>NC_085137.1:346927665-347263559 GCF_035046485.1 Aedes albopictus
AGCTGTTGTTCGGCTCGCCATTTTCTCTGTAGTTCAAGGACGATTCGAGATACCGTAGAAGAAACGGCATCCCACTTGTCCTCCCCCGTACACATCCTTTCAACAATGTTATCGAGAGTGATGTCTCTACCGCATACCTTCTGCATACTCGACCTTTGCTCCACGAAGCGTGGGCATTCAAAGAGCACATGCTTCGCGGTCTCGTCGCAGTCTGCACACGCCGGACATGTAGGAGAACCTGCATGTCCGAATCTGTGCAGATACCACCTAAAGCACCCATGGCCTGACAGAAATTGTGTCAAGTGAAAATTCACCTCGCCATGGGGCCTGCTCGTCCACTTGGACACGCTCGGTATGAGCCTGAGTGTCCATCTGCCCTTGCTGGAGGATGACCAATCCCTCTGCCATTTCAACATTGACGATGTTCTGGCAATCCGTCTCGAGCCTCTTTTGCCACGTCTCACGAAGCACTCCTCGTCCTCTGACACCACAAGTGCTATGGGCATCATACTCGCCAGCACACATACCGCGTCCTTTGACACCGTACGGTATGCGCTGAAGACCCTGAGGCCCATAAACCTGTATGTACTTTCGAGCCGCTCTACGTTTCGCTTGACCTCTAGTGCGCTCGACCATGCAGCTGCTCCATACCGTAGTATGGAGACCGTTACTGTCGCGAGAAGTCTACGTTTACTCGAGACAATTGCCGAGCTATTCGACATTATCTTCGATAGTACCGTAATCGCCATGCTCGCCCTCTTGCAGGCATATTCCACATGGCTGCCAAAGTTCAGCTTATCGTCGATCATGACTCCGACTTGCTTCAATGAGCGCTTGGAGTTGATCTCACACCCGCCTGTGGTGACCACCGCATGTTGTTGAGACTTGCGATTGTTCACCACTTCCGTCTTGTGGTGTGCGATTGCCAGCTGACGTGACCTCATCCAGTCTTCGATTATGCCAATTGCATGCGCCGCTGTCAGTTCCACTTCCTCTATCGACTCGCCGCATACCATGAGGGTAATGTCATCAGCAAAGCCGACCAGCTTTACGCCCGGTGGAAGTGTGAGCCTCAATACGCCATCGTACACCGCGTTCCATAGTACCGGGCCCAGGATTGGCCCTTGTGGTACTCCCGCTATTGAACGCATTCTTCACATCCAACGTGACTACCGCGCAGTAACGAATTCCTCTACGCTTATGCTGGAGCGCTATCTCGGCCGTTTTCGTTACGGCCTTAATAGCGTCCACCGTCGATCGACCCTTCCGGAAGCCAAACTGGTTATCCGAGAGCCCCGAGTCATCTGGTCAGGATGATTCGTTCCAGCAGTTTCCCGAAGGTGTCCAGTAGGCAGATAGGTCTGTATGGCGACGGGTCACCGGGTGGCTTCCCGTGTTTGGGCAACAGAACCAATCTTTGCCTTTTCCACCTCTCCGGAAATTCGCCTCTGTCCAGGCACATCTGCATAACCATTTTGAACATATCAGGGCATGCCTCGATGGCCGACTGAATGGCTACCGTCGGATACCGTCCGGACCCGAAGCCTTGTTCAACTTGAGCGCCTTCGCAATTACGATGAGCTCATCATTCCACACTGGGGCTACCTCCCCCTGGTCTATTCGGTCAGGGGGGGGGGGGGTTGAGGGGTTGGCAGCCCATGGTCTTGTATCGTGGCGTGGAAACAACGTTTCCACGATCCTCTGTAGCATCACGGGTGAACGTTCCGGGGGCGCAGACGCTCCTTTCGTTTTGGCCACGACTACCCTGTAGGCATCGCCCCAGGGTGTCGTGTTGGCTGCCTAGCAGAGATTTCGAAACACGCTCGTTTTCGTGCCTTAATCTCTTTGCTCAGTGCCAGTTTAGCCGCCCTATAGGCCTCACCTCTTTCTGCTCTACCCTCATCGGTACGAGCTCTTTGCATCCTCCTCCTCGCTCATAGGCAGGACGCTCTGAGCTCTGCGATTTCAGGACATCACCAGTATACCGGTTTTCGTTTATTCCTGGGTAGCGCACGCCTAGGAATCGCGGCATCGCATGCACGGCTTAAAGATCCGACTAGATCATCACTGGACAGATCGTCGATGTTAGGCTCCATACGCAACCTTTCGACGAATGACGCCTTAGCGTGAAGTCAGCCATCCTCTATGGTTGTCTATGACCTTCGGCTGCGTCCTCCTTCCACCATGTTCCACCCTATATCGTACCGCCAGGTGCTCACTGTGCGTGTACCCATCATCGACCCTCCAGTCTGAGCTAGGGTTTAAACCCGGGCTCCAGAAGGTCACGTCAATGATGGACTCTGCACCGTTCCTACTGTAGGTCATTTTTTCACTTGCGTTCGCGACATCCACATTCAGCCTTGCCATGGCTTCGAGTAGTGCCCAGCCTCTCCCCAAGTAACACAACTTGTTATATTAATGTTTAAAATACATGTTTCATACAAACGCCCATGTTTTGTTTCTCGAGTGCGAAACTTAATTTCGTACACTTATATAACCGAAAAAGCGCAAAAAATGGCGGCTTATAAAACATCTTCGATGTTGCTAAAGATGTTTTTCAATACATTATTATAACATAAGAATATGTATTGATAATGTTCCCAAAAACATTCCAAATACTAATTTATTGCTAACAGGAAAAAAAGTAAAACGCAAGCCGTGCAAATTGATGTGATAGCTATTATGTGGTATTTGGTAATGGCTCAAAATAATTTTCGAACCTTACATTCTATTTGTAATTCACCATCCCAGTGTTTGGTCACTATGACATAATTTCATGTGCCATTAAAAATTTATGGTGAAATCAACGCATTCACTCTTCATTAATTCATTGGCTATCCATCCGATTGAAAATAAGAAAGGAAGTTTTTTTCATCTCTCGGGTTTGTGTGAGATTTTCGAACAATTTTTTAGACATGCAACATGGGGGCTTCATGACACAGTACGGTCAGGAAGTTTTAGAATACTGTTTGTAATAATTATCTGCTCTTAGATCGTAGAATTTACGTTCGTTACAAATAAGGGAAATATATTATTTCAATAAATGTTTAAAACGTCATAAGAAAAAAATTATAGAAAACCTTTGCAGATGGACAAACGGTTTAACATAAAATAATTTGTATAAAACTTTTGAGCAGGCACTTTAATTTATCTGGACTAATAGGACAGAATTCAAAACATTAGAAGTACGTTTAAATAACATCGCTAGCACTTCTCAATAACATGTTTGCCGAAAACTACTTCAATTGGTTGAAATACATTCAAAAAACGTCATAGCAACGAATTTGAAACATCCGTTTGCAACGATATGATTTTTGTTTTCGGATACCTGTTTTGATCTAAAGTATAACAATAACAAAGTTTGAGCGAAGTTCCTCCTGGAGCAAAAGAATTCTAATATTCTTAGTGATTAAAGATTAAACTGTGCTTCGAAGTGAGATGTAGTCGACACGTAAGTACCTTAAGTGAACATTTGCTGTTATTGGCCTGACATTTAAGTGCGAAGAATATTCCCCATGCAGTTGAAACCCGGAATTTTCGACTAGTGAAGTTGGATTTTTCTCCAAATCCGTGCGTCGGACCTAACTTCGGAAGTGGTGCGCTGTATAGCTGGCCAGGTTTACTATACAGCGTACCACTTCCGAAGTTAGGTCCGACGCACGGATTTGGAGAAAAATCCAACTTCACTAGTCGAAAACTCCGATTTTCAACTAAATTGAGAATATCATAATTGAATGGCCTCGTATTTTTAAGTACAAAACATGTTTCATGAAGAATATCTTAGTGAGTGAGAAGAGAATACGAACTTTCAAACTGGTATATTAACGTATTTAAAACTTAAAAATAACGTTATCGTAACATGTTTGTGCCCAAAGGTTATAAATATGTGCTGCTGATGTTTCACATATATTCTGTAATTGAGGAAGGAGATGAGACAAAAATCTTGTGTTATCAACATTAAATAAACGTTATTATAACTTGTTCTGAGATTGACAAGATTTTTAAAAACATGTTATTGCTGAACATAGTTAAAACTTTTCAACACAAGATGTATGTAGTTTCACTTATAATACTGTACTGCAACATCTTTTTTGAATTACATTTAAGAAGATGTTTTCTGTGTTACTTGGGTCGTGTTAGTCGATCGGCTACCCCACTCAATCGCCCAGGCGTTGAAGTCTCCGCCGAGGACCAAGGGACTCAACCCTACTAGCTGAGAACTGGTCTATCGGCCAACTGGGAGGGGCATAACAACTACAGTAGTACACCCCATTTATCTTCGCTATTGCGAAGCCCTCGTGCGACCTAGAAATTATTTCCTGGATCAGGAAACGACCGGTTGTACAGATCGCCGCTAGCTTAGCCTTATCCGCTACCCAGTTCCCGTTGTCGGGTGGGATGCGGTAGGGGCCAGCTAGCAGGGCGATGTCTGTACTAGACTCCGAGACTGATTGCCACATCAACTGCTGCGCAGCTTCACAGTGATTCAGGTTTAATTGTGTAACCTGCATTATCGCTTGACACTTCGACCTGCTCGCGTGCCTGGGTATTTAGGCCCGCCCGTCATGTGGCCCTTGTTCGCCGTGCAAATCAGGCATTTTGATGCCGAGTTGCACTCCCTGGCGAAATGGCCTTCTAGTCCGCACCTTCTGCAGAGTTTGCTCCGGTCCGGGCCTTTGCATGCCCAGGACTTATGTCCTTGCTCGAAGCACTTGAAGCACGCCAGCGGCGGCTCGTGTATGCTGAGCGGGCACACTGACCAAGCTAACTTGACGCTGCCGACTGTTATCGCCTAATTCGCCTCCACTACGGGGAGCTTGAACGTGGCAATCTGCGTACCAGCCGGGCCCTTTCGCATGTGGATCGATGCACTTGGTGCATTTATATCGCACTGCTGCTTAAGTACGGCTGCGAGCTCCTCTGCGCAGGCGATTTCGTCCAGGTTTTTACACTGGAGAGTTGCCTCCGCTGTTAGAGCTCTTACCTGTACTTTTTCTTGATGGGCTAGTGCCTTGTAGGATGCACCTTTCTCGGCCGCATCCTTCTTCAGCACTACCATCATCTCTCCAGTCCTGGTGCGTCGGATGCTTTTTTACATTCGCGCCCAGCGGTGAGAGACGATTTTTGCCCCGCATGGCCTTCAGTACCTCGGCGTATGTGTCTGCCTCGGCTTTGATGACCAGCGCGTCGCTCCTTCCGCGCTTGCGGGCTGGCTTCACTTTTCTCGACCTCTTTCTATTTCCAACCGTAATCCAAGGGTTCTCCTTCCCTTGGTCTGGTTGGCTACCTCCCTTCTTGGGATTGTCTTGCCGGGGCTTGGTTTCCCTGCCCCTTGCGCGTTTCGCAACCGGTTTGGCAGCCTGGTTGCTCGCGCTGGCCGCACCCTTTTCCGCCCTCTTCGGTTCCGCACCCGTTTCTGCCTGTCGTTTCTTGGGCCGCGACTTTACGACAGGCTTCGTCCGTGCAGCTTGGGTCGTAGGGCGGCTTGACCGCTCCGCTACGGCCCCGGCGAGCTGCATGGTCTCGTGCTGCATCGTCGCGTTATCCGCAAAGAGGAAGCTGTCCGTTTGCGTGGACCGTTCCTCCTTGCTCGCGTCGGCAGCACTTCGCTCCTCTGCCAGGAGATCGAACCCCTTTTTGTCCAGACAAGGGCGTAGCCAGCTTTTCGGCCAGGGGGGGGCCAGCACCCTTACACTGAAAACCACTTTTCAGTAACAAGAAGTTCAAATACTGCATCATTTAAAAAAAAAATAAAGTGAAGTATGAAATATGGGTGATTAACAGGAATGGTTCAATGGAAGAATCATATATGATTTTAATCCTGAGGAATTCCTCAAGATATTGCTTCAGGAATTTCTTAACAAATGCCATCATGAATTTGAATGTTAATTTAATCGTAAATCGTAATCGTAATCGTAATGCTTTAATCGTAAAAAAATGCCATCATGAATTTGAATTTATTCAGCAGTTTCTCCAGAAATTTCTTTAATATTTTTCCAAGTTATTTTTATGTAGATATTCCCGCAGAAATTGCCTTCGGAAAACTTGCAGTAATTCCGTTGGGAATACCTTCAGAAATTTCTTCAATAATTCCTCCAGAAGTTTTATTACGAGTTTCACCATGCATTCTTTTGAGAATTTCCCCAGTAATTCTTTACAAATATCATTCTTAATTCCACCAGAAATCCGTTTGGTAAGCTCCAGAAAATACTTTAAGAATTTCTCCGGAAATTCTTTCAAAAATTCCCATCAAACTAGATTCCTTTCCTTGAGGAATACCCTAAGAAATTTTTGGAGAAATTTCTTCGAAAAATCCTTTAATGAATTCCTTCGGAATTACCGGAAAAAATTCTTTGAAAATTTCTAAAGGAATTCTTCCGGAAATTCCTGGAGGAATATCTTTGGAAGTTGCTAGAGGAATGCATTCGGAAATTTTTAAAGCAATCAATTAAAAAACAATTTCAGGAATTTATTTCGAAAATTCATGAGGAATTCCACCGGAAATTCCTTAACAAATTCTTCAGAAATTTCTTGAGGAATTCCTTCATTTCTAAAGCTCCTTGAGAAATTCCTTAAGACATTCCTTCGGGAGTTCTTCTACGATTTCCTTTAGAAGATTCTTCGGGAATTCCGTGAGGAATTTCTTTGAAATAGATTTAGAATTATCCTTGAAGAACTTCTTCGGAGTTTTCGTGAGGAATTCTTCCGAAAATTCCTTGAGGAATACCTCCAAAAATTCTTGGAGGAATTCATCCGGAAATTTCTGTGAGAATTCCTTCCCAAATTCCTGAAGCAATTCTATCGAAAATATTGAAAAAAAAAAACACTTAAAGTCTCATGAGATATCCCTTCTGAAATTCCATAAGGAATTTCTTCAAAAATCTTTCAAAACTTCCTTGAAAAAATATTTCGGCAATTCCTGAAGAAACGCTTCTTGTGATTTTTTATTTCCTAGGGGAACTCATTCGGAAATTCTTTGAAGAATTCCTTTAAAAATGCCTTGATATGGAAAATTCGGAAATTGTTAAAGGAGTTCGTTTGGAGTTTTTGACATATGTCTGAAATGTCTTATGGAACACCTTCGGAAATTTCGTGAGAAATTGTTTGATAAGTTCGTTGAGGATTTTTTTCCGTTTTTTTATAAATCTTTACGAAATTTTTCAAGGAATTCCAGCGAAAGATCCTTGAGAAGTTTCTTCGAAAATTCCTCAAGAAATTCTTTCAAAAATGTATTGCGGATTTCCTACGAAAACTTGATTAACTTCTTCAAACATTCCTTCAGAAACACGTTTGGGGATCATGTGAGAATATCCTAAGGAATTTTTTTGAGGACAGCCATCAAAATTTTTTGGAGGAATTCATTCGGAAATTTTTGGAGGTATTTCAAGGCAAATCCATAAGAAATTTCTTTGGCAATTCCGGGAGGCATTTGTTTGGAAATTCGTAGAGAAATTCCTTTGAAAATTCCTGGAGGAATTTCTTCGGGAAAATCCTGGAGGAATTCCCTCGGAAATTCTTGAAGGAATTCCTTCGAGAATTCGTGGAGGATTTCCTTCGGGAATTCCTGGAGGAATTTCTTCGGAAATTCCTGGAGTAATTCCTTCGGAAATACCTGGAGAAATTCCTTCCTGCAATTTCTGGAGGAATTCCTTCGGAAATTCATGGAGGTATTCCTTCAGAATATCCTTGAGCGATTCCTTCGCAAAAGTCCTGGAGGAATTCCTTCTGAAATTTATGGAGGAACTCCTTCGAAAATTCGTGAAGGAATTCCTGGAGAAATTCTTTCGAAAATTCCTGGTGGAATTCCTTTGGACATTCATGAAAGAATTCTTTCGGAAATTCCGGCAGGAAATCCTTTAAAAAATCCAGGTGAAATTCCTCCCTGGAGGAATTCCACCGGAAATTACTGCAGGAATTCCCTCGGAAATTCCAGGAGGAATTCCTTCGGAAATTGCTGGAAGATTGCCTTCGGAAATTCCTGAAGGAATTCCTTCGGAAATATATGAAGGAATTCCTTCGGAAATTCCAGGAGGAATTCCTTCGGAAATTGCAGAAGGATTTTCTTTGAAAATTTCTGGAGGATCTCCTTCGGAAATTCGTGGAGGATGTCCTCCGGAAATTTCTGAAGAAATTCATCCGGAAATTCATGGAGGAATTTCTCAGGAAATTCCAGGAGGAATTCCTTAAAAATTTCGTGGAGGAATTTTTCAGAAATTCGTGAATCTTTCGAAAAATTCATGGAGGAATTCCTTCGGTATTTCCTGGAGGAATTCCTCCGGAAATTCCTCGAGGAATTTCTTCGGTTATTCGTGGAGGGATTCCGTCGGAAAATTTCTGGAGGAATTCCTTCGAAAATTCATGTATGAATTCCTTCGGAAAATTCTTTAGAAATTCCTTCGCAAAATTCCTGTAGGAATTCATTCGGAAATTCATGGAGGAATTCCTTCGGACATTCCAGGAGGACATCCTTTAAAAATTCCAAGTGGAATTCCTTTGAAAATTCCTAGAAGAATTTCTTCGGAATTTCTTGGAGGAATTCCTCCGGAAATTCCTCGAGGAATTTCTCCGGAAATTCGTAGAAGAATTCCGTCGGAAAATTTCTCCAGAAATTTTTGGAGGATTTTTTCCGAAATTTACTGGAGGAATTTCTCCGGAAGATCCTGGAGGATTTCCCTCGGAAATTCCTGGAGCAATTGCCACGGAAATTCCTGGAGGAATTCTCTCGGAAATACATGGAGGAATTCTTTCGGAAAATCCTGAAGGAATTCCTTCGCAAAATTCCTGGTGGAATTACATCGGAAACTCATGGAGAAATTCTTCTGGAAATTTCTCCAGGAATTTCCGACAGAATTTCTCCTGGAATTTCTGAAGGAATTCTTCCTGGAATTTCCAAAAAAAAAAATCCTTCAGGAATTTCCAAAAGAGTTTCTCCAGGAATTTCCAATGGAATTTCTCCGGGAATTAAAAAAATCCTCCAAATATATCCGAAGGAATTCCTCCAGGAATTTCCGAAATAATTGCTCCACGAATTTCAAAAGGAATGCATCCGAGAGATTCCGGAGGGATTTCTCCAGGAATTTCCGAAGAAATTCTCCTAAGAATTTCCGAAAAAAATCCTGCAGGAATTTCCAAAGGAATTCCTCCATGAATCTTCAAACGAATTCATCCGCCAATTTCCGAAGGAATGCCTCCCGGAATTTCCGAAAGAATTCCTCCAGGAATTTTTGAAGGGATTCCTAACGGAATTTGTAAAGGAATTCCTCCATGAATTTTTGAGGGAATTCCTCTTGGAATTTCCAAAAATAAAATCCAAAAAGACTTTCCGAAAAAAAATTCTCCAGGAATTTCCGAAGGAATACCTCCAGGAATTTCTGAAGGAATTCCTCCAGGAATTTCCGAAAGAATACCTCCAGAAATTATTCCAGCAATTTCCGAAGGGATTCCTCCTGGAATTTCCAAAGGAATTCATCCAGTAATTTCCGGAGGAATTCCCCCAGGAATCATAAAAAGCATTCCTCTAAGAAGTTTAGAATGTTTTTTTTTTCAGGAATGTCCTAAGGAATTCATCCAAGGATTTTGCGAAGGATTTTCTCAGGAATTTCTCTATAGATTTATGAAAGAATTCCTCCAGAAATTTCGGGAGGTATTCATCCAAGATTTTTCGAGGGAACTCCCCAAGGAATTTCCGAAGGAATTCCTCCAGAAATTTCCGAAGGAATTGCTTCAGGAATTTCCGAACGAATTCATTCAGGAATTTCCGAAGGAATTCCTTCAGGAATTTCCGAAGGAATTCTTCCAGGAATTTCCGAAAGAATTCCTCCAGGAATCTCCAAAGGAATTCGTCCAGCAATTTCCGAAGGAATTCCTCCCGGAATTTCTGAAAGAATTCCTCCAGAAATTTTCGAAAGTATTCATCCAAGATTTTTCGAAGGACCTCGCAAAAGAATTTTCGATGGAATTCCTCCCGGAATTTCTGAAAGAATTCCTTCAGGATTTTCCGAAGGAATTCTGCTAGGAATTTCCGACGGTATTCCTCCAGGAATTTAAAAAAAAATCTAAAAAGAATTTCCGAAAAGAATCCTCCAAGAATTTCTGAAGGAATTCCTCCAGAAATTTTCCAAGGAAGTCCTCCAGGAATTTCCAAAATAATTCATCCAGCAATTTCCGAAGGAATTCCTCCAGTAATTGCCGAAGAAATTATTGCAGGAATTTCCGAAGGAATTCCTCCTGGAATTTCCAATGAAATTCGTCCAGCAATTTCCGAAGGAATTTCTTCAGGAATTTCCGAAAGAATTTCCGAATGAATTCCTCCGGGAATCTCCAAAGGAATTCGTCCAGCAATTTCCGAAGGAATTCGTCCCGAAATTTCTGAAAGAATTCCTCCAGGAATTTCCAAATGAGTTCCTCCTGAAAATTCCGAAGGGATTCCTCCAGGAATTCCGCTAGGAATTTCCGAAGGGATTCCTGCAAAAATTTCCAAAAAAAAATCCAAAAATTATTTCCGAAAAAATTCGCCCACGACTTTCCGAAGGAATTCCTCCAGGACTTTCCGAAGGAATTCCTCCAGGAATTTTTAATGACATTCGTCCAGCAATTTCCGAAGGAATTCGTCCAGGAATTTCCGAAGGAATTGCTCCAGCAATTTCCGAAGGAATCCTTCAGGAATTTCCGAAGGAATCCTTCAGGAATTTCCGAAGGAATTTCTTCAT
Organism: Aedes albopictus; assembly: GCF_035046485.1. NCBI lineage: Eukaryota > Metazoa > Arthropoda > Insecta > Diptera > Culicidae > Aedes > Aedes albopictus. Next base: position 346,938,375 of record NC_085137.1, read on the forward strand.
GAATTTCCGAAGGAATTCCTTCTGGAATTTCCAATGGAATTCTTCCAGGAATTTGCGAAGGGATTCCTCCAGGAATTTTGGATGGAATTCCTTCGGGAATTTCCAAAGGAATGCCTCCAGGTATTTCCAAAGGAATACCCTCAGGAATTTTCGAAGATATTCCTCCAAGAATTTCCGATGGAATTCCTGCATACATTAAAAAAAACCGAGGATGCAGGAGAATTTCATTTTTACTAGTCAAAAACAGCTCTGATCATCTAAGTTTATCGGTTAAGTTAGAATATAGTTGCTCGGTCAGGGGGGGGGGCACGCCCCCCCCCTGCCCCCCTCTGGCTACGCCCTTGTGTCCAGAGCCAGCGGTTTGCGCAACTTCAGAAGGCCCTGCTTCAGGTCCTTGCTGATGTTGCTTCTTCCACTCGTATAGCCGATCAGCTCATCCAGCTGTTCGGCCACTACCAACATCTTCGGTAGACCACTTCGATTGCGGTTCAGCGCCCGCGTGAGGTCTGCACCCGTCATCTGTGCTTCCTCAGGCACTGTACCGCTTTTCGCGCCTACGCTCGCTGAACTTCCCGCTTTTGGGTCGCTGGTGGATGCACCAGCCCCTCAGGGTGGCGATCTCGCCAAGCCACCACGCGCAAGCGGGTTCAGTTCCCCCTCACCGCACTCGACCACTGGTTTGATTTTGTTTACACTTATTGCTGATGGGCCCCCCTTAGAGCCGCTATCCCTCGCTGTAAATGAGGTAGTCGCCAAGGAACCTGGTGGTTATCTATGCAAGCAGGGAGGCCACCCAAGGGTTGGCCCAGGCCCTTATGGAGACTGGGCTCAGAGCCGAATCAGCGTTAATCAGGATACTTCAACTGAACCTACTTCCACCCAGTTAGTTGCCTAAGCAGGGCACAGGTCTGGAACGTACTCCAAGGCCATGCCACGGTTTTATAGGGCGGAAGACAGTGTCGACATTAGCCTACCCGCCGTTTCAAGTCAGCGTCACCCGACCTTTACTAAGAGGATAGAATGCCGTCACCATCAGCTCACTAGTGCGTAGTTACCGTGTACCATCTCAAACCAATTACTAAGCATGACCAGTGTTGGTAAACTCACACTCAAAGCACACTCATGAACCGCTCCCGCGTGAGCAAACTGGCCCACGATTCTGAATCGTTTTCTCACGCGCGAGAATTTCATGCAAAATCTCGCACTCACGAGCCAAGCGCCGAAATCTCGTTCGCTTGTGAAACGAATCCAAATCAATTTGAACGGCATTCAATGTTATTGTACGCTAGATTTGCTTTTGTTCTATCATTCAATCCTAAAAACTTCGATGTAAACATTAAGAACACCAAGAAATAAAGAAATGAGTGAAATCATGAGTCAACTCATGCACGATTTTTTCGGCGGTGAGTTTGGCGAGTCAAGAATCGCGCGTGAAACAACTCAACCATGAGATTTGAGAATTTGAGTTTTTACCAACACTGAGCATGACCAGTATACCATAATCAGGAACTTACTGGCATCGTTCCTGATGTGCCCGAGGCACTCCTAGCTGGGCTGTGACACTTTAGAAGCGGTGTCAAGTCGCTTATACAGAGCTTGCTTCCGGATGTGTGGAATTTCTGAAGAGAACCAGCAGAGCCCACTGCAGGTCCCCCACCACGCCTAGGCGTACTCCGCTTGAGCAAATCGTATTTCCCGGTGCTAGGTCACCTTTCGGTGCCAAAGGTGGTAATCCACACTGACGTGCATATATGGTTCGCTTAGGAATGAATCCTAGGTTCCCACTGTCGTCTACCCTTTAGTTCGAACTATTTGTTAGACCAGGACTACAAAAACTAACGTCAATGATTGACTCCGGACCGTTCCGACTGTAGGTACTGTAATTTACATTCACCGCGTGGAGAGTTGCCTTCACAGCTCGCTCACGACTTTGGTATACGTTTGCGACCCCAATGTTATTCGGCAAACTTTCAGATAAAACTACAAGGTTAAATTCATCCATACATTGTTTTTCGATAGCATTCTTCTGAACTGAGATATGTAATAGCAAATGAAAGTTAATTTTTTGCAAATGAATGATCGCACCCTTGCTGGGAAGGGTGGGCCTGAAAAGGGAAGTTCCCAGCTACAGCATGAATATTTCTAGTATCAAACATGTAACGTAGCATCTTTGCTTGGTATAATTTTCAATGAAAAAACATTAATATTTCATAGTTAGCGAGATAACAAAAAGAAAATAATAAAGAAAAAATGGATCTTATAAAACTGGTTTCGAGATTTTTCGTTTTTATTGTATTAGTCAAAAATGATCAACTAAGTCAATTTCCGTGGATGTACGTAAAACATACTCCCCAATAATTTGTGAACTTTAGTGGCAGACTTTCCGTTTCGTGGGTCAAACCTCCCGCCATAAAAGAATTCATTTCCATACAACGGGGGAAGTACCGTTCGCACTTATTCTAACTGAATTTACCGATTTCCTGCAACACAAGCAAAAGTTGAACTTGGAGTTCACCAAGCCAAGACGTGATGTTCCTTCTAACTTCCTCCAGCATCATCTTCTGTGTGCTCGCTCAATCATCGTAGCAGCATCTCGTCGTCATTTCGTGTGTCTTCATCTTCATCAAGTCGAAATAGGTTGGTGTTGTATCTAAAGGTATTGAACCAATAGGTCGAATGATATTAAGTAAAATAATAGAAATTTGGATAAAGAATATAATTCCCAGCATATATCCACAGCTATACAGGCGTATTTAGCATGACGATATTGAGAATAACGGGTTCGATTCTCGGTCAGTCCATTAAATTAAAGAAAATCCAATCCAAATCCAATCCAAATCCAATCCAAATCCAATCCAAATCCAATTTTAAATCCAATCCAAATCCAATCCAAATCCAATCCAAATCCAATCCAAATCCAATCCAAATCCAATCCAAATCCAATCCAAATCCAATCCAAATCCAATCCAAATCCAATCCAAATCCAATTCAAATCCAATCCAAATCCAATCCAAATCCAATCCAAATCCAATCCAAATCCAATCCAAATCCAATCCAAATCCAATCCAAATCCAATCCAAATCCAATCCAAATCCAATCCAAATCCAATCCAAATCCAATCCAAATCCAATCCAAATCCAATCCAAATCCAATCCAAATCCAATCCAAATCCAATCCAAATCCAATCCAAATCCAATCCAAATCCAATCCAAATCCAATCCAAATCCAAATCCAATCCAAATCCAATCCAAATCCAATCCAAATCCAATCCAAATCCAATTCAAATCCAATCCAAATCCAATCCAAATCCAATCCAAATCCAATCCAAATCCAATCCAAATCCAATCCAAATCCAATCCAAATCCAATCCAAATCCAATCCAAATCCAATCCAAATCCAATCCAAATCCAATCCAAATCCAATCCAAATCCAATCCAAATCCAATCCAAATCCAATCCAAATCCAATCCAAATCCAATCCAAATCCAATCCAAATCCAATCCAAATCCAATCCAAATCCAATCCAAATCCAATCCAAATCCAATCCAAATCCAATCCAAATCCAATCCAAATCCAATCCAAATCCAATCCAAATCCAATCCAAATCCAATCCAAATCCAATCCAAATCCAATCCAAATCCAATCCAAATCCAATCCAAATCCAATCCAAATTCAATCCAAATCCAACCCAAATCCAATCCAAATCCAATCCAAATCCAATCCAAATCCAATCCAAATCCAATCCAAATCCAATCCAAATCCAATCCAAATCCAATCCAAATCCAATCCAAATCCAATCCAAATCCAATCCAAATCCAATCCAAATCCAATCCAAATCCAATCCAAATCCAATCCAAATCCAATCCAAATCCAATCCAAATCCAATCCAAATCCAATCCAAATCCAATCCAAATCCAATCCAAATCCAATCCAAATCCAATCCAAATCCAATCCAAATCCAATCCAAATCCAATCCAAATCCAATCCAAATCCAATCCAAATCCAATCCAAATCCAATCCAAATCCAATCCAAATCCAACCCAAATCCAATCCAAATCCAATCCAAATCCAATCCAAATCCAATCCAAATCCAATCCAAATCCAATCCAAATCCAATCCAAATCCAATCCAAATCCAATCCAAATCCAATCCAAATCCAATCCAAATCCAATCCAAATCCAATCCAAATCCAATCCAAATCCAATCCAAATCCAATCCAAATCCAATCCAAATCCAATCCAAATCCAATCCAAATCCAATCCAAATCCAATCCAAATCCAATCCAAATCCAATCCAAATCCAATCCAAATCCAATCCAAATCCAATCCAAATCCAATCCAAATCCAATCCAAATCCAATCCAAATCCAATCCAAATCCAATCCAAATCCAATCCAAATCCAATCCAAATCCAATCCAAATCCAATCCAAATCCAATCCAAATCCAATCCAAATCCAATCCAAATCCAATCCAAATCCAATCCAAATCCAATCCAAATCCAATCCAAATCCAATCCAAATCCAATCCAAATCCAATCCAAATCCAATCCAAATCCAATCCAAATCCAATCCAAATCCAATCCAAATCCAATCCAAATCCAATCCAAATCCAATCCAAATCCAATCCAAATCCAATCCAAATTCAATCCAAATCCAATCCAAATCCAATCCAAATCCAATCCAAATCCAATCCAAATCCAATCCAAATCCAATCCAAATCCAATCCAAATCCAATCCAAATCCAATCCAAATCCAATCCAAATCCAATCCAAATCCAATCCAAATCCAATCCAAATCCAATCCAAATCCAATCCAAATCCAATCCAAATTCAATCCAAATCCAATCCAAATCCAATCCAAATTCAATCAAAATCCGGTTCAAATTGAATCACACTCCAAATCAACACTAATATTTTTGCATAACAATCAGTTAAGTTGAAGGATTCTCACAACGTTCAACTTTAAGGTTTTCGACCTAACTCTGCGTGCTCCCCGGCCAATGAAAGTTGTAGTTGATGGAATTTCTCCACCAGTCAGTCCGTTGGCGGCATCAACGGCGAGTCACTCATCCGGCGGAAAGCGATGCAATGACTGCGCCCGGAGTGAGTCGGTGAAGATGATGACGCCGACGTGATGCCCTGTGGGTGTGACGGCGGCGGTGGCGGTGGTATGGCGTGTTGGTTGATTTGAATTGAGTTAGACCTAGACACCCTAGACTGGAAATCCGATGCTACGAGGGGAAGGCTCCAGTGCCTAGCAGCGCCTGCTGAAGGAAGGACGCAAAAGATGACGAGAGTTTGGCACAGAAATTTCTGGAATTAATTCCAATCACGTACTTTGAGATTTCGTTTATAATGTGATTGAGATCGTGTTCAAGCGGAACAATTTCCCACCACCCCAGGAGCGAGCGAGCGGACTGGTGAGTGAGAGTTTTTCCCGGTGTTTCGTGCCCTGGGTCTGACAAGTGACCCGAGCAGTGTAGACAAAACGATAGGGGCTGATAATGGCTGTTATTCTCTGGTCGTTTCTCGGCATTAGTAGAGAAGTTTTGCTGCCAGATGGTGTGGTGGGTGTTTGTTGTTTGGATAATGAAATTTTTGCAGTTTGTTGTTATGCTTCGGACGTTTCCGGTGGAGGGAAAGGTGGGTGGGTTACCGTGATTTGAGCTCTTCTCTCTACGGGCGCATCCTGCGTACACTCGAGTCTGGAATTTAATCTGGACATTGTTTGCGGTGGCGTGATCTCTTACCTGCTCGGACTTGAACGTCCCGGGAGATTACTCGCCCCACGGTGTTCGACGCTACGCATCGATAGATTGTATTGTGGATGTCCTGCCGGAAGGCCGCAGCAGGAAACGGAAGCAGCACCAGAGTACCGTTCCGTAGCACTCGTCGAACTCCACCGACGTCGCCGACGGATGTTCCGTCCACCGAGAGCCAATCGATGGTGGGCTGAGGGCTGCCCGAGGCCGAACAGTCTAACCAACCGCCGGACGAATTGGAGAACTCGAGCCGCGGTGGTGGTTCCATGACGAACGAGGGACCCCTCAGATGTGAATCGAACGCCAGTGTGAAGCCTGCAATGAAGGAAGATATATGATTATTAGTATTTAGTTAACATATGTTTGGTTTGATACAAAAGTTTTGAACTAGTTTTTCTTGATTCAAATGTTTGTTATGTGTAATAACACCTTTATGCTTTTTAATAGCACTCGGGTTGAAATATTTAAATCTTTTTCACAGCTCGTTTTTATTGCCTTGTTATTTTTGTTCTTGTAGTCTACTTCTGATTTTTAGGATTTTTCATTGTTTTTCTTTCAAAATATTGTGGGATATTAGATACTTTACGCTTTTCAACTCTTCTGATTTTTCTCACGAAATTGGGTTTTGAGCTCTACTTTTCTTTTATCCACTTCTTCTTGTCTTCTTGTCTTCTTGTCTTCTTGTCTTCTTGTCTTCTTGTCTTCTTGTCTTCTTGTCTTCTTGTCTTCTTGTCTTCTTGTCTTCTTGTCTTCTTGTCTTCTTGTCCTCTTGTCTTCTTGTCTTCTTGTCTTCTTGTCTTCTTGTCTTCTTGTCTTCTTGTCTTCTTGTCTTCTTGTCTTCTTGTCTTCTTGTCTTCTTGTCTTCTTGTCTTCTTGTCTTCTTGTCTTCTTGTCCTCTTGTCTTCTTGTCTTCTTGTCTTCTTGTCTTCTTGTCTTCTTGTCTTCTTGTCTTCTTGTCTTCTTGTCTTCTTGTCTTCTTGTCTTCTTGTCTTCTTGTCTTCTTGTCTTCTTGTCTTCTTGTCTTCTTGTCTTCTTGTCTTCTTGTCTTCTTGTCTTCTTGTCTTCTTGTCTTCTTGTCTTCTTGTCTTCTTGTCTTCTTGTCTTCTTGTCTTCTTGTCTTCTTGTCTTCTTGTCTTCTTGTCTTCTTGTCTTCTTGTCTTCTTGTCTTCTTGTCTTCTTGTCTTCTTGTCTTCTTGTCTTCTTGTCTTCTTGTCTTCTTGTCTTCTTGTCTTCTTGTCTTCTTGTCTTCTTGTCTTCTTGTCTTCTTGTCTTCTTGTCTTCTTGTCTTCTTGTCTTCTTGTCTTCTTGTCTTCTTGTCTTCTTGTCTTCTTGTCTTCTTGTCTTCTTGTCTTCTTGTCTTCTTGTCTTCTTGTCTTCTTGTCTTCTTGTCTTCTTGTCTTCTTGTCTTCTTGTCTTCTTGTCTTCTTGTCTTCTTGTCTTCTTGTCTTCTTGTCTTCTTGTCTTCTTGTCTTCTTGTCTTCTTGTCTTCTTGTCTTCTTGTCTTCTTGTCTTCTTGTCTTCTTGTCTTCTTGTCTTCTTGTCTTCTTGTCTTCTTGTCTTCTTGTCTTCTTGTCTTCTTGTCTTCTTGTCTTCTTGTCTTCTTGTCTTCTTGTCTTCTTGTCTTCTTGTCTTCTTGTCTTCTTGTCTTCTTGTCTTCTTGTCTTCTTATCTTCTTGTCTTATGTCATGAACCGTGTAATTCTTCGCAAGTTGATATTCGACTCACTAAACTTCTTCCGGATACATTTCATTAAGCCATTTGGATCATAAAAGTGCAACAATGACACCAAAACGCAACAGCCTGGCAACCTTCTCCCCAGAGTACATTTATCACAACATTGAAAGTCATAAAACGGGGACTCCTCCGAAAAACTGGCGTACTTTTCTCGCATGATTTACTCGGCCCGTACTATGTATGTGGGTAAAGTACTTGCTTCCGGACAGGGCGAGGGAGAAAGAGGAAAAGTCATACCAAAGCCAACTACAGCAAATATGCTGCTCGTGCACAGCTGAACGGCAAATCGCACTTAACAAAACGTAAAACTATAAAACTACACTTTTGGTGCACTTCCTGCATTTTCCTCGCCGTATCGTACGAGGAGCGCAACATATAATGGCACCACGGCAGCAACAGCTTTCTCCCTGATAGTAGCGTTGCAAAACCGTAAGAAATTGTTCAAGACGTGAGGTAATGGTGGCAAATAACCGCACTTAAGTGGTTGTCGATAGTGTTACGGGGTTTCGGCAATGTGTGAAACAGGAAACGATTGGGGGTGTCTTTCTCTTCGCTTGGTTCAGCTACAATCAAGCAATGTTGAATTGATCGATGGAAGTTGAACTGACAGGTTTGCATTTGCATAATTTGCACAAATACGGATTGAAAAATACGCAGCAATTTGCAGCTCATCGAATGTTAAATTAATCATAACGAAAAAAAATGCCACCCAGCCCCTGTTGGCTGGCGGAAATGCCGAAAATAATGCTTTCGGTCGTAATAAATACCGCTGTGCATAAACGCGCCATCAGGAGCAGTAAAATGGCCGCACGTATTGCTTGTCGTAAATAGCATCATAAAATAAAATCCAGAGCCTCAGAAAGAATGCGATGGACGGCATAAAAATCAGAGAAAAATATTCGCGCCAATAAAAAACAAAACCGAACCATGGCGAAGATCCGGACTTCCACGGGCATAAAAATATTAATTAAAAAAGTTTTACCCATTCTTGCTGTTCACGGACAGACTCTGGACTCTGGATGATGCCGCCATGGAAACGACGACCGGAGGTTGGTTGAGCTTTTTTTCCTCTTTAAAGTTTTTATTTGCATACAGCTAACCACCCACCCAACCACCGATCGTTGGGGCCATATTGGATATTGAAATATGAATGTACGTATTCCGAGCAACGGTTGATGAGGCGTTCCAGGGATGCGATTCGAATCGTACCTCGTTGAATTTCTCCGGATGATGTAATTAGCATAATAGATTTAATGTGGAAATAGGTCCTGATTGGAGTTTATGAACTATGCGGAATGATTAGAATGGGTATGGGAACAATTAAAGTGGTTTAAAAAGGTTAATTTATAGTGTAGGTTCTTTCAAATTTAAAATAGTTACCATTAATACCACAATTTGAGTTAACCGTAATGAGCTGACACATCAGAATTCTTGAAGAACTCTTGGAAGAACTCTTGGAAGATTTTTAATTGTTTTTATTTCTGAAATTTAACTTTGGCCAATACTTGACACTTTTGGAAGAATTCTTGCAAGAATTCTTGGATAAATTTTTGAAAAAAATTTCGGAAGAACTCTAGGAAGAATTCCTGGAAGAACTCTTGGAATAATTCTTGGGAGAATTCTTGGAATAATTCTTGAAAGAATTCTTGGAATAGTTCTTGAAAAAATTCTCGGAAGAATTCTTGAAAGAATTCTTGGAAGAATTCTTAAAGGAATTTTTGGAAGAATTCTTGGAAGAATTTTTGGAAGAAGTCTTGAAAAAAAATGCGGAAGAATTCTTGGAAGAATTTTTGGAAGAATTTTTGGAAGAATTCTTGGAAGAATTTTTGGAAGAATTTTTGGAAGAATTCTTGGAAGAATTCTTGGAAGAATTTTTGGAAGAATTCTTGGAAGAATTCCTGGAAGAATTCTTGGAAGAATTCCTGGAAGAATTCTTGGAAGAATTCCTGGAAGAATTCTTGGAAGAATTCCTGGAAGAATTCTTGGAATAATTCCTGGAAGAATTCTTGGAAGAATTCCTGGAAGAATTCTTGGAAGAATTCCTGGAAGAATTCTTGGAAGAATTCCTGGAAGAATTCTTGGAAGAATTCCTGGAAGAATTCTTGGAAGAATTCCTGGAAGAATTCTTGGAAGAATTCCTGGAAGAATTCTTGGAAGAATTCCTGGAAGAATTCTTGGAAGAATTCTTGGAAGAATTCCTGGAAGAATTCTTGGAAGAATTCCAGGAAGAATTCTTGGAAGAATTCCTGGAAGAATTCTTGGAAGAATTCCTGGAAAAATTCTTGGAAGAATTCCTGGAAGAATTCTTGGAAGAATTCCTGGAAGAATTCTTGGAAAATTTTTTGGAAAAATTCTCGGAACAATTTTTAGAAGAATTCTTGAAAGAATTCTTGGAAGAACTCTGGGAAGAATTCTCGGAAGAATTCTTGGAAGAATTCTTGGAAGAATTCTTGGAAGAATTCTTGGAAGAATTCTTGGAAGAATTCTTGGAAGAATTCTTGGAAGAATTCTTGGAAGAATTCTTGAAAGAATTCTTGGAAGAGTTCTTGGAAGAATTCTTGGAAGAATTCTTGGAAGAATTTTTCCGAGAATTCTTCCAAGAATTCTTCCAAGAATTTTTCCAAGAATTCTTCCGAGAATTCTTCCCAGAGTTCTTCCAAGAATTCTTTCAAGAATTTTTCCAAGAATTCTTCTAAGAATTGATCCGAGAATTTTTCCAAAAAAAATTCCAAGAATTCTTCCAGGAATTCCTCCAAGAATTCTTGGAAGAATTCTTCCAAGAATTCTTCCAGGAATTCTTCCAAGAATTCTTCCAGGAATTTTTCCAAAAATTCTTCCAGGAATTCTTCCAAGAATTCTTCCAGGAATTCTTCCAGGAATTCTTCCAAGAATTCTTCCAAAAATTCTTCCAAAAATTCTTCCAAGAATTCTTCCAAAAATTCTTCCAAAATTCTCCAAGAATTCTCCAGAATTCTTGGAAGAATTCTTGGGAGAATTCTTGGAAGAACTCTTGAAAGGTTTTTATATTTGAGAATTTTAACTTATTCTTCACACTCTTCGAAGAATTCTTGAGAAAGTGAAATAAAATGGAAGAATTAAAAAAATCTTTGAAAGAAAAAATTGAAACAATTTGAAATTTTTTGAAGAATGCTTAAATAATTTTCCTAGAATTGTTCCCACAAATCTGAAAGAATTTTTGGAAAAATTCTTGAAAGTATTCTTGAAAGAATTCTTGGAAGAATTTTTGGAAGAATTCTTGGAAGAATTCTTGGAAGAATTCTTGGAAGAATTCTTGGAAGAATTCTTGGAAGAATTCTTGGAAGAATTCTTGGAATAATTCTTGGAAGAATTCTTGGAATAATTCTTGAAAAAATTCTCGGAAGAATTCTCGAAAGAATTCTTGGAAGAATTCTTAAAGAATTCTTGAAAGAATTTTTGAAAGAATTTTTGTAAGAATTCTTGGAAGAATTTTTGGAAGAATTTTTGGAAGAATTTTTGGAAGAATTCTTGGAAGAATTCCTGGAAGAATTCATGGAAGAATTCCTGGAAGAATTCTTGGAAGAATTCCTGGAAGAATTCTTGGAAATTTTTTTGGAAAAATTGTCGGAACAATTCTTAGAATAATTTTTGTAAGAATTCTTGGAAGAATTTTTGGAAGAATTTTTGGAAGAATTTTTGGAAGAATTTTTGGAAGAATTCTTGGAAGAACACTTGGAAGAATTCTTGGAAGAATTCTTGGAAGAATTCTTGGAAGAATCCATGGAATAATTCTTGAAAAAATTCTTGGAAGGATTCATGGAAGAATTCTTGGAAGAATTCATGGAAGAATTCTTGGAAAAATTCTTAGAAGAATACTTGGAAGAATTCCTGGAAGAATTCTTGGAAGAATTCCTGGAAGAATTTTTGGAAGAATTCTTGGAAAAATTCTTGAAAAAATTCTTAGAAAAATTCTTGGAAGAATTTTTGAAAGAATTCTAGGAATAATTCATGGAAAAATTTTTAGAAGAATTCATGGAAGAATTCATGGAAGAATTCCTGAAAGAATTCAAGGAAATATTCTTGGAAGAATTCTTGGAAGTATTTTTGAAAGAATTCTTGGAAGAATTGTTGCAAGAATTTTTGTAAGAATTCTTGGAAGAATTCTTGGATGAATTCTTGAAAGAATTCTTGGATGAATTCTTGGAAGAATTCTTGGAAGAACTCTTGGAAGAATTCTCGGAAGAGTTCTTGGAAGAATTGATGAAAGAGTTCTTGGAAGAATTCTTAAAAGAACTCTTGGAAGATTTTTTTTTTAATTTTTTTTATTTGTGAAATTTTATTTTGGCTAATTGTTTACACTCTTGGAAGAATTCTTGAAAGAATTCTTAGAAGAGCTTTTGGAGGAATTCTTGGGAGAATTCTTGGAAAAATTCTTGGGAGAATTCTTGGAAGAATTCATGGGAGAGGTCTTGGAAGATTTTTTTGTAGAATTCTTGGATGAATTCTTGGGAAAATTCTTGGAAGAATTCTGGGAAGAGCTCTTGGGGGAATTCTTGGAAGATTTCTTGGGAGAATTCTTGAAAGAATTCTTGGGAGAATTTTATGAAGAATTCTGGGAAGAATACTTGGAAGATTTTTTTTTGAGAATTCTCGGAAGAATTCTTGGGAGAATTCTTGGAAGAGCTCTTGGGGAATTCTTGTGAGAATTCTTGGAAGAATTCTTGGAAGAGCTCTTGGGGGAATTCTTGGGAGAATTCTTGTAATATTCGTCAAAAAATCATAACTCAAGAACGGAGCATTGTGTAAAGAACATTTAAAAAAAACTTAGCGGAGCAAAGTTTTGAAACGTTGTAAAATTTAAAAAGAAACAGTAATATAGTCATAACAGGAACGAAACAAAGTAAATCCTTAAGGATTTTTGTGAAAGTTCCCAGAATATTACCAAAGTACAGCTCTTTCTTTGCCAAGCTCCTGGCTGCAAGGAAACTTTTTATTTTTAAAAATTTGATGAAACTTTGATAGGTGGTTATACAGATCTCACATTCAAGTTGATGATATCGATATCAGCGTAGAAAAAATGGCGTATGGCCATACCCAACCCTTTAAATTGATACCGAGAATCCAGCCATCACCACCACAGCTCGGTAAGGTACCATTTTCTCAGAAAGACCGATTGTTATTTTTGTTTTCCTTGGTTTTTGCTTCTTGTCGGTTTGCGGAATCACACCATTTTCTGCCATCTTGCCTGGAAGGATGTTTCTGCACTTCTCCCGTCATGAAAGGCACAGCGCAGCTGGAGAAAAGATTAATTTCGTGCTAAATGTTCACGGTAAACAACACAGTCAGTGCACAGCGTTGAAATAAACATCGTCGAGCCCCATGGAGAGCTGTTTTGGTCTGTTCTATTTTGAGTCTCTCGCAACCCTTCTCCTGTCGTCGTCGTCGTGTGTTGTGCTTTCATGGATCACGCGCTTTGCTGTTGGGTAATGAGTTTTTAAGAAGTTTCACCTCGTTTCCGGGGTGTATGTGTGTGAAAAGTTTTCCCCAGTAATTATGTGATGCTCTCTGTCTTCGGCTTGTTTCCGGTCTGTTAGCAGAGGAAGGTACGTGCTGCGTTGGGGGAAAATGGGAGTTGGTGGTTTTGTTAGCGGGCTGGTTGGGTTGGTGTATCGTAAGAAGATTTGATCACTCGGACTACCGAAGAATTAAGAAACTGACAAGGGTTGCGAAAGATGTGCAAGCAGGGCAATTTAGTGTGGCAGGTTGGTGAAACTTTTCAAAAGAGATTACCTGGAATTAATGCGTGGGGCACCATACATGGTATCATGGAGATATGCTTTTTCTGAGATAGCATTAAGTCTTAAGAGTTTACCACACAATATTTGAATCAGAAGCTTTCAGGTACGAGTTGTTCTACGGTTGCCATGTTATGTATATGGTTGATTGTACGTGCACTCACTTATTGTTGTCTAAACCACCGCGCGAGAGGTTCTTACTATGCAACTGATTTCAATTGCTTAATGAACCAGTACGGGAAAGTAAGCCATTATGATGCTAAAACAAGTTGTATAAAAAAAATGGTGATACTGAATAGCATAAAATTACTGGTTGGATATAGAACAAGACCTTGCTGAGATAACTTTATTACCAACGTTCAAAAAATATAAACCATACCGGTCGATCATCCGTTTTTCCTGCTGTTCTCCATTTAAATCATTCACGTAAACGGTGAAAACGCTGAAGTCTTAACGTAGAAGTTTCCACCAATCCGACTTGAATATACGCCCATTTTTGTGGTGGAGCTAAAGAAGCACATCAACGCATAGTAGGAAAAGTAATCCACACAAGCTTTTCCGGTGAAAACATTTTTCGGATTCAATGACATTCGGAACAACGTAATCGAGTGTGAGTGACTGCAGCTGATCAATTCCGGGCTCTCGGCATTGGAAAGCAAAGGCACGCCACAGTTCACCTGGGGCACCCATCCTCCGTTGGGATAGAAATTCTCGTGTCCATCTCCTGCGCAAACACCGGTAGTACATTTCGACGTGACGATCGTCTGAACGTACTTGGCGTCCGACTTGTCCAGGCGTTTTGCAGTTCCCACATCGAAAGGCATCGTGAACAGCGGTCCCGCAGGATCCAAGCCGTAGATTGCACCTACTTGGCCACCTAGGTTGCGGCCAATGTGTCCACTGATTTGTGCCCCTAAGCTGTGACCCACGAGCGTTACCTTACTCAGTGGAATACCCTGATTGCTGAGGTACGTAATGAACTGCGCTACGTATTGCCCAACATCGAAGGTATTCTTCACGGCAATCATGTATCCCACAATTGCCAAGTTGCCCCAATCAACAACGCAAACGTTCGTGTCAAAATATGTCAGGAAGTCATTCTTTAAATCCCTGATCCAAACGCGGTTTCCGTTGTCTATCCATCCATGTGTAATGAAAACAATCGGCTTCGAAGTATCGATTTTTGATTTTAAATTGGCGTCGTTGATGTAGGTTCTTGATAGAGATGCTGTATTTCTGAAAAAGCAGACGTTGGAAAATCTATTCGTAAAAATATTCCAACAAACTTACCTATTTCCACACATCAATTTTACGTTCACGTCGATTGGATCCGTATTGTTTCCATTGATCCAAAATTCCGTAGTGTTAATTACCAGCCCGAACAAGGTGTCCATGGCAAACGCCAAATTGTAATCTGATTCAGTACTTAAGATATCGAAAATTCCTCCATGAACTGCACCAAAACCCGCTAGGGCAACAAACAAGGATAACTTTAAAAAATACATTTTCCAGCATTCGAAGGACGGACGGGTGCTCGAGGTCGCAATTCCTCCTCAAATGACACTGATCGACATCAGTTCGTTTGGTAATAAAGAAATAAAGATGCACGATCATCATCTTGAGGAACGTTTGAACAAGTGTTCAATTCGGCAACGCAAATTTTGTTTTGCTATACCGTCTTGTGAGGTGACCTTGGACCACTTTTCAGCAGCTACGGTACAAGTATTACAGATCAATTTACACTTGACCGTTACAACAGAGTTCTACAATGTCAATGCTGCCCATTGTTGCTCATTCTAGATCGATTTTATCTTGCTGTCATTCACCTCACATCAGGATGAGAACCATTCATTGTTCTTAGTAGATAGTAAACAACTGAAACGTCTAGAATCGGTAAAAGGAAAGCATTGTTCTTGAAACACGTGTCCATGTGACTCCAAAAATAACAGAAACTCACAGTTTAACCTTGAATGATAGCACGTCACAGGCACGGCAGGATGCTACTTTGGTCTCAAAGGATTAATATTAACAATGTTTGTAATCGATTCCCAAGTAACAAAATTAATTGTATAATGCTTTTGAAGTATTCTCCAACACCTGTTCTTTAAAACCATACATAAACCAAATTGCTCTACAACACGACATCAACTCAACCATAAACCCGCCATAAGATCAAAGAGGCCCATCCTAAGATGCTCTTGGAGAATTGTTTTTAAATTTCTCTTAAAACTTGTTGTACTTCCCAAGTTGTCCTCAAGGCGAATTGCTCTCTCCTTGTAGAAATCTTCAAGTGCACGATAAAACGATAATAAATTTGTCAGTGTTGTTGCTGATGCAGCTTCTATATGGACAAAAAAGTTTGGTGAATTAAATTGAAATTAAAATCACAATGAAAATGACACATTATTGTTATCGGGATTAATTTATTACACATATTGGAAATATTTCCGGGATGTAGCAAGGATGCCAAATGCCAAGCAAAATTCATCGTATATATGTTGCAAGATACTTCCAAAAATTGCAACGCGCTTCCATTATAACGCACTAATAAAATATTTAAAAATATTATTCCTGGTCATGCGAACATTGCTCATGAGTTTTCTCAACATGGCTTCCATTGAAATCTAGGCCGGTGGTCGGTCCATCATCGATGGTTTCAATCAACATCACCATAAGATCGCCTTAAATTTCTTTCAACTCATGCCAGAGCTAAAAGCATAACTCAAGAATACTAGGATTTATAACGTTCTCAATGCAGCCTGGTTGGTCTCCAACAAGAACGTCTTAAATTTATTTCATCTTATGCAAGGGTAAGAAGTATTACTCAAGAGTACTCAGGTTTATAACGTTCTTGATGTAGGTTTATGCAAACTCCGCCGAGAACGTCATAAATCATGTACGCCAAATTGTAAACAAACAACAAATTATCGCACCGCGGGGGATTTTGTGAACTTCGTGCGATAAATTTAATCATCAGCCCGGTACCGTTGCCAACCAGGCAGACCTTTTTCGGGAACCGGCCTTGATGTGGTGCAGCGCCTTTTTCCTCCGGTCAGCATTTCCAACAGGTAAGTGATTTTGCAGGTCGATTATTTGACTCCCGATTACAAGGGAATTGACGTCCTGGATGATCAAACCAACCTCATTTCGGATGCTGCAACCGGAGGAACTTGGCACTGCACCGCGTCGCGGTTGGGTTTTCGGGTAGGTGTTCTTGATTGGCAGCAATAATGGAACGATGAGAATCAAAATCTGATGCTTGAGTTTTTTCTTGTATTTGTCATGTACCAAACTGTTCTCATGCGAGAACAGTTGCTCTTGATCAAGAACGGATGATTGAAGATAACTACAAGAACCTTATAAAACTGAAAATAAGTTCAACAGTTCTTGTTGTGTTTATGGTTTTATGAACTGAACCTCAAGTATTCTTGGAGGTTTTTTCAAAATCACATATTGATGAAGAATAGTTGTGCTCAGCTGAAACTCCGATAAGATCAATTAGAATATGCAATGTTCCGATAAAACTATCATAAAAACAAATAAAACCAAATAGAATTAGGATTGTTACTTGGGTTACCATGTGCTGTCATGGTAAAATCAGAGCTGATTACTCACGGTTTCTTAAGATAAAAAAAATCTAGCAGAATTTATTAGAATGATTTAAGCAAGAATTCGTCTTGAAGATTACTCTTAGTTTCCCATCAGAATGGATTTCGTTGAAAATATTTCAAGAGTTTCCCCAGAGGTTACCAAAGAATTTCGCAAAAGATTCATCTTGAAACTCATCCACGGGTTTCTTCAGAAATTGCTTCCAAAATTCCTCCTGGGATTTCTTAAGGGACTCTATAGGACATTATTTCAACGAGTGCTTCATAAGGTCATGCTTTTATTCATTCATGTTTTTATTCAAAGGAATTCCTCCAGAAACGTTGTCAGAAATTTTTCTATGAGTTTTTTTTTGTGAGATCTCTCCGATAATGTTTATAAAAATTTCTTCAAGACTTTCTCTAAACGTTTCTTCAAAAGATGCAATTCCAGGAAAATTTTCTTCTCAAGGACTCGGTGATTCTTTCAGAAATTCCTCTACAAATTTCCTTTCAAAATTCAGAATTTTTTCCAGAATCTTTTCATAAATTTTAGCCTAAATTTCTCCAGGGATTTTCTAGGGCATTTAATTGTAAACTCCCCTAGAAATTCTCAAGAGATTCTCCTGCAAACTCCTGCAGGGGTTACTCCAATAGTTGCTTCAGGTATTCCTCCAAGCTTTGCTTTGAATTTCTCAGATTTTTTTTTTAGGTTCTCTTAACAATTGCTGCAGAAATTAGTCTAAAATTTATTCATAAGCATTTTTCAAGGAATTTTTCAAGAAATTCTTTTGCAATTTTTGGAATACTTCTGAAAATTTGCAGGAGGAATATCTGAACAAATTCTGCTGGGATTTCTAAAGACATCCCAGGAGATATTTCTGATAAAACCGCAAGGGCAGTTTCTGAAATAAAACTTCTTTGGATTATCTGCAGGAATCACTCACAAATGGAATTTCTCAAAGAATTCTTTGAAAAATCCTGGGAAAAATTTCCGAAGAAATTTTTGTAGGATTCGTGAAGATTTTTAAGAAGAATTTCTTAAAAACTCATTGGAAAAACATTTAAAGGAATCCCATAAATTTTCAAGAAATTTCAGAAGGAATCCCAGCAGAAATTTGTGAAAGATACCCTGAAAAAATTTCTAAAGAAAACTACAATAAAATCCTTGTTCACTTAGAATCCGGAATCATGTCACCTTTTCTAGTGGCGCTCTCAATGAACATAATCATCATTCTTTTGCAGCACTCTGATCATACTCTAATCCTCTTTAAATGGTGAAAATTTCATCGATTTTCTTGCAACGAGTGAAAAGTTATTTCAGATTAAAGACAAGAGGAGGCAAAAAACTTGCACAAATACGTTGAATATTTAGCGTGGTCAGGTACGACAGTCGCGAAAAATGTTAATATCGTCAAAACCATTATGTGTTATGTGCACAGATGTTGTTAACCATGGCATAAGGAAGTGTCCTCGGAAGAAAAAAGCTTGGGTTCATTGATAAATCTGCTTTGAATTTGAAGATTTGGCAAGAAGTTCGAACTCTGGGCATGGTTTTTTCGCAACAAGATGATGAGAATCAATTCATACAAGGATGACAGCCTCAAGAATCACGTGCTGCTTTTCAAAAACGCACACAAGGGATATGTAGAGGTTTTACCTATTTTGATGAGCTGCCATGACAGCCGGAGACGTTCAGTGGTATCGTCACAGATGGGTAGTGTTTATCAACGAAAAACACTGAATTGCCCCTCATTTCGCAATAAAAAAAGAGTTTGGCAATTTTTCTTCGGAATCCTAGTCAGACTAGTCAAGGCACTCAGGACACTGCATAGATGACCTGATTGTTGAACAAACGTGCGGAAGGGGTTGTTGCTAAAATTTACCACCGTTGTGCAGATTTTTAGAGAGGTCAACACTGAAAAAGTGAGAAAATGTGTGAAAAATAAAGATAAATAACTTCAATGATATTTTTCCATGAAAGTACAATAAACAACCTTTGTTTTGAGGGCTTCACCTTTTATGTTGTTATTCCATCCCTAAGATATACGTGATTTTGTCATTCCGGATTCTAAATGAACATAGCTTTAGAACTTAGGATGTACTTTTAACTGAATCTTGGATGAAATCCGAGGAAAATTCTTAATAGAACCCTAGGAAAATTTTCTTAACAGTATCTGGAGTAACTTCTCGTAAACTCCTTGATGTTATTCCCAGAAAAAACATATTGAGGGATGTAGATAAGTATAAAAATTAATTAATTTTGGATGTAATCCATAGAAGATTTCCTTCGACATGATATCCTTGGAAAAAATATGGAGGAATCTCATAAGTATTTTGTGAAGGAATTTCCGGCGAAGTTTCTAAAATAATAAGAATCCTTGAAAGAATGTCTGAAGGAATCTTTGCAAGAATTTCTGAAGAAATCTGTGGAAGATTTTTTAAGTGAAATTAAAAAAAAAATGAAAACTGCTGAAAAAAAACTGTGATTTTCTTACAGGAATCCGTGGATGATTTCCTGAAGAAATTTTACGGAAACCCGAGCAGAAGGGAATAACAACAGCATAAGGAACTGTGTTATTTGTGCAAAATAACTGAATAATAAAATCGATTATTTTCAAGTTATTACCATAACATATTGTGTTATAAACTTGTCTGTCATAAGCGGCAAAATAACAAATTCCATAACAAAAACATGTTCCTGGAAAACCATTTCAATAACTTGTTTTGTTAGTTTCAATAACAACTTAATAACAGTGAATTCGGAAAATATTTCCATAACCAATTTTGATATTTATATGTTATTGATAGTAATCGGAGAGTAGAATTTGCTATGATATCAAACTCGTTACTAAATAAGTTACAATACTTAGGCCGATATTGTAAATATTGTACAGATTATTACAACTTTTCTGGAAATTTTGTTTTAATTCCTCCGATTTTCCCTGGATTCTAGAATTATGTCGAATATTCCTCCTGGATTCTACAAGGATTCCGCCAAAAATTTTGCTATTATTTCTCCTGAACTTCTTCTGATGATTCCTACAGGACTTTCACTAGAAATGTTTGCAATATTTTTTTCTAAAATTCCTCTATTTATTTCTCTAAGGATTCCGTCAAAAACTCCTTTTGCGTTTGTCAAGTGACTTTGTCATAAAATTCTTCCAGAAATTCGTCGACAGATTTGATCTTAACTTTTCCGTAAATTACTTCAAAAATATTCCAGAAATTTCTCCGAGAGTTCTTCAACGGAATCTTCCATGGATTTTCAAAGACTCTTCTAGAAATTCCTCCAGAATCCTGCATTGAATCCCTTCAAGGATTTCTTCAGAATTTCCTGTGATCATTAGTCCTGAAGTTCATCTTGAAATTTCTTTGAGGATTTCATCAGGAGTTTTTCCGAATGTTTCTCCAGGGGTTTTTCAAAAGATTTTGCCAAGAACTCTAAACATTGCTCAGAAGAATTACCTTCGGAATTTCTAAGAAAATTGCGCCAGGAGTTCTTTTGAAGACTTCTCCAGGTATTTATCGAAAGATTCCTCCAGAACTTCCAAGTGCTTATCCGAAAATTATTTAATGAATTCTTAAAAGGAGTCGTTCAGAAATTTCCTTCTAACCTGAATACAAAAATGGAACAACACAAAGGGACAGGTCATAATTGTCGAATTGTTGCTGTGATTTCAAAATTTGTTACTGTTGTATTATTGCTGATAAGTTGATCAATAGTACAACAAAACATGTTATTTAAATGTAATTTAGTTAATGTATATCAATAGCTTGATTATAACAAAATGAGATTGTCCAACAAAACTTGTTATGGAAAAGCTATGCCTTGATAATTTAATAATAACAAAACAAGATTTAAGAACAGGTTATGTGATTTCGTAGTTATTAACTTGGTATTCTCCTCTGCTCGGGAACCCATGGAATATTTCTAGACCATTTTTTGAAAAATTTTCTGGAGGATCCTCTATCGTTCCATGAAAGATGTTCTAAATAACTAAAGAACAAAACCGTGTAAGACTTTCCGAAAGGTATTCCTGAAGGATTTTTAATAGAAATACCTGGAGAAATATCTGCAGATCTCCAAGCAAAGCTTTATAAAAATAACCTGGAGTAACCCGAGCAGATGAGAATATCAAATGCATAACAACAGAATTACATAGCCTGTTTTTATATCATAGTTTGTTATTATTAACTTATCAAAGTATTACTTTTTCATAACATGTTTTGTTGGGCAACCTTATTTTTTATGATCATGTTATTGAGATTCATCCACTAAATAACATTTCAACAATGTACTTTGTTGTAGACCAAGTTTTGTTATTATTCTACTATTGAAAATGTACAAATATGTGATGAACTGTAGCACAATAATAACAAGTTTTCAAATTCACTGCAAAATTCGTTGTTATTAAGTTGTTATGGAATCTAACAAAACATGTTATTAAATTGGTCTTCCAGGTACATTTTTTTGTTACGATTTTTGTTATTTTGCCGCTTATGACAGACAAGTTTATAACATAATTAGATATGTTAATAACACAAAAATGACTGATTCCATTATATAGTTATTATGCCAAAATAACATATTTTATTGTGCGTTTGATATTCTCTTCTGCTCGGGAATCTCTAGAAAAAAGGGAAATGAGGAGAAAATTCTAAAGGAAACTAAGGAAGTTCTGAAGAAATATTTAATAATAATATATAAATATTCGTCAAGTTGTCTTGGCGTACTTTCCAAAGGCATCTATGGCAGAATTTCTGAAAAATTCCATGATTTTTTTTCCCGAAAGAAGCGCTGGAAAAATTTTCGAAGTGAGTTTTTTTGGGCAATTTTATTAAGATATCCATGAAAAACTGGAGAAACCCCAGGAGGAAATTTTCGAATAAATCTTTGATAGATTTTTTTAAGGAGCATGTAGAAGAATTTCAAGAAAAAATGGTAAGGTTATCCTGACAAATATTTCATTTATTTGTAGGGATTTTTAAAGGAATCCTGGAAGAAGTTCCAATATCACAGAGTTTTTAATTGTACGTGTGAGGGCACACAAAAATTTGAAAACATTCAGAGGTAACTTACTTTTTCTACATATGATGCCACAATCCAATATCATAGCAATTTCAGCATGATCCGCCAAGGGTTCGACCCATTACCCGTGTCAACACCGAAGCTCCATTTTTTTAACTAGTCCATTTATTTGGGGCTCAATCGTAGGCTCCATCATTACAGGAGATACAAATATCCATCCGTAGCATAAAATCGAACAGGACCTCGGGGGTGGATCATATATTAGCCAAGATGTTCAAAGCTGACCCCGTAGTATCTGCACAACTGCTGCAAAATATGGGAAACCGCAGCATTCCCGGTCGACTGGATGCAAGGCGTCTTAATAAAGGAGCCCCAAAAGGGTAACCTCACTGTATTGGATAATTGACGGGGTATCATGTTGCTGTGCATCTTTCTAAAAGTCCTCTGCAAAGTGATCCTTAATCGGATACAGGACAAGATTGACGAAACTCTACGGCGGCACTAACAAGCAGGATTCCGTACCGGACGATCATGTGTGGGCCATGTTATCACGATCCGCATCATCGTGGAGCAAATCAATGGATTCCAAGAAATTCTCTACATTGTGTTAACCCGTAGGCTACGGGGCTTACGACAAAATTTCAAACCGCTGCCAAAGACGCAAACATCGATATTTTTCAATGAAATTTTGAGGTTCACTTCACTATTAGTTGTAGTTTCAATATGCTGGGAGCCACAAAAATTGGAGCCACAAGGACAATTTTATTCCGGTGGACGTCTGGGTCAGGAGGGGTAAAAATTGCACAACCTTCCTTTTAACAAGACCCCATTAGTTGGAATTCAAATGAATTCATCTGGAAAGTTGTTAGTTCTATCTATTATTGTATATTACGTCAGGCCTGGGGTTCAAGAAGTAAATAGGTGGTGTAGAACTTTTTCCAGGCTTCCAAAATATTTTCAATTTTGAGTCTGATTTCTAAGCGCTTGTAAAAGATTTTAAGGTACGCAAGAAGTAGATTTTTCTATCCTAAGCTGGGTCTTAAGCATATTGAATTTAACTTTAAGTAAAACTTGATGGCAACACACTGTTTCTGTTAGAAAATCATGTTTTCCACGAAAG
The DNA here is from genome assembly GCF_035046485.1 of Aedes albopictus. Classification (NCBI taxonomy): domain Eukaryota; kingdom Metazoa; phylum Arthropoda; class Insecta; order Diptera; family Culicidae; genus Aedes; species Aedes albopictus. The sequence goes on from NC_085137.1 coordinate 346,961,377, forward strand.
TAAGACGATTTTACAAGAAATTGCCTACTTTTAGGCGATGAATGCGGTACCTTTTGTGAAACATTAAACGCCTGAAAGTAGGCATTTTTTTTTGTAAAATCGTGTTACTTTCATGAAAAACATGATTTTTCTAACGAAAACATTATGTTACCATCAAGTTTTACTTATAGTTTAATTCAATATGCTTAAGACCTAGCTTAGGACAGAAAAATCTACTTCTTGCGTGACTCAAAATCTTTTACAAGCGCATAGAAATTAGACTCAAAATTGAAAATATTTTGAAGGCTTGGAAAAAAGTTCTACACCACACACTTAAAAATTCTGAAATTTGCACAAGACAGAAACATCAATGAACGTGAACATTTTCAAGACTGAATCACAAATTGGACTCAATTTCACGCGCATCATGTAAGTCCTGGTTGGTTGCGTTAGATGTCAACAAATCCACTTCACCAGAAACGTAGAATTAGTATCACATTCATCTGCCACCTTCCAACTCGGTGAAATAGCCGAGAGCTAAGAGATGTGGCTCACAATCAGCAGATCCTGAGTTCGAATCCAGGCATGTTAATATTATACTTTTATATGTTTTATTTATCAGATCAGCTCTAGCGATTGCTAGACGCTAAGAAAATATAAGTCCTAGGAGACGTAAATTTACATGTTTTGATCTCTAAATTTGTGTCTTTGAAGACGCTCGTATATGTCAGGTTCAGGATACCTAAAATTACATGATTTTTTTTAGGTGTGTAGCTTACCAGGATATCGAACATGTCGTGTGGGGATGCAATGAGTATCATGAGGTCAGATCTGAGCTGCATGAAATTCTCCGGGTCCAAGGAAAACAACAGAAACCCGTTAGAGAAGTGTTGACAGGACTTGATTTGGAATACTTGAACCTGATTTACCAGTTTTTGAAACGTGTTGATGTCAGAGTTTGATGTAGTACGTTCCTTGTTTTCGTTGTCTGCCCTTTGGTTTTGTTGTTCGACCCTGTCTGTCGTCGTCCTCCTTCCGTTTGTCCTCTTCTTGTCGTTGTCTACCAATAAAGTTCGTTCTTTTTGGTTCCCTTACAGATAAGGACAATTTGTCCCATCAATGTTTTTAGTATAAGTTAGCAAATAATTTAATTTTAAACCCATAAACCCGTCCTTCCCAATTTTATTTTATTTTATTTTTTCAATCCTTAACCTCGAAACAGCCGCGAGAACTTTGGCTTCCCCAACTAACATAGTCTTAAGGCAGTAATAAATTGTAAAATGTAAAATCAATGTAAAAACAAAAGATTTCGGCTCAGTTATGCCGATGTGGCGCCCGAGCCTTCCAAATAAACGAATAAGTAAAAAAAAAAACTAATAGTGAAGTGAACCTCAAAATTTCATTGAAAAATATTGATGTTTGCGTCTTTGGCAGCGGTTTGAAATTTTGTTGTAAGCCCCGTAGCCTACGGGTTAATCACGAAAAAGCTTTCGACCTTCTTAACCATGCAAACATGTGGGGAGCCCTCAGGCGCAAGGGTGTCCCTGAGAAAATCATCGGCCTCATTGAAGCACAGATCATGGCATTTTCGTGCAGAGTACTGTACAACGGTGTCTTGTCCGATCCTATCCAGTTCGTTGCTGGAGTGAGGCATGGATGTATGCAAAACTGCACACCTAAAAAAAATCATGTAATTTTAGGTGTCCTGAACCTGACATATACGAGCGTCTTCAAAGACACAAATTTAGAGATCAAAACATGTAAATTTACGTCTCCTAGGACTTATATTTTCTTAGCGTCTAGCAATCGCTAGAGCTGATCTGATAAATAAAACATATAAAAGTATAATATTAACATGCCTGGATTCGAACTCAGGATCTGCTGATTGTGAGCCACATCTCTTAGCTCTCGGCTATTTCACCGAGTTGGAAGGTGGCAGATGAATGTGATACTAATTCTACGTTTCTGGTGAAGTGGATTTGTTGACATCTAACGCAACCAACCAGGACTTACATGATGCGCGTGAAATTGAGTCCAATTTGTGATTCAGTCTTGAAAATGTTTACGTTCATTGATGTTTCTGTCTTGTGCAAATTTCAGAATTTTTAAGTGTGTGCGTAACGATTTTGGGTGAACTATTCAGTGATTTCACTGGAGATTGAGGTGACAATTTATCCTGCAATGTGCTACTTTTACACATTTTTTGTGTGATCTGGAAATCGTATACTTAAACGTAGGTCTTTGCTCAATTTGTAGCCAATCAAGTATGTTGAGATAAGAACCAGAATGTAGCCGATGGAACAGTTCTGTTGCAAACGCCATCACAATAATAGCCCGGAACAAACAGTTTGCGACAAAATGTGCGGTCCTATTTCTGTAGGTATTTACTTGCGTTCACCGAAGCGCAATGTTTCAGGCTGAATGATTAATTCGATTGTAGACATCCAATATTTGCCTTTCGTTATGGCGACGCGAAGCCATCGTCAAATTGGTACGCATCGTGTGTATCGATCTGTGGTGTGGTAGCCAAAACTCACACAGTGCGTTACCTATACTGCAATATGTTCATTTGAGCAAAACCAACAACCGATGTCAGCGAGGTGTATAAATGTGGTTGAGACAACGTTTGGATACAATTGTGGTAACGAACGCCAGTTCAATCTAAGGAAATCTATATAAAACCACATGGCATAGAAGTGGCGTTAACACAACGAGCTTAACTTTTTGGGCAATTCAATTTAATTTAGAGACATTGAAAACAAATTCTATACTACGAGTATAATGTTACAAATCTCTTGAAAATCTGTACCAGTAGGGTGCCTGTACCAGTTATCGCACCACCTAAGAAAAACAATTTTTACAAAAATAAGAAGAAGACCGACGAATGTAAACAATAAGTCAAATGATTGATTAGTTTTCATACTTTACAAAAAAATATGAAAACGGAGCCAAAACTTCTTTTAGTATTTATTACGGCGTGTGCCAATGATAAGGTATGCGCACAGCAAAATCTAGCCACGGTCTATGAGCCGTATCTTTTTTTATTGGTCAACATAGATATGCTACCAATACCGCTAACGCAACGTCATTGTGTGTGTGAACGTTTTGATATACGATTTGTTGACAGACATTCATTGTTGTAAAAATGGAGTCGAAAGAGCAACAAGTACGTGAAAAAATTCTGCACAAAAGTGTGGAAAATCCATCTATGTCGCATCATGACATAGCTAGATCACTTGGAGTCCCCTGATCGACATTAAGTAGTATCCGGGATCGATTGACTCTTGAACGGAAACCAGGATCTGGTGGAAAACGAAACGACAGCTTTAAATCCCAGCGGAATGCAGTGCTTAGATTGGTTAAACAAAACCCGAACCTTTCCATCCGAGATATTGCTAAAAAGGTCAAAAAATCATATTCTTTCGTTCAAAAAGTGAAGAAAGCGGCAGGATATAGGTCGTACAAAGTGATCAAAGCTCCAAACAGGAACGAGAAGCAGGAAACCAGTTCGAGAACAAGAGCGCGTAAGCTGTATGACACGTTGTTGACAAAATTTGACTGTGTGGTAATGGATGAATGTCAAAGCAGACTTCAAGCAGCTTCCTGGTCTCGAGTTTTATACCGCATTACAACGTGGCAAGGTCGGCGAACATTTCAAGGCCAAAAAGTTGTCGAAGTTCTCTAAAAAAGTTCATGGTTTGGCAGGCAATTTGTAGTTGTGGTTTGAAGAGCAAAATCTTCATAACTACTGGTACCAACAACCAACAAATTTATGTCAACGAGTGTCTGCAAAAACAGCTTCTACCATTCATCCAAAAGCACACGAGTTCTGTGCTGTTTTGGCCTGATTTGGCATTTTGCCATTAAACTGGCTCAGGAGTGGTATGCAGAGAACAGCATCAACATTGTACCAAAGGACTGCAATCCCCCAAACACTCCGGAACTACGTCCAATTGAAAGATATTGGGCCATAGTGAAGCGAAACCTTAGGAAATCGAAAGGAACGGCAAATAATGAGAAATATTTTGCTAAAAAGTGGGAAAAGGCATCCAAACAGGTGACTGAGGACACTGTGCAGAACTTAATGGATGGAGTCAAACGCAAAGTTAGAGCTTACGGATATAGTAAGACCGAATGACAATATTTTCATGTAAATGAGTTGTCAATTGATCCTCTGTTATGATGTTTTTTTTTCAGATTTGGAAATAAATGAAATTAAAATTATACTGAGAGTTTTTCTTTGGCTAGATTTTGCTGTGCGCATACCTTAGGAACCCTGTACCAGTTATGGACACATTTGTTAATGTGGGTTCCACTTCGCACTATTTCTTATGGGATTTATCATAACTGGTACACTATGGCGAAATAGGGTGCAAAGAGGCCGAAAAGTTACGGCAAATGATTTATTTCCACTATAATTTAAGCAAATTGTGAAGTTTGAATTATTGCAATCATCTTTTGTGATCGTGATCTTTTGTTCACGGAATTTTTCTTGTTGATTTGTATCTTTAAAGGTTGAAAATCAACTATGGTGAATTTGAGGTACTATAGCCATAACTGGTACACTGAGCCTAATCAATTTTCACCGAAAGCATTTGCTTCACAACTTACGGGACGTAGTTGAAGTACAACTCTAGGGATTGTTTTTTTTTTTCAATTCCTAAAGATTTTTCAATGTCTTCAGAAATTGTAGAATGAATGCCAAAAAAGCGTCAACTTCTGGCAAGACATATGTTTGTATCCCCAGTCTTATCTAAAACCTCCTTCGCTTCCGTCGACACCCAATTCATAAACTTTGGATCGCTGCAGTCAAAATAATGAAAGCTCCACAACGACCAAACTTTTCCCGTCAAGTAACTCTCCCGGCGCGGCGTAGTCTGTTTCTTTTCGGTAAAACCAACACTCGTTTCTGCCAACCACAGTTGCTATTAATTTCTTCTACTGCTGCTGGCGTCCATTCGCGCGCGCACCCAAACTGTCCTCCATTTCTCCTACCCAGTCCGCGCGAGGGGACACCTAACTAAAGGCAATAAAAAAGTAAGCACAGCTGAGAAGTTTTTCTCGTTATGTGTTTTTCTGCCCCGGCACAGTACTGATGGTAGCCGTCAGTATCAGTCTTATGCGACGAGTTTTCTCTGCTCGTGAAAGTGCAACCAACCAACAGGCCATCCAGGAAGAAACCGACTTGACTCAGACTGTGTGGTACACCAAAAGGGTTGCAAATGTTTCCGGCACCAACCAACGCGGTGGCACTATCGAAAATTACTACTGCATTAATACAGTGTAAGTAGCAGCAAGCAACAGCCAGCGGTGGAAGTATGAAATTTTATGTTCACAAGCGTGCTCGTGCTGCTGTTGACGATGGTTGACATCAAGTTGGATGTTTTCTGTTCAAGTTGGAGATGAAGCAACTTCAACTACATTACTAGTTGATACACCGTGTAGTAGACCTAAGTGTATTTGAACTATGTTTCTATTTTTTATTTCAGCAGTCAAAAAGATAGCTACGTGTTTAGTGAGATGCGTTTTGTGTCTACCAGATACATGAATAGCCTAGCTATGCCGAGCTCTGTAATCAACGGGATAATCTTTCAAACAAAGTTACATACACAATCGATGAAAAGTTTAAATCTCAAGGGTTTTTTTTTATTCTTCAACCACTTAACCTAATTTTACAGCTCTTTTGTCCACTAGGGCACTACGTGAGCGATTCCAATTGAACGCTGCACTTCCACTTTTGTACAGCGCCTAAATGTATTCTACTCTATTCTACTGTATTGAACTAGTCGCCTTTGTGCTTCTTTCATTCTTCTACCCTGTCCATGGTAGAATGATGAGCACGATGATGCTGATGTGTGGCTGTTGTTCCTTCTCCAGTCCGATTGGGGGTCCATTATGAGAGTTGCAGTTCGCCGATATCTAATTTCCGGGTCCGTTAGAGCTATATGCTCCGAAGAGGGTCAGGTGCCAGCTGCTCTCGGGGGGAAGAGCAGCTGACGAAAAATTGCAAGTGCCGGGGCTGGGTTCGAACCCATGACCATCCGCTTATGAAGCGAACGTGTGGACCACTGTGCCACGGGCCCCGACTAAATCTCAAGGGTTGGCATGGTAGTTTGAAAAGCCCATTCATCAATTTATTTATATCGTGTAATACCCTGTAAATATACACTTTGTTGTATTAGGTACATCACATCTTGATGCTGTTTGAACCACTTTGCAGAATTATGGCAGATTAGAAAACTTCAATTGCTTGCAGGTCCTACTCGAGCATGTCTCGTGTCCGCAGCGAGCTCGTGGTTCATTCTTCTCCGCCACACACCGTTCTCCTGCACGCCGACAAAGATCGTCCTTAGCACGCGTCGCTCGAAAACTCCGAGTGCATGAAGGTCCTCCTCGAGCATCGTCCATGTCTCGTGTCCGTAGAGAACCACCGGTCTTATTAACGTATTGTACAAGGTACATTTGGTGCGGGGGTGAATCTTTTTGCACTTTGTCTTAGCCGCATTCACCACCAGTCCGACCTTTGCTGCTTCACGTTTCAGGCGGGTGTACAGTTCTGCCACCGTTCCAAATGTTCTAGCAATAATATCCATGTCATCCGCAAAACAGACAAATTGGCCGGATTTCGTGAAGATCGTACCCCGGCTGTTGAGCCCGGCTCGTCGCATCACACCTTCCAGTGCGATGTTGAAGAGTAGGCATGAGAGTCCATCACCTTGTCTCAGTCCCCGGCGAGATTCAAATGAACTGGATAGTTCACCCGAAACTCTTACGCATTTTTACACACCGGCCATCGTTGCTTTAATCAGTCTTGGCAGCTTCCCAGAAAAGCCGTTTTCGTCCATGATTTTCCATAGCTCTGCGCGGTCGATACTGTCGTATGCCGCTTTGAAGTCGATGAACAGGTGATGCGTTAGGACCTGGTATTCACGGCATTTTTGGGGGATTTGCCGTACGGTAAAGATCTGGTCCGTTGTCGATCGGCCGTCGATGAAGCCGGCTTGATAACTTCCCACGAACTCAGTCGTTTTAGGTGACAGACGACGGAAGATGATCTGGGATAGCACTTTGTAAGCAGCATTCAAAATAGTGATCGCCCTGAAGTTCTCACATTCCAAATGATCGCCTTTCTTGTGAATGGGGAAGATTACCCCTTCCTTCCCTTCCTCCGGTAGTTGTTCGGTTTCCCAGATCCTGACTATCAGCCGATGCAGACAGGAGGCCAACTTTTCTGGGCCCGTCTTGATGAGTTCAGCTGCGATACCATCCTTACCAGCTGCTTTGTTGGTTTTGAGCTGGGGAATGGCATCCTTAACTTCCCTCAGCGTGGGTTGGTTCCGCTGCACTGACGTCGTCGTTTCCTCCACTGCCGTGGGCTCTCGTGCCTACGTTCTCCACGCCGTTCAGGTGCTGATCGGAGCGCTGCTTCCACCTTTCGATCACCTCACATCCGTCCGTCAGGAGGCCTCCATTTTTATCCCTGCATATTTCGGCTCGCGGCACGAAGCCGTTGCGGGATGCGTTGAGCTTCTGATAAAACTTCCGTGTTTCTTGGGAACGGCACAGCTGTTCCATTACTTCACACTCCGCTTCTTCCAGGCGGCGCTTTTTCTCCCGAAAGAGGCGGGTCTGCTGTTTCCGCTTCTGTTTGTAACGTTCCACGTTCTGTCGGGTCCCTTGCTGCAGCATTACCGCCCTCGCTGCGTTCTTCTCCGCCAAAACCGTTCTGCACTCTTCGTCGAACCATTCGTTCCGTTGATTCCGGTCCACGTACCCGATGGTGCTCTCGGCTGCGTCGTTGATGGCTGCTTTCACTGTACTCCAGCAGTCCTCTAGAGGGGCCTCATCGAGCTCGTCCTCGTCTGGCAACGCGGCCTCGAGATTCTGCGCGTATGCTGAGGCGACATCCGGTTGCTTCAGGCGCTCTAGGTTGTACCGTGGCGGTCGCCGGTACCGTACATTGTTGACGACGGAGAGTTTTCGGCGCAGTTTGACCATCACCAGATAGTGGTCGGAGTCGATGTTGGCGCCACGATAGCTCCTGACGTCGATAATGTCGGAGAAGTGCCGTCCGTCAATCAGAACCTGGTCGATTTGCGATTCCGTCTGCTGTGATGATCTCCAGGTGTTACGATAAGGGAGGCTGTGTTGGAAAAGGTGCTACGTATGGCCATATTTTTGGAGGCGGTGAAATCAATGAGTCGTAGGCCGTTTTCGTTCGTTTGCTGGTGGGCGCTGAACTTACCAATCGTCGTTCTGAATTACTCCTGCTGGCCTACCCTTGCGTTTATATCTCCTATGATGATCTTGACATCGTGGCTTTTGCAGCGATCGTACTCGCGTTCGAGCTGCGCGTAAAATGCGGCCATGTCATCATCAGTGCTTCCGGAGTGTGGGCTGTGCACGGTCATTATACTAAAGTTGTGGGCTTCGTGGCCGAGCGGTTAGCGGTGTCAGTCGTTTAGGCGTCTCGTAAGCCTCGGAGTGTGGGTTCGATTCCCGCTCCAGTCGGGGAAAACTTTTCGTCAAACGGAAAATTCTCCACTGGGCCACTGGGTGTTCTATGTGTTGTCCGTTGTCAAATGTTAGTAATATTCAGTCTGTAGAGGCCGCAAGGTCGAAGATGGTGTATTGTCTTTTTTAAGTTGAAGAATCGGTCCTTGATCCTCAACCTGCACATGCTTTCGTCGATCGGCCACCAACCGATCACGCGCCTCTGCATATCACCCATGAAAGCTCACCGATGAAAGCTGTTCCCAGCTCGCGTGTGTTGCCGCAGCTCTGGTAGATGGTATGATTACCTCTAAACGTTCGCACCATGGATCCTGTCCAACACACCGCCTGCAGATCTACGATGCCGAACCCGCGGTCCTTCAGTAGATCGGCGAATATGCGGGTGCTCCCAATGAAGTTTAGAGATCGGCAGTTCCACGTACCGAGTTTCCAATCGCAAGTCCATTTTGTTCGCTGGGGTCGTTGCCGTTGGTCTCGGTTCGTATTATTCTGTTGCTGATTTTTCGTTACAATGGTTTTTTTACGGCTGGCTCGTAGGGCCTGACACCAACCCCCTACTTTCCAGGGGACCATAGTGCACAGTTGAGCTTAGAGTCCTTCCCTGGCACTCGGACGTAGTTCAGCCGCCCCTAACATGGAGATCAGACGCTGTTGTGAGCCGCTCCTCGTGGAGAACAGACGCTAAGGTTTGCAGAAGCAACCGCACCCCCCCCCCCCCCCCTTCCCTGTCGGCCTACGACCTACGGGGTTAGTTACCCGATCTTCCCTAAGGTTGCTCATAGTTTCCGGCCGGTACTGCGAGGAGGTAGGGATAGGAGTTGCTGGGCAGAGGCTAGTGGATCACATTGGGATCTGAATAGCTCAGCATACCCAGGCTTTACCGTGCCGGACAATTTCATAACATAATTTAAATTATAGAGTTAGGTTTACACGTCACCGTGTAAAAGTTTGGGGTCACCCCTTAGTATGTTGCGTCGTGCATAAGTTTGGAAAAAAATAGCGTATTATAAGGATATAGGGTTGCCGGGGTCCGTGGCGCTATTGGTCACACGTTTGCTTCATAAGCAGATGGTCGTGGGTTCGATCCCAGCCCTTGGCTTTCGTCAGTTGCTATTTCCTCCTGAGAGTTGCTGACACTGACTCTCTGCTGAACTAATGGCTTAAATGGACACGGTCACGGATACTTTGACATCGGCGAACGGCAACTCATAATGGACCCCCAATTGGACTGGATAAATGAACAACCCACAGCTACACATCAACGTCCTCGTGCTCATGATTCTACCATTATAGGGTAGAAAGTGAAAGTAGCGCAATGGCAATGGTTTGGTATAGTAGAATTAGAATAGAATACATTTAGGCGCTGTAAAAAGTGTAAGTACAGCATCCAATTGGAATCGCTCACGCAGTGCCCTAGTGGACAAAAGAGCTGTAAATTAGGTTAAGTGATTGAAGAATAAAAAAACAAGATATAGGGTTTCATTATGAATGATCAAGGTCTTGAAGGTTTTTGATACCAAACTAGAAAATCTGTATTTTTACTTTCTTGCTCATATTAAATTGTATACGGCGAAGTAATTCCAGTCAGCAAATAGTAGTCTCCAGCAACGCGGCTGCTGTAGACACCCATTTTCGATTTTTGGCCCAAGAGTCCCAAAAGACAGGTCGGACACGTATTTCCCGTGTAAACGTTTTTAGGATTCAGCGCCAATCGGAATAGGGTATAGGCGTGCACATGGCTGCAAGTGATCGGTTCGGCAACTTCCGCGTTCGAGAATAGCGGTATCGCACAGTTCGGTTGAGGAACCATTCCGTAATTCGGGTAGAAGTTCTCATGTCCATCGGCTACGCAAACGCCCCAGAAGCATCGGGAGGTGATGATCATTTGCACATACTTGGCATCCGACTTGTCCAAACGCTTGGAAGTTCCGATGTCGAACGGCATCTTAAACAACGGACTGGCCGGATCCAAACCATAGATAGCTCCAAGCTGACCGCCCAGAGCACTACCAGCGTTTCCTGCAATTTGAGCTCCCATACTGTGGCCAACCAGTGTGATATCTTTCAGAGCGATTCCACTTGACGATACGGAGGTGATGAACTCGGATACATATTTCGCCACAGTGAAGGTATGTTGGAATGCCATATAGTAACCGAAAATTGCGAGATTTCCCCAATCTACTACACATACGTTAGTGTCGAAATATTTGAGGTAATCAGCAGTCATATCCTTGATCCAATTGCGGCTTCTGTTATCCAACCAACCATGAATGATAAACACCAATGGTTTTGATTTAGAAATCTTGGATGCCATACTACTGTCGTTAACCATCGTCTGTACCAGATTCGGATTGTTTCTGTAATTGTGGGTTTCATTATTCTATTGATTAAATCAAGCATGAATTTAATCTTACCGATTTCCGCACCAGAAAGTGATGTCCACAGAAAGTGGATTACCAGTAGATCCCCCATTCAATATCACTTTGGTTCCGTTTGCCAACGCACCAAACAAACTATCCATCAGTTGAGCGGCATCGAAATCGGTATCGGCAGTAAAGATATTCAACAAACCAGCAAAAGCTCTATCGCCAAGTAAGGCAAGGACAGCAATCTTTAGTAAAAACTTCATTTTTCAGATTTTTGCTGATAACGGTATAACCAATCAGCAACACCTCCGACAACCAATTTGATAAAATTTGCCAAAAAATTCGCGCTAATATTCAATTTTGATAAAAAGGTTACCATTGTTGGATTGGATCGTGTGTGATCAAGTGCCTTTTCTATCTATATAGACAACAATGCTTTCTGTTTAGTAAAATATTAAGGTGTCTGAAATAGCAAAATAAATAAAAGGGTAACTTACCACTTCAACCTTTTATCTTTAAAACGACAAATATAGTCACTGAGAGATGATTTTTGCATAAACAAAAATCCTATTTCAGAGCATCACCGAGTACAGTTAAGAATCGTTTGCCGAACTTCAATTACTATCGTCAATTCTTGGTGAAGATAGGTTGGTTCTATGCATCCGTGACATTCAATTCAGCAAAAGGGCAATTATTATTTTGCATGGCACGTGACATCTAAAAATATTGAGTAATAATGCAAGAGCAGTTTCGCAAAAGTGTATTAGGCATCGTACACAAATTACGTAACGCTATAGGGGGAGGGGGGAGTCTAGCTTAGCGTTACGAGCCATACAAAATATTTTTGGTTTTCATACAAAAAGCGTTACAAGGGGGAAGGGGGGAGTCTGAAATCGCCGATTTTAGCGTTACGTAATTTGTGTACCATGCCTTAGGGTAAAAGCTCCCTTAGTCGAGGTAGTACCAATAGTGGTGGTAGTGGTAATTTAGCACCATATTGACCAAAAAGCTTGCAAATTACATTTTTAATAGATGCATCTTACCTAAATACTAACATTAATTCAGTTTTGTGTTCAAGATTTGCCGAAAAACCTTTTTAAATAAATTATTTTTCTTAATTTTTTTGCTCCTTTGCACCTATAGTGGTGGTAGTGTTCCCATAGTGGTGGGTCCCATAAGAATCCAATGGGATGCGCCACTATAGGAACCAATGTTAAATTTTACCTCCATAATAGGAACCGTGTGCCTATAGTTGGTGCAAGTGATTTATTAGCAAAAACTGAAATAAACAATAGTTTTTGCGTTTTTTCCAGAAAGTTTATGTGAAAAACTACCGATTAACGTTTTCAGCCTTTTTATTTTGTGGTTTTATCAATTTTATTCAATTACTAGCTGTCCCCGGCAAACTTTGTCTTGCCTACTGCGTTTTTTGACGTTTCAAGTTTTTAGCCAAGACCAAGTCCCCGGTCAAAATGTATGGAAGATCGATTTTCAAAAACTCACAATTTTTTCATGTTTTTTGCCACATAAACCTTCCTTGGGTGAAAACTAACAGAACAAAACTTAGACGACCAAAATCGGACCTTCTGTTCGCAAGTTATGCGCGGTCCCACGTATGCCACTGCATTTTTATATATATAGATTTTACTACAAGGAGCTACTAATAGCACCACTATTGGTACATTTACCCTATGAATGGCGTGTGTTCACAGCTGTATTGTCCTACCAAGCACGCTTCAATAATATAGAGTGTTGACTTAGATAGAACAATTGAGATTATTGTATCTTCAAAAAGTGTAAGTTGTTATGGCAGCAATTGGCAAAAATGATTGTAACACTAGAAAACTAGAAACCGTCAGTGTTTTGTATTCACTTTCTATTATTCTTTATAAAATCAAAACAAAACTGTATATAGGGTATGTGTTGCATCGTTAATCTCACGCTCCCATATTCATCCTATTCGAAAACAAGCGATTACGGCACCGATTGATTCCGTTCTTTTTGTTTTCATGGGTGCTCACTTCTAACAAAAAATACAAAAATAAGAAACAAAACAAACAGCGCTTCAATCCTTTGTTTTTCGTAGGATGAAAATGGGAGCCACATGCTTAAGAAGGGAACCAATACCCTAGTTATTTGCATTTAAATAAGGGTAACACATAATCAACAATAGTACCTAACCTATCATGATTGTGGATGAAATTGGTCATGCCTTGAGGCGCTTATGTAATTTGATTGATTTTTCTTTATTAAAGAGACTTTCAGCCAGTCTTGTGCATTATCACCATCATAACACAAAAAAGCCGCAACATCAACATTGCCCTTCTTCCTCCATCAACGCTACAGCCGACCGTCTCTATGTTGCTATCGAACACATTCGAGACGAACGCATTGATACGGTGGCTGCCGCCGCCACGCTCTTTCTCTGCAAATCTCTTGAGTAGCCGAACGCTTCTTAACTGTCGTTCCGACGCAGAGCTATGTCACTCACTGCTGGGTGACTCTCGTCTGAAAATGCCAGGATGAGGGTCAATTTGTTAAGTAGTATTGCATGGCGCAGCAAACACAACCATAGCACGCCCTATGAATAGAATGAAAAGCGTAGAACAAAAACTCGCTTCGGTGTTTCATCGTGTGGTTCGAAAACAAGAGACGATCGCTGCTGTTGGATGTGGTTGACTCTGCATTGAACGAGGGTTGGCTTGAGTGGCTTTTGCGTGAATCGATTATGTTTTGATGGACTGCGTTTGTCGTATGAAGTGATGGTTAGAGCGAGTGTCATTCGACATTGACCCTCCTGAAACTGCACAACCCTGCTTTCAGCCCTTGGCTGGTTCGTCTCTATGCGCTTATGTAAATGGATTTTGCTAAAATAGTTTTTTTTTGTAATAAAAAGCTTTTCTCTGTAAAATGCCTTTTTATAGCGTGAGAAAATCTGCTGCTCAGATACCCAAGAGGTGGTTCCTCGGGTTATGTGGGGATCGACCCACTAAAAACTCATTCGCTCTCTTCCTTCAAAAGCGTTCCGTCAAATGTTTGAGAGTAGTCAAGTTTATTATGCCTGCAAGGGAGCCTCCACAACTATAGTGGTACTGTCCCGAATGATGTTCAATAGCTGTGTGGTGTATACCAATAAGCGCAAGCTTCTGGCTAGTGTCGTCACTTCCATATCACAGACAAACAGACGTAACAGCTAGAGCAATTTTCGTGAAAATCCATCGTTCAGTTTACACTACCATCACCTGGTGGGAATGTTTCACGAAACACTGCGTTGTGCAATATTGTCAACAGAAGGCGCTAGTGTGAAACGTCAAACACAAAGAAAAACGTTGCGCGCGCTTCTGGTTGTGAAAGCCACAACTGAGAAGATTTAAAATGATCGTTAAAAACGTGGTCGATGAAAATTTCGCCAGTGTTACGTCAGTTTGTTTGTGCTCATACTAAGGTATGGTGGCCCAGTTTGGTGCGTTACGTTTCCTCAGCTACCATCGTAAGCTGGACAGTACGCATAGACTAAAGTGCCTAAGTAAATTGGTAATGGTACAACCATCATCAATTTTTGGACTGGTCCAACTATCATCATATACCCTATAGGGCAGTGCATGAAATTATCTCCTTATCTCTTACAGAAATTTTGTAAACAACAAGGCCACGAAACGTCAAAACCCTATACAAAATCAAAACAGTGCAGTGCCCTATAAAAGTACATCTTGTAAACTTTCAGGTTTAACCCTCACCTGGTAAGAAGCGCAGTTTAGAAAAACTCCCTCTTATTTTTTTTACTCTCTGTTGGAGGTTGGAGGATTCATTATTGATATCGTCATCATTATTGAAACTTCGAAAGCAGTTTACTCTTTAAAAACATAAAGGTTTATAATAAAAATGTGTTCACTGAATTCCATACCTCATCTGGAATACAGTGAGTGCGTTTTCATAACGAACGATGCGAACAGCTTTTGTGTTTTGAACGAGGAAACTCCTTTCTAAATTTCATTGATGATGACGATACCTATGACGAATTCTTCAACCTTAACGAGATTTTTAGGCCTAGACTAGTTTATCTCGTGACTCACATGCTACTTCCCTTCCGAACGGCCACTTTTCCTCGGGTAATACTCGGAATAATTGAACGGAACATTTTACTGCAGGGAAATGTGACAGATCCATTTGAATTTTCCGTCAGGCGTTACGTTTTCATAGTACTTATCAGGTGAGTACCAGCCATTCATTAACTACATTAGAAATGAAGCTTAGGCGTAGAAGATTACAGAAGATCCTCCAACGAACTGCATAACTCAGACTTTAACCTCTTATCAGTTCTAATTATTTGGCTTCACTAAGATTTTCCTCGAAATATTTTATTTTTTCAATGTCTTACCAGCAAAACCTGTGCTTTCAATTCGAATATTCTCCATGCTTACCTGAAAAGAGAATGAAAACAATGTTGTAGAGTCTGTTTATATCCAAGTCAATGAGAAATAATTCAAGAGGATAATAAGCTTTATTTTTGCATATTGTTTGATAATATTGAAAACAAATCGTAAACTTCTATCCTAGTAAACCATCTGAGCTCGAATCAAACATTTTCCAAAGTTCATAATATAAGTCAGGGATGTTCAAAATATCACTTGAATTCGTTTATTTAATTGGAGATAAACAGAGGTTTTACTAGCTACATATAATAAACAAACAGTTAACC
The DNA here is from genome assembly GCF_035046485.1 of Aedes albopictus. Lineage (NCBI taxonomy): Eukaryota > Metazoa > Arthropoda > Insecta > Diptera > Culicidae > Aedes > Aedes albopictus. Next base: position 346,976,935 of record NC_085137.1, read on the forward strand.
TACTAGCAATTTTTTTTGTTGGTGTTTTTTTTACAAAAAGTACCAGCTTGTTACGTTTGTAAAGCAGTTGCTACATTTGTTAAATCGTTTTAAGATTTTTCAATGAATTGGGGAATGCAATTCATGGAAAATTCTTCGATTGTTGCATGGAGTGTGTTACGTTTGCAATTATTTTTATTACTTTGTATTACAGTTTCCTACCGATTTTGGCAACACCCGTTTTGGCAACAATTTCTTACCGATTTAGGCAACGTATTTTTACCAATTTTGGCAACATTTTTCTACCGATTTTGGCAACAAAAATTGTTTTTACCGAAAAATCGGTTTAAATACAAATGCCTCGCGTTTTCTATAAAAAAATCAATTCATTAAGTTTTCCAATACGAAAATTTTACATAGCATGACGTAATTTATGAACGTCACCCAAGGGGATCGTTTTATGACTTATGAATAGTCCATATTTATAATATAAGTAATTAATTCACAAAAACAAATTATTGATTTTGGAAACACTTCAATTTGGCAACATTAAATTCACCTCGTGTTGTCAAAATCGGTAAGAAACTGTACCCACTTATCCACGAGCGGCAATGGCGGCGGTGGGCATAACCAACCGGTTCGGATTTTGACGTTTCTTGGGGGAAAGTCAAAACAGTTTCATTCTCCTCCTCACCCCTTTACCCACCGTTCGATGGCGCCAACCGATTGCGATCCCCAAGAAACGTCAAAATTCGAATCGGTTATTTGTGCCCGCCGCCGCCATTATCGCTCGCGGATAAGTGATATGCCTATATTGCGGATTTTGCCCCGTAATAGACTCGCGCGCGGAAAATTGTGTCCCACCAAAATATTCTCCCACCGCACTGTAGCTGATTTCGTCATTTCAGCGCGCTTAATTAATAACTTTTCAACTATGACGTTTAGCGTCATGGTGTCTTCGAGAAAGTTTTTCGTTATAATAAGGAGCTTCTTTTGAACTATTGTTAAAAATGATCAATCCCCCTAAAAGTGAGATAGAAAATTTATTTTTTGCATTTTTCAAGATACAAGGTTGGTGTCTTCACAAAAGTTGTAGATAATGTTATTTGGAGCAACTTTGTCAAAGACGCCAAGTTTGTAACTCCGTTAATTTTCAAGATACGTTACGTTTTTTTATAATCAGCCCCTTGAAAAGAGTTTTTGCGCAATAACTTTCGAAGGATTGATTTTACATTTTTCTGATGTTCTACAAAGTTATAGATAATGGTAAAACATATAACTTCGTCGAACACGACATTCTTCTAATTTCTAAAATAAAATAGTTATAACGGTTTTTATAGTTTTTTGGGGCATATTTCATGCATATATAACCTAGCTATAGGCAATTATATGCAAATTTCTTTTTAAGCATGTGAATATACAAGTAATTGCCTCTCTTAGAGAGCCAAAACCATCAAACTGTAAGAAACTGTAAGATGTTTTTTGTACAGAAACTTTCAATCATCTATGTTACTTTTATTCATATCTTTAACATATTTATTTGACAGTTCATGGCAGCTTGCATTTTATTGTTATTGTACGTGTGTGTGAATATATGGAATGATATGTGGTGCATCCTGGAGCATTCATGAAGTACGTTACACAAAAACTTACCATCGATTTATATTTTCTTACTAACTCATAGTGCTGCATGTAGTCCACGAAAAGAGCGAACGAAGTGCCATTTTTTCTCAAATTCTAAACTTGCGCGTGACATATTTTGTGAACGCTCCCTCTAGTACATGTATACAATAGTTATAGCTAATTATAAATCTTATTGTACTTTACAGTAAGGTGCTGTTTAATCGTGATCTGACAAAAAATAACACTTTATGCGTTCTTTTCGTGGACTACGTGCAGCACTGTCAGTTAGTTAGAAAATAGAATTAGATGGTAAGCTTTCATGTAACGTACTTCATGAATGTTGCAGAATGCACCACAATCCTTTCTATATATTCATACACTTACAACAACAATAAAAATGCAAGCTGTACTCAAAAAAATATGGTGAAAATATGAATAAATCCCATATAAAAGTAACATAGATGGTTGAAAGTTTCTGTACAAAAACCATCTTACAGTCTCTTACAGTTTGATGGTTCTGGCTTTCTAAGAGAGGCAATTACTTGTATATTTACATGCGTAAAAGGAAATTTGCATATAATTGCCTATAGCTAGGATATGTATGGGGCTGTCCATAAACCACGTGGTCATTTTTTTGGGACTTTTCACCCCCCCCGCGTGGTCATTCGTCCATACAAATTTTTTTTATTAGTCCATACAAAATGATAATTGGCCGAACCCCCCCCCCCCCCCCCTCATGACCACGTGGTTTATGGACAGACCCTATGCTTGAAATATAGCCCAAAAAGCAACAAAAACCGTTATAACTATTTTATTTTTGAAATAAGCGGGATGTCGTGTTCGGCAAAGTTATGTGTTTTACCATTATCTATAACTTTGTAGAACATCAGAAAAATGTAGAATCAACCATTCGAAAGTTATTGCGCAAAACCCCTTTTCAAGGGGCTGATGATAAAAAACGTAACGTATCTTGAAAAGTAACGGAGTTACAAACTTGGCGTCTTTGACAAAGTTGCTCCAAATAACATTATCTACAACTTTTGTGAAGACACCAACCTTGTATCTTGAAAAATGCAAAAAATAAATTTTCTATCTCACTTTTAGGGGGATTGATCATTTTTAACAATAGTTCAAAAGAAGCTCCTTATTATTACAAAAAACTTTCTCGAAGACACCATGACGCTAAACGTCATAGTTAAAAAGTTATTAATTAAGCGCGCTAAAATGACGAAATCAGCCACTGTGCACCGCTTTTCCCATAGATTGGGTTTTGTCACTGCTAACGAAAACAACACGCACGCTCTTGGTTGGTGCAATGAATACATGGTTCGTTCATCTGCTAACTGCCATGCAAACTGACGTGTGAATATTTATTTTTTTCTCTTCGAAGATTTCTGCATCAACATGTCTAAAGGGTCTAACTCGTTTTGTAAACAAACATTGTTTCTGTCGCTGTAGGGTCTATCTCGATCCACCCACGCATCTGAAGGCCGTTATCAGAAAGATCAAACTTCGCTCTTTCTGATAACGGCCCCCAGATGCGTGGGTGGATCGAGATAGACCCTACAGCGACAGAAACAATGTTTGTTTACAAAACGAGTTAGACCCTTTAGACATGTTGATGCAGATTTGCTCGAAAGCCTATCAACGAATAAAAGCAATAATACTCTGGCTACGCTAATCACCCCTAACACGGACATCAAAATACAGACCGTCTTGTAGGCTTGATTTGAAATTCCTAGACCAAACACAAGTTATGAAAGTATCCAGCGCTGTGAACAAAAGGCAATCTGCCGCAAAATACGATTACAGGAATGACTGATGGACCAAGAACAATTATGAAACCTCGTCATCCTGGGATTGGACTTCGTTATCCATCTGGGCTCAATTTATATTGTATTTTGTGCATTTGTAAAGTTCCAAGTAAGTTAATACTCCAGTCTTGCGTGATATTCTCCCATTTTCCCAACAGTTTAGGGTTCCCACGTGTTTTTCAATCGCGTGCCGCTATCAAGCTCGCGATCGTTTCCTAAGTCGGCGACGTGTACCTTGTTCCCTGCTGCATACCTTTTATTCGCAATTCTTTTAATCATCATTCGTACTATAATCAGCCCACTGAAGTCTGACGTGTTTCAATCATCTTTCTCAAATAAAGATCGCAATAAAGTATCAGATCTCGATAATCTTCAGATTGGTGCATCGCAACCTCGCATAATGTTTCCGAAATCTGCTATCGGACAAAAACAACAATAGTTTTCGTTCAAATTCTATGAGCACTATAGCTGGTCAGAGTACAGTACCATCACCGACATAGTTTTTTTTGTAATGTGAGCCGCATGTTTTTTTCAAAAACTGTGCGAAAGAAGCGTGAGAAATTTATGTCGTTTTCGTTTTTGATTCAGTTCCAACCTGGGTTGGAACTGGATGAGATCACAGTTTCAACCCCAACCCGACTTCGGTTTCGCTTGTACTAAAGTTTGTTTGAGTTTGTTTGTTTACACATTTTCCGCCAATCCAGTTCCAACCCAGGTTCAAAAACGAATTCGACATTACTATCAGCGGTTGCAACAAACGGAATAAAGTGGGTGTCATACTTCACGAAGGAACCACAATTCAAAGCAATGTGTTGAAAAGTTCCAATAGCTCAAACAAACAACGCACATCAGACACGGCACATGAAAAGCTTCTGACACAGCATAAATAACAGCATGAACAGCAAATGGAATATCTTATCCGTTGTGAGGCTACTTATTTGGAAATATGTGATTTTTTCGCTAAGTATGATGCAGAATTTTCAAACCACTACGACAAAACTATCAACCACTGCAGTTCTAAAATTCAGAATCAAACTCTTGGCATTGCTGCCGACTGTGCCGTCGATAAAATTGCAGCAGAAGTGCGTATTGTGCTTTCTACGCAATTATGGTAGATGAGGCAAGAAGTTTTAAAAGGAAGAAGCAGTTGGCCAAAATATTCGCAATGTAAAAAACGTATGTGCAGAAGAACGTTTCTTGTGGTTCGTTGAATGTTCGACTACCAGAGATGCTAGTGCAATAACACAGACTATGATACAGCTAGTAAAGAATTGTGGTATTGATGAGTTGCCTATTATTGCCCAATTGTACGATCTCGGGAAAATATCGAAGAGTCCAAGCAAATAAAAGGCAAACAGTTCCGCTGGCCTTTTATATACTTTTAACTGTTCGGTAGTTAAAGTTAACCGCTAACGTTAAAATTCATTGGGTAAAAAAAAAACATTAAGCATATCACGGACATCAAAATATACATAGATGGTCTTGTACTTCAGCCCGTATCGAGACGCCTCCTTACGATTAGAAACTCCTAGACCCAACACAACTTTTGAAAGAAATTAACGCGGCGAAAAAAAGGCAATTAATTAGAAAAAAATACAATCACAGGATTGACTGATAAACCAAGAACAATAATGAAACCTAGACTTCGAGCTTCACTTATATTATGTGTCGCATGTTTGTATGTTGTGCATTTGTAATGTTCCATTTTGTTTTTCAAGTCAATTGCCATGACGGGTGATACGAAGAATGTAATAGAAGCATTTGTATGGTTCCAATGCATTCTTTTGTTATAAGGTTTCTGCATGAATTATGTTACATACAAATGAGGTTTTATTTTATGTGTAGCGTAAAGAAAAATGTTAAAGTTGTTGGGAAATACTAAAGCACGGGCTTAAAATCTGAATGCATGGTTAATTATATAAACATCAGTATAGTATCTGTGCCAAGGTCTGTGAGCCGAACATTCGCAACCGGTTCCGTATTGTGGCAAATTATCTCTCAGAAAATGGTTTAGCTGATGAACCCTAAACGGAGATGAGACAGGCTTTTGTATGAAGGCATCTCCAATAAAGCCTATTCACGAAAAGCGTTCGTTCCGTGGGTTAAAACTTGTAACGTGACAATTCTTTTTTCATTTGCGGCAAACGTTACGGTCATTCGCCCAGATGTTGCACTACCGTTGAAACGGTTGACCGTAGATATTGCTTAATATTCCCCTGTAGAATGGGGACTCCGAACATCTTTATTCAGTCTGAATGAATTCCTTTAAATTTGCATTATATGTGAGGAGAGTTTTGTACTCAAGCCTAGTGAAAAGAAACGTGAAATTCCCAGTTCTGTACTTCGTAGACAGCCATAAGTCACAATTGCTTTAGGAGTAGCAGATGTTGTTAAGAGGAGTTGGAAATTATTCTAGTAGCGCTGTACCCAAATACAACCCAAGTAACACAGAAAACATCTTTGGAAATCAAAATTATTGAAGAAGTATTATTAATGTATTATAAGTGAATTTCAAAACAATGTTTGCTTTAGGTTAGCTCTAATTATGTTTCTCGATTACAAACAACAACAAATGTATGACTTTGCTCATCGGCTTCATTAGCGTATGAAATCTGTGGGTTATACAATGATAAAACATTTCTGAAACATCAGACACCAAGTTAATCGGTAGAGCCAACAATGTTTTCGTTTTGACACTTCGCAACTTTAATGACCGAATCTAAACATGTCATAGTCGTGTGCCTAAGAAACATTCCACTCCGGTAGTGTAGTGTATCTACAGGGGGTGGCCAAAATGTTTGGGATAGGCAACTTTTTTCTCCCACAAAAAAATTCAACATACTATAACTTTTCATAGAGTGCATAAAAAAATCTCAAATTTTGACTGTTTGTCAACCTGTTATATGTGCATCATTGGTACAAATTTGGGCTCGATTGAATAATTTTTCGCAAAGTTAGAACCGTTCGTGTAAAACACTATTTTTTAGACAACTCATTTTTGAGCTGTCATATCTCGGAAACCAGTGAACCGAATTGAATGATTTTTTTATCGTTTATCAACAATATATTGATACTTAATACAACGTTATAAAATGTAATATTTTCTCACGGCGAATTAAGTTATACTGGGTTGAAATTTTTAGCCATATAGAGGAAAATAAGTCAAATTTACAATGCCACACAAAAATTACTAAATGTGTTCCTCCTTTAATCTAAATAGGCTCCAATATATCTGATTAAAGATAACTTGAGAACAGAAGTGGGAAATCTTTGGACATCAACACTAAAATTTATTGACATTGACGTAAAAAAAAATACATTTTTTCGAGAAAAATCCAAAAAGTGTCAATCCATGATAACTTTTGTCAACGTTCAAAAAGTATCTATGTTTTAATATTTTGTGAAGCACTTGTATATTGTTAGTGTACGTTCAAATTTTCATTCAATTCGGTTTACTGGTTTCCGAGATATGACAGCTCAAAAATGAGTTGTCTAAAAAATAGTGTTTTACACGAACGGTTCTAACTTTGCGAAAGATCAATCAATTGAGCCCAAATTTGTACCAATGATGCACATATAATAGATTGACAAACAGTCAAAATTTGAGATTTTTTGATGCACTCAATGAAAAGTTATAGCATGTTGAACTTTTTGTGGGAGAAAAAAAAAGTTGCCTATCCCAAACATTTTGGCCATCCCCTGTATGTAGGCAAGTTACAGTAAAAAATTCAGCTCAATCGAAGCATTGATAACGGAGAATGAGATATGTGAAGTGAGCGACTTTGCTTAGAAGTAGAACAAAAATCCATTTCAAATCATCAACCTTGTATGGAAAGTCGAAAAAAATTTCGCTCTACTGTATTTTTTTTCCTTCGCGTTTCCGAACTCAGGGCATGATTCTACACCAAAAATGATCATCAGCTTACCGAGTTCAAAAATGCTGTAAACTAGTGTAATCTAATGAACGGTTAGCAGGAAAATAGCCTTAGATCACATTAGAGACTAGCTGTTGTGTAGCAGAACCAACGTTCATGTGAAAAATTAAATCGTGGCTTTGTTTAATGGCCTGATAAACATTAGGTATGAACAACAGTGACGAATAGGTCTAAGTTCTCATATATGAGAACAAAATATAGACAAAACTAAAGCGATCTCATCAAATCGTACCATTTCAGATTCCTAAGGTGTAAATTTATAGCAGGATGGGTCAACGTTGAATGGAAAAATAAGAATTTGATCGCGTCAACAGAAGATGGCGGCTGTTTTAAGGAATTTTGAGCCCTAAAACTATGTAAAATAAGTGTGTTTGGTATGGGAAATATGTTCGGAGTCCACCAGAGTATCCAAGATAGCGGTCCAAAATCCAAGATAATGGCCCAGTATTCAAGTAAGTGCCTATTTTATAGGATTCTTAATTCTTTCATTATGGGCATATTTTGTATGGAAATATGTTCAGAATTCAAAATTTGTAATCAGAAAACCCAAGCTGTCCGCTGTTTCACAAGGTCTGCAATATGACTATAGTTTGAATAGGGAAGAATGCCGGTCTTCGTCCAAAACTGGTAACCAGAAAATCATAAACGACATGCCAAAATTCAATGCGGCGACTATTTTATGTAATTTCAGGTCCAAAAATGAATACCGTGATTTCGGGTGAAATTGATCAGTGGGGTGAAATTGATCGACGAGAGGGCCATTTTTATTTGTTAAAAATAAAGCTTTAAACTTAAAACAATTTGTAAAAAACGTTCTTCATCTGGCTCAAGGGCTATTGAATGATGAGTTTACATGTTTTACAGTCAATTAGTCACTTATTTCTGTAAAAAATTCAATATTTTGTGAAATTGTCTGTCAGGCGAACTTCAAAGACACTTTCAAGCTTTTGTTACCGTAGCTGTATCGCAAATGTAATGAATATTCGAATGGATGTTTCTAGCTAACAAGTATTCGCTAAACCCGATTTCGTCATCAAAAGTTCTGTAAATATTGAAATTTATGCATGAAATTGAATTTTTCCGGAAGTTATAACATATTTAGTACGTAAATTGCATACTTTCAGGCGTTTTCTTAAGATTTATTAAACTTTAAACTTAAATAATTAAAAATTTAGCCAACTTGTAAAAAATTTTCATAGCTTTTCGCATTCCGAGGTGGTTAATTTAGGAGGAAAAAATATTTTCAGCACTTACTAAAACATTTCACTGACTGATCAATTTCACCCCGAAATTAAAATTTTTGATTTTTTATTTTAAATGATATTTTTTGTAATAAAATGATTTGCAGTAGAATTTTTTATTCGTTGACCGATGAAAACCATGGTCGTACTTGTTTTAACGCATTAAATTTAACGATATCGATAAGTATTCAGAAATTATTCGCCAAAAACTACGAAAAGTGATCAATTTCACCCGAAATCACGGTACCAGAACATCCAAGATGGTGTCTCAATGTTCAAGATGGCGGTTAGTTTAGTTGGGGTATCAGAAGGCCGGCTCCAGAGGCACGTTATCCTCCATTTGGGACATTTGTGCCATTAATAACATGTATCCATATTGAGTAGATTTAGCAAGCAGTTTTCATTTTGTATTTATGGCAATGTCGTCAACATGCCGCTTGAGTTTTGTTGAAAGGATATTTTAAAGCACGAGAAAGGCACCATCACCGCTAGGTGGATTAATTAGGGTTTTTACATACCTATCAACATAATCTGTTGGGGGAATTATTTTATTTTTCCTACTTGCAACCCACATCCGACAGTTTTTTTAAGTTGGAATGGTAGAACTTTCAATTCCCTCGGTCGCACAGTGGAGCACCTAGTACATCAAAACTGATCAAAATTATTTTGGCGCATTTTCGCAACCCAAATGCAACCCAAATTAGTAATGAAACGTATTTCATAGCTTTCGTATTTTTTTATTTCGTCATTAGGGTGACCAATTTTATGATTGTAAAAGTCAAGAGTTTTCGAAACTAAAATTTTTCAAAAAATCACAACTTTTGAACCAGTTGACCGATTTTAAACTTCTTGAAAGCTGTTGAATTCTCGTTTTCAGCAAAAATACGTTCAGAGGGATAAATAGTGTTTTAAGGCAAATAATATCATATAATAATATTTTTTCAAAGTGTTGCAACTTTAAAATCGGAAACATCCGGAAGGTTTTCTTTCTGCATTTGAAAGAGGAACAATAGTTTTATCATACACTAAAAGCAGATTTCCCGGAAACAGCCGGAAAATCAACTTATTTCATTTTGAATGTACGGTAAAGGATTCCATCAAATATTTTTTTCAATATTTTCATATATTGTATGTAAATTCAACGTCAATTTGTTTGGGTTTTAAATTAACAGAATAACAACATTAACCTTCTTTAACAAACTGCATCGTTGAATTGATTGACTATCAATTTCATTCACTTTGTATGGTCAAAACTAGCACGCACTGTGAGTTATATCAAAGAAAACGGCTAAACTTCAGCTTCACTTAACCTCTTCTGATAAGCGTAAACAAAACATTTGGACACTGCTTAGCTGTCAAACGATTACACAATAACTACACTCAGCAAAAACACAACGGAAAACTTAATTACTTCATTTTGAGTTTTTCCACTTATGATCAGGTTTTGATGTGATTTACTCCAATGTGGGTCGCACGTATATTAGTTTTGCATTTTATTCCACCATTTCCGTGAAAAATGAGATCCGGCTTGTGTAAGTGAGGAGTTGAGGTTAGAATTGTAGGATATTCTAGGTTAGATTTGCTATCCACTTCGCCTGAACGATTTTCAGACCCAGAAATATCGTACTTCTAATTAGCTTTCACTGCCGTAAAAGATACTGTCATGCTCAGAATAAACAGTTATTCCTACAAATCACACTCATTTACTCGTAAATCTCAATCTGACTGTAAAAATAATGATTTTCTTTCCAATGTTTTGAAACCCCGAACGAATTTGACATTGCTTTCGGGAAGCATCATCATGACGACGACAACACTCCCAAGCGGTCGAATCGTCGTTTTGGGGGCGAATAGTAGCCAATCACTCCGGCTGCTAGGGCTGTATTGCTCCTGAACGATAGAAGAGCCCTATAAATGCGAATTAAAATAAAGAAAATATGCAGATCAAATCGAATATACAACAGATAAATAAAACTGGTAACAAATAAACCACAGAGAACAGACATCCAAGTCCAGTCCCGAAACTGTGTAAGGAATTTAACGGCCATTTGATATCGGCAACACAAGTGGCAATACCGTGGCGCTGCAGTCGGTTAATTTCTCATACTAATTTAATTCACCACTTGAAATGTTTCAATTCACCACTCACTGTGGCAACGTGGTGTTTGGCGACGTTAGTGTTTTCATCGTGTATTGGTTTGCAACCTTACTCAAGTTAAGATTCAAATAATTACACAATTTTATGAATGAAATTTGTTCTAGCCTGGATGTCTGTGCGCTGCAAAGAATGTGTCTAAACCCTGAATAACCCCCAAAGGTAGGCAATGGCTTACCTACAATGAATCGTATACCGTCTACTTCCGTTACCTCATGCAAACCATCGGGGTTAATTTTTAATTTGAACTTCTAGTAACCCTTCTTCTTCTTCTTTCTTCTTTTTATGGCTCTACGTCCCCACTGGGACTTGACCTGCCTCGCTTCAACTTAGTGTTCTTTGAGCACTTTCACAGTTATTAATTGAAGGGCTTCCTTTGCCTGCCATTGCATGAATTTGTATATTGTTAGGCAAGTACAATGATACACTATGCCCAGGGAGTCGAGAAAAATTTCCCGACCGGAATGGGAATCGAACCCGCCGTCTCCGGATTGGCAATCCATAGCCTTAACCACTAGGCTAACTGGAGACCCAGTAACCCTGTGGGTGTCGAAAACGCACACTGATGGTGACCCTTTTTGCTGTTTTGTTTTGATTATATGTTCCGTTTCACCCCGTTCCAAATCAGAATGACGTTTGAACCATTTTCACTTTGGACGATGTGCAGATAAGCGATGTTAATAAATAAATAAGTGTTCAGATTAGATGTGGTCAAACCAACGAGGGTACAAGGTACTGTATTAAAAAGCACTTTATTAAAAGTTTCGTTTATTAAATCCAACTCAAGGGTATCATATTGATGTAATACCTACAGTGATTTCGTACAAACACGTACACAGATTAAAATGATTAATTTTTTGGAGCCGGAGGGATCATTCTTCTTCTTCTTCTTCTTAATGGCTCGACGTTCGCATTGGAACTTGGCCTGTCTCTCCTCAACTTAGTGTTCTTAGAGCACTTCCATAGTTATTGATTGAAGTTCTTTCTTTGCCTGCCATTGCATGAATTTGTACATTGTGTGGCAAGTACAATGATACAATTATGCCCAGGGAGCCGAGAATTTTTTCCCGATCGGAACGGGAATCGAACCCGCCGTCTCCGGATTGTCAATTCATAGCCTTAGCCACTAGGCTAACTGGAGACCCCGGAGGGATCATATATGACCCCAATATAGAAACGGCTGTATAAATTCACCCATTCGATAAAACAGAATACTGTCTTCGGCAAAGTTAACCTAACCTAACCTAGATCATCCTGAACACTATGAAATTAAAAAAACGACATAATTAACATACCAGTTGTTCTAAAAGCTGAACTTGGATGTGGGTTACATTTATATGTATTCATTTAGCTTTCGTCAAGAATATAAAAAGATGTTTTATATTCTGGGGTGTTCTAGGTGTTCCAAACTGCCCTATAGTGAAGTCCTTCAAATTACAAGAATAATTTTATATATTTTCGCCACAAATAATAACATTGCGTAACCTACAGGGGTCCGTGAAGTTCTTGATATGTACACTCATTTATAGATACCATAGCGATATGCCAGGTCAACCAAACTACCTTGAAGTTCAGAACTTCAGGTCTACACTCGTAACAGTAGCCATATTTGTTAAACTAAGTAACGTTGCATAATCAACCGCAGTTACTGGACCAGTCTGAAGTCTACATTTTATTATAAACATTTGTGACATTCAGGTTCGTCCAAACTGTTCTATAATGTAGTCTTTCATATCTACAAGAATAACTTTATGTATTTTCGTCATAAATAATAGTATTGCATAATCTGCTGGGATCCGCGAAGCTCTTGAAATCTCAAATGTCATTTAGAGACACTACAGGGTCAGCCAAACTACCTTGTAGTTAATGACTTCAGGTCTATACTCGTAATAATAACCATATCTGCTATATAGTGAGTAACGTTGCACATTTATCCGTGATTACTGGACCAATCTGAAGTTTACTAGCTTATTATAAACATTTGGGACATTCTGGGTCGTACAAACTGTTCTATAATGAAGTCCTTCAAATCTACAAAACAAAAAACTGTATGTGTTTTAACCATAAATAATAGCATAGCATAATCTGCTGAAATCCGTGAAGCTCTTGAAATCCCAAATGTCATTCAGAGATACTATGGGAATGTTCCAGGTCAGCCAAACTATCTTTGGGTTCAGAACTTCAGGTTTACACTCGTAACATCAGCTATATCTGATTACATACATACTGACATACTGAGTAACGTTTAATAATCAATCGCGGTGACTGGACCAAGCTGACGTCTACTATATATTATTATGAACCTTTGGGACCTTGAGGGTCGTCCAAACTATCCTGAAGTTTAGCGCTTGATAGTAACAGTAGTTTCTCACAATGAACATTAAACTGTAATCTGTACTCCCCCTGGCATATCATGACTTATTTCAAGATAGTTTTGAGGTATTCCAGATTAATAACACTACTCCGGAGACCATAGCTTCAGGTCTACACTTGTGGTAATAGCTTTCGCCGATGTAGTTAGAGCAGAGGTTCCCAAACTTTTTGCTATCGCGGCGCCCTTTGACATTTCCAATAATGTCGTGGCGCACCAAAGTTTATAACATTTTTTTTATTTTGGGCAACTATCACTTTACAGTATGCAAGACAAAATCGTGAATCACTTCTCTAATATCATGTTTTCAGAATTCAATATTTGGAAAACTATTTTTTTATTAACTTCTCAAAGATAGTTTAAATATTTGTAAGATTTCAAAAATCATGTTGAAACTCAGATGTAAAGGTAAAAGAAGCTGCTGAATTTCAACACAATTAAAGAATTAAAGAATTCTTATTGAATGAAAATGACTACACAGAACTTGACCAAAGCTTCAACTTTTTGCGGAAATTGCAAAGCAACACTTTTATTTATTTTGGAAAATTTTGGCAAACTGGGACACATGAAGAAATTGTAAAGACCTGGTGGGCTTTGATTGAATTTATTTTCATAAATTTCAACTTAACCCTTTGGGCCTGGATAGGCCATATATAGCCCCATTGATGAAACCGAGCATAACAAACTTATTCGAGTCCAGCGAGGTTGCGGCAGTACTGATGAAACAGTCCGGTACGAAAAGGGCTCTTCATACTACTAGATCTCTTCAGAAACCTGCATGCCGCTAAGCTGTTCCGAAGACCTTGTAATTATTCTGAAAAGTACGTAAATAATGTTCTTGAAATTAAAAACTTTGGATAAGTTATAGTAAAATCAAAAGCTAAGCTGAAGCTTAAGAATTCCAAAAAACAATTTCAAAAACATGAAATTTTAAAATGTGGTTTCAATTGATATGTTTGATACCAGAAAACCTATGGAACAACCGAAGAGTCAGGAAGGATTAAAAAAATGTAAGCGACACTAGTACTACTAATAAAAAAATTAAAGGTGTTCCGCAATACAAATAAAGAGTTTGTTTTTTTTTTTTGTTTCGTCACAAAAGCCAAAATCCTGCGGCGCACCTGGGAAAGCTTCGCGGCGCACCGGGGCGCCGCGGCGCACAGTTTGGGAAACACTGAGTTAGAGGAACAATAAGCTTTGTTATTTATTATTGGGATATTATGGGCTCCCTAACTGTTATGAAGCTTAGTTGATAAAAACAACCACTGTATCTTTCATAAGACTTACTGTACATGATAGATTACAAATTGTAGCTTTGTATAATGAAAGAAGTTACCGTTACACCCTCAGATTTAAGGATCTAAACTCAAGAATAGTTTGAACAACCTAGAATAACCAGAAAAAATATTCTGCAAAATATTCTATCGTTTTTATGCTTTTGACCACCAAAACTATAGAAAAACGTAGGTAAAACTCCATAATAACTCTTGGAAAAATTCCGGCTTCAAAGGGTTAAAATATCACGCATATAAGTCCAGCATTTAATCATCTATGAGAGCAGTTTAGTTCATCTTCCCTATTCCATTGATGTTATCCTCGACGCCAACTATCACACTCATTGCGTTCGATTAGTTTCCCTGGACTGAATCCATCATACCGCAAGTGGTTTTCATTTCCAGAGTTTTCACGTTTTCCCATCAACATGTGCTCATTTGTTCAACTCAGCCGAGAAGCCCACCACACCACCATACTGTGGCAGTAGTGGAGCAGCAGCATGATCCATCCAAATTTTAATTTACCAAATGGCTTTTAAATAATTCACCCTCACTCGCACTCGGAATGTGAATGGTGCTACCAGCTAGGTTTGTTTGATACAGGGTAAGCATCACCCTTGGAAAGCAATCGGGACACCCAGCCCCAGTCCGCGTCCATCTGGCTGGGCCAAAGGTTGGAAAACCCGGTTGAACGTGGGATGCCGATGCGGTTTCCCATGTACGACCTACATCACTTTTTGAGTAATCCGCCGGGAAGTGAAAGATGAGTTACGCGTTCGAAAGTCGAGTGGAGCTAGTCACGTTTTCCATGTTTGTTTGTTTTTTTTTTGTTCGGAGTCTTTTCATCATGTTGAGCCTGTATAAAGTTTTCTGCCAGCCGGTTGCTCGCTTAGTCTAGATATGAATGAACCGCTTGAATGTAGGTTGGTTGGGAATTCTTCGAATGCATCGTGTGGTATGTTTTAGATTTTTCTTATAAATAGCAACCGTTCAAGTTGCGGGGTAATGAAGCACATAGAAATCACGACGTGCTGCATTAAATACTAAACGAACTCAGTTTAATGAGAGTTTGATTTTTGCTTTCATCAATGCACTCGGTTACCGCAATATTTCTTATTTAAGCTATAAGAGAGGAGGAACTCTTATCCAATTGCACTTGTTAGACTTACTTAGGTATTACTTTCAGTCCTGAGCACCCACGGTGGTGCAGAGGACCGAATTGAAAGATCTCCATCCTAAGCGGTTGCCCGCCATCGTCTTGACCTGTGGCCAGGCCAAATTTCTGTCGCCTTGCTTGATTTCGTTGTTGAGACTGCGTCGCCATGAGCCCTGGGTCTTTTTTTTTTAATAGAAAGAGGAAATCTGCCTTTACAGATACCCGAGAGGTGGGTCCTCAGGTTATGTGGGGTCGACACTAAAACCTCTTTCTCTCTTCTTCCTTACCTTCGCGGTACGCCCGTTAGGGATGACTTCGAGAAGGGGTGATGACTTCGTACAATGAGTACACTCTAATGGTAAGCGTTCCACCTGCTACCGCCTTAAGTTGTTCGCTCTTCCCCGGAGGCTCGGGCCCTGGCTAGTACATAGACTACCCGTTGGGCTTAAGCTCCTGGATGGGGAGGGGAGCCAACTCAACTAGCTGTTGTTCGGCTCGCCATTTTCTCTGTAGCTCAAGGACGATTCGAGATACCGACGAAGAAACGGCATCCCACTTGTCCTCCCCCGTACACATCCTTTCAACAATGTTGTCGGGAGTGATGTCTCTACCGCATACCTCCTGCATACTCGACCTTTGCTCCACGAAGCGTGGGCATTTAAAGAGCACATGCTCCGCGGTCTCGTCGCAATCTGCACACTCCGCACATGAAGGAGAACCAGCGTGTCCGAATCTGTGCAGATACCACCTAAAGCACCAATGGCCTGACAGAAATTGTGTAAAGTGAAAATTCACCTCGCCATGGGGCCTGCTCGTCCACTTGGACACGCTCGGTATGAGCCTGTGTGTCCATCTGCCCTTGCTGGAGTTTGACCAATCTCTCTGCCATTTCAACATAGACGATGTTCTGGCAATCCGTCTCGCGCCTCTTGTGCCTCGTCTCGCGAAGCACTCCTCGTCCTCTGACACCACAATTGCTATGGGCATCATACCCGCCAGCACGCATACCGCGTCCTTTGACACCGTACGGTATGCGCTGATGACCCTAAGGGCCATCAACCTGTGTGTACTTTCGAGCCTCTCTACGTTTCGCTTGACCTGTAGCGCGCTCGACCATGCAGCGGCACCATACCGTAGTATGGAGACCGCTACTGTCGCGAGAAGTCTACGCTTACTCGAGACAAGCATATTCCACGTGACTACCAAAGTTCAGCTTATCATCGATCATGACTCCGAGTTACTGAGCCCTGGGTTTGCCTCTGCTGCAATGTACTGCTGGGTTCCAATCAGAGCGTTCATGATTAACAAAAATTTTAATCATGATTAATCATTGATGATTAAAATTCTAATTTTGGTGATTATTGATTATGATTAATGATTAATTTGATTTTAAGGATGATTAAAGATTATGATTAATGATTAAAATTGGTTTTATCTGTGATTATTGATTATGATTAATGATTAAAAATGGCTCATTGATTAAAAATCATGATTAATCATGATTAATCAATCACAAAAAACTGGAAATGATTAAAATATATTTATTGTTTAACATGTTTTTGAAGTTTCAAAAGTAAAGGGGAACTCTGTCCGGGAGATTTTTGAAAAAAGAATCATAAGTTATATTATTTAGAACAGCATTTGAACCAATTTAAATTGGATCATATATTTTATATGATGAATCATTTTGGTGATGAATGATTAATGATTGATTAGTATTTTTTCTTATGATTATGATTAGTGATTAATGATTAGATTGCAAAAACAGTGTGATTAAGATTAATGATTAATGATTAAATAAGTTTTTTTTGTGATTATGATTAATGATTTTGATTAATCTTAATCATTAATCATTAATCATGATTAAATTTATGATTAATCATTAACGCTCTGGTTCCAATGTAACGATTGTTTGCATATTTCGTTTCCGCCCCTGCGTAGAGTGTGGCCGACTCACCTTCATTTTCGTTCTCGAGTTTCTGTCGCTATCGGCTTTTGATGACATCGACGTTGGAGATCCACGTTTGAGATCCAATTGAGAGGCAGAACAGGCGGTAACAGAAAAAGTGGTGCGAGCTAGGTGGGTCGATCATGTGGAGGACGGAACTGGAAACACACAGCCATAGACCGAATAGAATGAAGACGACTCCTACGTACAGCAGAGGACACTCAAGCCTTTGTCTGACCGGTAAGGTAAGACTTGTTAGAAATGATTTTCTGGAACAAATATATATCAATATATTGATGTAGATACTACCTAATTGTGTAATCAACTTTTGATCTCGCTTTGGTTAGTTTCGTTCATTACGGTACGTTGACCGATCATCTCGGATATCTATTATGATTATCTCCACCTTTGGATAAACAGTCAAATCCTGCTACATCCTGCATGCAATTTGTCGCCGGCTTAACCCTTATGTGGCCGACAGGGTACCCGGGTACCCAGCGCCCATTTAAAAAGCACGGTGTAGAAAAAAGCAAAAAGTTTGTCGGACCCATAACGGTTAAATACAGTCTTGGGACGTGTTTCTCCTGCCGACGCGAAATAGGGGTTTGGTAAGTCTAACTGGCCAACATTATTGATTACACCGTTCAACACTAAATTTTGTTATGGGATGAGAAAAAAAAGAACAGGGTTTTTCGACCCTAGAAGTGCCATAGTGAAAGAATTTTTGAAAAATATTGGACCGGGCCTTCGCAGTTTATGACCGAAGTTTGTATGGAGAACTTGGGGTGTTCAATTGATATGTGCATTAGAACACACTGTACATATGTAAATATGTATGAAAATGGGCATTGCAGTTTTGAGGAATCAAAATGACTGTGTAAATGTTTAGATCCTAGTTTCGTAAATGATATGAGTATGAATAATTCCTCCAGGATTTTTTCCATAACTTGCTGCAGTGATGCCATCATAAATTCCTCCAGAAATTCATTCAAGAACTAATCTAGGGATTTCACCAGCCATTTCTTCAGGGATTTGTTCAGGGATATCTTTAGAGGTTCCTCCTTTTTGAAGTTTCCTTCAGGAATTTTTACAGAGATCTTCTAAGCAGGGATGGGAACACTCACTTGCAAAGAGTTACACTCACTTGCAATTTTCTCAGCTCAGAAGCGTGCAATCAAGAAACGATGTATGGACGACTTTTGCCTTGTGGTTTTGTCTAAAACTTCGCCGAATAGAGTAAGAGTCGAACACGAATCCCAAAGTCGTGACAGAGCTGTGAAAACGACTCTCCACGAGGTGAGTGTAATTTACATTCACCTCGTGGAGAGTTGCCTTCGCTGCTCTCTCACGTCTTCGTTATGCGTGTGCGACCCCTACTCTATTCGGCAAAGTTTTAGCCAAAACCACAAGGAAAAAGTCGTCCATACATCGTTTCTTGATTGCACGCTTCTGAGCTGAGAAAATTGCAAGTGAGTGTAACCTCTTTGCAAGTGAGTGTTCCCATCCTTGCTTCTAAGGCGTTTTCTGCAGTTATCCCTTCAGGGATTTCTCTAAATATTCATCCTATAATTCAGCTAGAGATTGCTCCAACAACTCCATCCATCCATTATTCGAAGTATTTCTGCAGAAATGTCTTCCACAAATTCTTTCAGAAAATTTGACTATAGAGTATTCAAAAATTAATCCAGGAATTGCTAAAAAAAACTACAAAAAATCCTTTTGGAATTCATTCACGTTTTCCTTCAAAAACTCGTCCAGAAATTTCTACAGACATGGATTTCTTCAGATTTTTTTTATCCAGGGACTTCTACAGAACTTTTTATGGGGTTTCTTCAGAAATTCCTCCAAGAGTTCCTCCAGGAATTCACCCTGGAATTCCTTCAGTGATACTTTCAAGTACAACTTCAGAGATTATTTCGAAAATACCTCCAAGAAATCTTCTCGGAATAGCTTCAGAACCTCCTGAAATTCTTTTGAAACTCCTCCAGGAATTCATCCAAGACTTCCTCCAGGAACTGTTTTGAGAATTCCTTAGGAATTCCTCTTGGGATTGCTTCCGAGATTCCCATTGGGATTTCTTCAGGACCCCTTTTAGGTATTCTTTCAGGAACTGCTACAGAGATTCCTTCAAGGATTCCTCTACGTAAGTACTCCTTTTGGGAATTCCTCAGGAATATCAGATTTTAGATTTCCTCAGGAATTTCAGCGATACCTTTGGTACTATCTCCTGGGATTTCTTCAGAAACTCTTCCTGGAATTTCCTTAGAAATTGCTCCTTGGATTTCTTCAGGAATTCTCCATGGGCTTCCTCCAGAAATTGCTCAAGGAATTCCTTCAGAGATTCCTCCAGGAATTCTTCCAGCATTCCTCTGGAGTTACTCCTTTAGAGATACCTCAAGGAGTTCCTAGGTATTCCTCCCGGGATTCATCTCGGCATTCATCCAGGAATATCTCCAGAGGTTTCTCCTGAAATTCCTGAAGGAATTCCTCTAGGGAATGCTCTAGAGATTACTCTAGGAATTCCTCCAGTGATTCCTTCAGAAGTTCCCCCGGAAATCCTCGCTGAATTTATCCAGGAATTATTCCTAGTATTCCTCCAGGAGTTTCTCCTAGAGTTCCACCAGGATTTGCTCCTGGTATTCCTCTAGGATTTAATCTAGGCATTTCTCCAGCAGCTCCACCAGGAATTCCACCAAGAATTTCTTCAGTAATTACCCCAGGTATTTCTCCAGGAATTCCTTCGGAAATTCATACAGCTATTCCTCCTGGAATTTCTCCACGAAATCCTCCAGGGGTTCCTTCAGCAATAATTTCAGGAGTTTCTCCAGGAATTCCACCAGGAATATTCCAGGGTTTCCTCCGGAAATACCTCCAGGAATTTCTCCTCCTTCAGGTATTTACCAGGAATTCCTTCAGATATTTCTCTAACGATTCTTGCAGAGATTCTTCCAGGAATATCTTCAATGATTCCTCCAGAAATTCCTCCTGGACTTCCTCTGGGAATTCCTCTAGGAATTTCTCTAGGAATTTCTTTAAAAACTTTTCCAGGGATTCCTCCCAGCATTCCTCTAGAGATACCTCCACGATTTTATTTAGGGATTCCTCTCCCCAAGTAGCACCTGCAACTAAAATAGAAATTATCATCGTTGCAAACATGTTGCAACTGAGTTTTCATGAAACAACGGATGTTAAAATCCTGTTTTAAAAGCCAAACTGTGTTATAACACATTTATAACAACTAGCGCAATGTAAATAAACGTCATCGTTAGTTGTAACTTGCGAATACAATTTGTAACTGAGGTATAATCTGATTGTTTCAACGAATCTTAGGTACGACCGTTTACAAACCAATACAACAAAAACATTGATACTGATTGTTTCTAATTTAGAACATAACGAAAAATTTTGATAGAAGGGATGGAAGCTGCAAAATGTGCTACAAAAGGTTTTTGAAATCATAAAAATAATAAAATGCACTATAAAAACTCAAATGTATCCAAAAAAACTAAGTCATGTACAAATAAAATGTATCATTTTCTTTACAAATTTTTCAACATATTCTATAATTTTATTAAATTAAAGTGATTAAAAAATTAATTGGAGCTAAAACAAATGCAAGTTGATTTTCATATTTAAACAATTGATTCATTATTATACCATAGTTGCTCCATATTGTTTATGTTTATTTATATGTTTAATCTGACAATATTTATTAATGAAAAAGTAATAAAAAAAAAACTCCTAAGATTGACATTAACAGGAAAAAATCCTACCATAAGAAATTACAATACACAAGCACAATAACAATAATCAAATAATTAAAATACTAGGAATTAAATTGAAATAACATCATAAGCATCAGTAAATTGCTCAATAAAGAATTCATACATTATACCATTCCTTCTTCAAACCAAGAAGAATATGCAAGCACTGGTAAATGCTTCATTTGTTGTTAAATTCTGCATTATTTACGTAGTACTGAAGGACTGGTACCACTGGAAGGGTTTGAATACATGTTACAGTCGGACTAGATAGTGGTGTTCTGAAGCTTCCTAAATATATCTGGCGAAACGATGCAGCATTCCGTTAGCATAAATTTTGACATTTTTTCGAACCAACTTTGATTCCTAATCAGGCAAAATGTCAGACACAGCATTCCGATTTTAAATATATGGTACGGAAGTTGTACCATCTTTTATTGATCATTACAATGAAACATGAGTTCTACTAGCACTTCCACAGTTGCTAGCAGAATACTTAGATAAATTTAGAAATAGTCATTAGGTATTTGGGGGCTATCTATAAATTAAGTAATAGTATATGGTGAGAGGGGGATTGAGAAATCTTATGCTCCGTACTAAAATATCTGGGGTTTCCTACAAAAAAATAATAACAAAATAGGGGAGGGGAGGTTCAAAAAATGATCAAATTCCTTTACGTTATAAATGGATATCCCCTTGAATGTCGGCGAAAAGTAAATGTCCAAGTGTTTTTTTTTTGGTTGTTTATGTTGCCCTAGACATGATTTAGCAAGTAAAAATTCTAAACTAATTTTCAGCATTTTACGGGTGCATTAAATAAGCTGCTGAAATGAACTCAGTCAAAGCAATATGGCGCATACATTTTTACTACAAACTAGCTGTACCCGGCAAACTTTGTCTTGCCTACTGCGTTTTTTGACGTTCAAGTTTCTATCTTAGACCATGTCCCCGGTCACAAAATGTATGGAAGATCGATTTTCAAAAACTCTCAATTTTCCATGTTTTTATGCCTCATAAACCTTCCTTGGGTGAAAACTAACAAAACAAAACTAAGACGGTCAAAATCGGACCTTCCGTTCGCAAGTTATGCGCGGTCCCACGTATGCCACTGCATTTTTATATATATAGATGTCTAAATTTTCATTCGCAAAATGATAAGTAGACTGAGGCGCGTTGGAAAAACTGAGCCAGAATGCATGATTTACCAATAAATCAGAAGCGGCATAAAAATTGACGTTCTCGTTCAGCCTTTCTTGCAAATTTTACCTATACAATTATTAATCACATTGATGAAACTGTTGACACATAGTCACTGGCAGTGACGAATGTGATGACTAGCTGACTAGTTGTCGAATCGGTCACAATTTGTAAGTCGACAATGAGTTGTATCTCGGTTGTAAATCGATTGCGAATTAAAACCGTTTATAACACGAATGGATGTTTTATATTGGCTCCACCTCTTGCGCTTTTTTCGTTGCAATTTATGTCGTTTTCGTTTTTGATTCAGTTCCAACCTGGGTTGGAACTGGATAAGATCACAATTTCAACCCTAACCAGACTTCGGTTTCGCTTGTACTAAAGTTCGTTTGACGTTGTTTGTTTACACATTTTCCGCCGATCCAGTTCCAACCCGGGTTCAAAAATGAATTCGACGTTAGTCGTTAATAAGACGATTGGTACAAAGGGCATAACATTCAATGCAGTTGCATTTAAATTATAGGAACTTATTAACGTCCAAGTGTGTTGCTTGGGTCGGAATTCTTTCAGGGATAGCTCCACGGGATTTCTCCAGAAATTGCCGCGAAGTTCCTCCAGAGATTTCTTTGGAAATCGCTCCAGGGATTTTTCCAGGAGTTCCGTCGGGTTTTCTTCAAGAATATATCTAGGGATTCCTCCATTCTTTTAATTCCATTTTTTCACAAATTACAGAAGGATTCCTGCAGAAGTTTGTCCACTAATTCCTCAAAGAATTCCTCAAGAGAATTCTTCAGATTTTTTCCAGGGATTTCTCCCATAATTGCTCTCTCCAGATATGTTATCAGAAATTTCTCAAGGGATTCCTACAGGGTTTGCCCCAGGCATACCTGCAGGAATTCAACTTGAGATGTCTCCAGCAATTCCTCCAGAGATTGCTCCGTGAGTTATTTCAGGGATTGCTCCAGAAATTCCTGTAGTAATGCCTTCAAAAATCCCTCTCGGGATCATTTCACAAATTTATTCAGGGGTTCGGTCAGAAATTTCAGAAATCCGTCCATCGTCTTTTCCAGGGATTCACACAAGATTTTTTCCAGGATTTTTGACTTAAAGAATTCCGAATTAAATAACTGGCGGAATTATTTGCCCATAAGACCAACAATTGAAAAGACCTCAAAATTCGTAAACAAACACGTTTGTGTCGATGTAGGGCTTTCTGGGATCCGCCTACACACCTCAACCACTAATAGAAAGCTAGATGTCCCTTTCTATTAGTGCTGGTGAGGTGTGTGGATGGTGCTCAGAAGGCTGGCTCTAATAGAGGCACGTTATCCTCCATTTGGGACATTGGTGCCACAAGAAGGCCCTAAGTCGACAGAAACATGTTGTGACGTGTATGACGTTTTTCAATTGTTGGTCTTGAAATGTCGCCCAAGTACTCAAAGAGCAATCTATGTTCCAATGGTAATGTAAAGCCAGACAGATCAAGAAGATCGAATGATTCAGTGGTATGTGAGCCTCCAGGTTAGACTTTTTTTTTAAAGCATCCAAGCACATGGCGTCGCGAGAAAAAAAGAACCGTTATCAAGGGACTCAGTAATTCGAACAACGGAAAAACCTACAATGCGAAGCGGGTAGGTAGGTAGTACGGAAAATGTGATACATATTGCTGTAGGCAGAAAAACATAAATTCTCTGTCTGTGCACAGAATCCCACCATCAACGATGTCTGTGACCCTATACCGTTTGGGCACCGCACTGATGGGCTCCGTTCCATTCCATGTACATAGGTAGGTAGGTATGTTTGCACTGAAAACACACTGTGCTCGGCTCGGGTCCAGTTCACGTTTCGTTATCGTTTTCCCACTGGAAGGGTTAAAACAAAACATTTCGCTTTGGCACAGTTCAACATCAGGATATGGATGGAACCGAACCGGGAAAGCTGCCTGGTCTGTGCACGATATGTAGGACGGAAGCGTAAGTACCTTGGGGAGAAATTTCACTTGTTCTAGTTTAGCTTCATGATTTTGTCGCTTTGGTGGGTATTTCCATGCTTTTCGGGTATGTAGAAATAAATAAGGAAGTTATGGTAGATAAATATGATCACGATTAGTGCACTATTACTGAACAGACAGTTAATGAAAACTAATGATTGAAGCCTGAAATATTGATAAAAATAATATGTGGGTTATTTTGTACACAGAAGTTCTCTTTACGGTAAACTTCCTCGTTGACGATTTAAATTTCGTGGTAGGGAACATTTTGAGAGCTTTTAAACTCAGCTTACTACTTACTGACATAAACAAGACTGGACTGGACTGGACGACGGTGTGGTTTATTCCCCTTTCCAGCTCGGAAAGATCGTTTCCGAAGCCACAAAATGACCACCCAAATTTATGTGAACCAATTTTGGGCAAATTTGTCGACAAATTTATGAATTTTGTGGCTGGTGGCCCACATGTGCTCCCGTCGACGATAGTTAAGTGGAAGAACGAGCTCGTTGACTAAAGCAGGTAACGGTTATCGTTAATTTTCATAGCTCCGAGTATTGATGTTTTATTTTTCTCCTTCTTCGTGCGTAGTCACAGCTGAATCAAACACTGATATTTAGCTTAGAATTATTTACTTTTAGTCCTGCACATAGGCGCCAATTTAGGAGCCAAACCCCCGCCCCCCCTGGCGCATCTGGTCCTGTACGCCCATGGAGACGACGTGAAGGATCTCCTCCATCCTATATGAATGCCCGCCATCATCGCCCTAACTTGTGAGCAGATCAAATTTGTATCGACTTTTGTTTTTTTTTTGTTGAAGCGGCACCGCCATGAGTCTATGGGTCTGCATCTGCTACGATGTTCTGCTGCGTCCATGTTTAACGTTTTCTTGCAGATGTCGTCCCCGCTTCTGCGAAGAGTACTCTTTGGCAGATCCACTTGAGGGCCATTCGCATTCGCTATCAAACTTCTGTCGCTACTAATTTTTGTAGACATCTAGCTCAGTGTTAGAGATTCAGTTGTGAGGCTACCATGAGCGAATTATTTACCGCAGCAGGGATTAAGTCCCGGGACATGACGAACCCCCCCCCCCCTCCCCCCACGCTTACGAGTCAGCCGCGTAGTCGCTGGCTAAGAATAGGACTACTAAGACCAAGCCCACTCATGGGCTCAATCAAGCGTTTTAACGGTAAGTAGAACCCCGAACAAAGAAACGAACCGCACCGGTCGCTGCTAAGTAGGGCTCGAAAGCGAAAAGTTTACGTACGGTTCGTAGCCGGGCTTAGAATATAGAGACACGCAAAGTACGGTCTCTATCCGTAGGCTCGTGCGCTCTCTCGCGTTTAGCTCTCTGGGTAGCGTAAAGAGGAGACGAAAGAACATGAGTATGGATTTGTTGCCCGGTATATAGTTTCTAGAGAATGATTTTCTTGTTTTGTATAGGTAGAAATTTATTTTAGTTTGCATCAAATATTCAAAATTTTTATTTTTACTTGCTTTGAAATTTTCAACCAAATAATATAATAGATCGTTACACGAATAACACAACAAATTGTCTGACATACAATTGTGATAGAGTGACAATACAAACGCAGAAAAATAATAGGTTTAAATTGGCTTTCAAGGGCAAAACAAAACATACTGTTACCCATCTTTGTTTCGGTAGCGCAACTACCGAACTGATGATGTTACATCATCATCCTACAATTTTTTTAAGTGGGAATGGTAGAACTTTCAATTCCCTTGGTCGCACGTACATTAAATTTACATTTTGTTCCACCATTTCCGTGAAAAATGAGATCCGGCTTGTGCAAGTGAGGAGCTGAGGTTAGAATTGTAGGATATTCTAGGTTAGATTTGCTATCTACTTCGCCTGAACGATTTTCAGACCCAGAAATATCATACTTCTAATTAGTTTTCATTGCCGTAAAAATACTGTTATGCTCAGAATATACAGTTATACCTTCGGATCACACTCATTTACTCGTAAATCTCAATCTGACTGTAAAAATAATGAATTTCTTTCCAATGTTTTGAAACCCCGAACGAATTTGACATTGCTTTCGGGAAGCATCATCACGACGACGACAACACTCCCAAGCGGTCGAATCTTCGTTTTGGGGGCGAATTGACAAGCTTCGCTTAAGTATGTTTTGAATAAAGTTTCCCCTTCTTCGCCAATTTTAGGATCATGCATATCGAAAATGTATTGATTTTCTCTTAAAATAGTTACGATTGTTCATAATCGCACTTTTAGTTTTTGATTCGGCCGATCGTTTCGAAACTTTTATTTGAAATGTATAGTGATTCAGTGAGTTTTGCTTTTTTAACACGTACATGCTTGAGCCGGGGTTTCTACGCTGCAAGTAAAGTTTGGTTTCGCACATTTAGAAAAATGTCCAAATAAATAACTCGCGAAGTTCGTTCCGACAAGTTCCAAAATTATCGTCATCCGTTGCAGATTCCGGTAAGAAGATGTGCGTATTTTCTAACCCGAAAAGATACCATTTGACGATAAGGGGCTGTCCATAAACCACGTGGTCATTTTTTAGGGACTTTTCGACCCCCCCGCGTGGTCATTTGTCCATACAAAATTTTTAATTTGTCCATACAATATGATCATTGGCCGAAACCCCACCACCCCCTCCCCCCATGACCACGTGGTTTATGGACAGCCCCTAATAAGTGACCACAAGGTTTTCTTTCTCCACTTTCCGGGCTGAGATCCCCCGCTTTGAAAGAGCTGTGCCTCGCGTTTCGTTTTGTCGTGTCGGCAAAGGAGTTTTGGTTTGATTGTTTTTTTTTTAAGTGATCGTCAGTGGGTGGTTTATTAAATATAAATTTGAAAATTTAAATTAAATAAACGAGACATTAGAAAGAAAGTGTGCGAAAAGGGTAACTTCACCCTTTTAGAAACAATAAGGGAAAGCAGAAAAGAATCTGCGACAACCCCATGTGAATAACACCGATCATACAGAATAGGAGGTTCGACATTATTGAGATCTATAAAAACAACCCAACAATAGGGGAGATTTTTCCAATATTACACATTTTTTATTTATAGCTCTATTATACACATTCTTATATGTTTAAAACATATTCATCAACATGTAATCTGGATCGTTTGGTACACACATCCTTCCTTCGAGAAGTACCTTGCCGAAAAAAAATATTCTGTACTCCAAGTATTTCGAAGAACACTTTGCGCGTAAATACAACGCAATAGACCTGGCCGCTTTGATGTTTGTGTCCTGATATGCTGCAAGCATCAATATTGACAAGAAAAGTAACACGATTGCTTTCCAGGGTGATTCCGCGTACTGGCTGCGTATGTATAAGATTAGATTAGAGTAGTTATGATTTTTCAAAGATGCTTTGACTGTACCTAACTCAATTCAGATATCATAGAAACACTACAGGTTTTTTTTTTGTAAAAACAAACTTTAATCATATCGGTAAAGATCTAAAAAAATGTAGTCGAGCTGCCAAGTTTCATCAATTAAAATGGGCGGTGTGCAGGACTGCCATATTGTAGGTTCCTCGTTATAGAAAAAGCAGATGTTGGATGTTAAAATACAACAAATGTTGTATGAAGTGCCAAAAAAGAGAGTGGGCTCATTATGTACTTTCACAAATACGCAGTATATAAAAGATCGCAATATATATTAAGATTTCCGATTGATGCTTTGTAACTAAAAGGTTGTGACTGAGTATAGTCTGATGCTGATGTTAAAATACACGTTTATGAAAAAAGGTTGCGCAAACTTATCGCAGACTGTTAGAAGACAGCTTCTACAGTATGCGGCAGGAAAAAATGCGAAAGTGTTTTTCAACTTCAAACCTCATTTTCGTCCATTTGAAATCAACCAATCTATGTTTCAACGTTCCATGATCTATAATAGGCTAGTTTTCTGAAAAGTTAATTAAAAAATTTCCCATTTTGGTCACTAACCTTTACAGGGCGGCGCCTGAAGATGAAGACAACCAGAATTTTCAAACCGCAGAAAATCGCACAGGTCGCTAAATTTCGCATCTGATAAAACAAAATTTTTGATTTTCACTACAATATCATCAAATATATGTACTTATTTCATCTGCTATGTGAAACTACATGGCTCTGGATCAGTGTGGTCTGGTTGTTCATCGAATTTGAGCTAATTTTGTTACTGTTATAGTCATTTTGTTTAATGACCATTGGGCGCGCAGTTTATTGATATCCGCTTATTAGGCCTACATTATCACATGTTAAACATCAAATATGTTCATTTTTATTTTTCAGTGCTAGAATATAGACATTGACTGATACACTGTCATGAAAAAATAGTCATATATATCCCATATTTAGCGTGTAATAGTGCCTTGAACTTTTCGCATTTTTTCCTGCCGCACCCTGTACTATGACCAAGATTCAAGAATTTTGACCTACGCGAAGTTGTAAAGGAGACAACTACGTAATGAATGTGTTGGAAATGCAAGGGATGTAATTATTCAATAAAAATAATTATTAAAAAGATGTTCAAAATCTCAAATTCAGATAAATTTCTTGCGAGAAAGGCAACATGGATATCGAAGAGATGGATATTATTTTAGATAAAAATTCAACCAACTAGTCATACAGTAAGCAACAAACATATAATTTAAAAAAAGATTGCTTGAATTCTGGGATTAAATACAATCATACATTATTGAGAAAATGACATCTTGAAACGCACCAAAACTGGTAAAAATCTCCAAGGGAATTATTTATTTGTGTTCAATTTTTACTAACAGTTTTCAGTCTTATCCAAAACCCCTTCTTTCAAAATATGAGCACAGATTATTATACTGAATAAGATTTGCAATAACACCATAGAAATAAACAAAATATTGCGATGATTTACGGAAGTGCAAAAAACCGATGGCACGGATAGAATAGAGACCATCGGTGCGGAAAGGCGACCGATCATTATTTTACTCACATGGAAAAGAACGACCGGTGCGAAAATGGGTGGATAACGAAATTAAAAATCGTTAACGACGTGCTGTTGCGTGTGTAGTGTTAAGCCCACGAGTGGGCTTGGTCTAACCCCAATTAAAGGGGTTTAGCTACCCGTGCCGAGGAATGAGTGATCTAGGGGTGAAAAATATGCTAGATCATTAACGGGAGCCTGTGGGGTACCTGGGCACCCCCCACAGTATTTCGTCCCTTACCACGTTAATCTACGGCTCTGGCGTGGTGGACCTCCTTTCCCTACAACCCATGGGTTTAACTTTGAAGTCTAATTAACAAACAAATCAAACAGGTGTTTCGAAATTTGTTGATTTTTTTCGGTGAAAAATACTTTCCAAATCGTTTTGGCATAACGTTTCGGCCTACTTCATTCAGCCATCATCAGATACAAAACGTTTGTTCTTTAAAAATCAACGGTGACCAAAACCCCACAAAATCAAACAGGTGCTAGTGGTGGTGACGAGGCTAATCCCTTCGCAAGAAGCGAGTTGGCGAGGTCTCCGTTAAAGCGAAATGAAGTAGGAGCGGGAAGCTGTGCATGCAGCTGCAGCATGGGAGCTCCGATCCACTCCACGGCAAGCCAGCCGGTAGAGATACTGGACGGAAAGTGGTTGTTGAGGGCCATCAACCAAAAAAGAGAAGGACTACCCGCAATCGAGGTGGCTGGTCAGCATCTTGGCAAGAACATCAGACATTTGGCAACACTGTCGTTTGGTTGGCATGAATCATTATTTGTCCGCATATAAATTATTATTTAATAGTGTACTAAATTATTTAAATTATTGTATCGTTTTTATTTGAGTGTGATAATTTTTGCTCTACAAGCTGAATGGTGTATATGGTGGTTTATTGTTAGGATAACGCTGCAGAAATAAAAAATAATTTCTGAGCTATCGCATTGGTTTCCAAAAAAGTCGGTTGTTTTGTGCTACTTCTAGCCTTCGTTGCCTGCTGTTGCTGCTGTTGTTGTGTTGTTGCTGCTGTATTGGAATGAAGGAAACTGTATGTGTGAACATATTTCGAACTAAGTAGATCTTGTAAGTACGCCTATAGATACACTTTGTGCTATCGCCGTTTCTTTCGAAAGCTTCTCGTGCTATTAATTGCCGCCCAAACGGCCACCTGACAAGCGTTAAGCAATTGTCTGAAACTAGGTCGGTTTCACATTGTGGTCCTGTTCCCATGTAAAGAACATTTGTGATATACAGTCGAGACTCTTATAAGATCACTGCTCGGGGGGCGCAATAGGAATCCGCTTAATAGGAGACTAAGAGCTTATGGGATTTCGGCTTTTTGGGGGTGTGACCTATTATCTCGGGTGTGTTAAGAGTTAGCGCAATACTTTCTTCGGCAAAGTTTTAGGGCTTGATAAGATCTACAATTTAGAACTTTGGTTCATATGATTAGTTGGCAACTTGGCCGCTAGAGGGACCATCAACAGTTTGATGCTAAATTGCACTACAGGAACCATATCAGGTTGTCAAGCTAACGTTACGATATGCGACAGCTCAAGACCCTGATAATTTGGAAGGATAGTGTCTTCGGGAAAGTTGTTGGGTACGCCAATAACTTACTGACGATGAGTTGCGAAGTTCGAAATTCCACCACTGGGCGGCGCTAGTGAGCAAGTAAATTTTCAAAACCTCTGTTTCGTCTAGGGTTGTGTTGGATGGAGGGGAGGGGGGACTCCAGGCGGCGACGAGAAGAACAACTGTTTTCCGAATTCAAAACTATATCCTGGTCACGGCACCATGTTTCGTCTAGGGCTAGGGGTACGTTGTGTGGTAGGAAGGGAGGGGGACTCCAGGCGGCGACGAAGAACAACAGATTCAAATTTAAACTATTTATTTGCCATCGAGACAGACGGCGTGTCTGCTCGATGGGGAAACGAGAAACTTATACCTATCTATACAATTCACTGTCGCCTTTTATAGGCGACACAGTACGGAGATGAAACAAAATATAGTACAATTAAATCTATAGCCGCGCGCGCCGCAATGCGCTGGATGCTGGCTTGCACGGTGCCTACCGTGTCGTCGGGCTGACGATGAGTTGGATCAAACAATGCACAGCGCGGTTGAATGGATCGCTGCTTGCGCCGCTCTAGGCGCGAGATACATCCCGGCGCCTCAAAACGAAATAAATTTTCGTTTCAGGACGGGATGGATGGATGATCGCTTTCATACACTTCGGTGGTCGCATGGAAAGATGATCGTGGATATGCGGAACGTTGAATGGTGATTGATCCGGTGGTTAGGTGGCTCGTTGGTTGGTTGAATTGTGGCTGGTCGTTGGGAGGCTCCTGTTGCCGGACGACAACGTGACCTGGCTGCGCCGAGTGGCAGGTCGGATTTCCCTGTTGCAGCGGATACTGCCGTTGGCCGAGTCGGAGTGAAGCCCATGCTTCGGAAGATCCACGTCGCCGGTGGATGGAATGCCGTTTGACTCGCCAGTAGGATGATGTTGGATGGGCCGTCGGTCTGATGCCATCAGTCCGAATGTGGACGCGCCGGTCCGGAGGGTGGTTGATTGTTCGTGGATAGATTCGTCGGATTGGAATGTGGACACGGTACTCATGGACAATGTACCGGTCCGGGCGGCGGCTGCTTGCATGTTCCAGGGGGTGAACACGCCGGTTCGGAGGATGCATTCGTTCACTCTTCACGTAGACACGCCGGTCCGGAAGGAGGATGTGGAGGTGACACGATGCTTTGCCGTTCTGGATGCAGAGCACGCCGGCTCGGATGGACATGCCTGTCCGGAGGATGGATTGGTTCGTTGTCTTCATCGTCCTGGGGGTCCGTCGGAATGGAATAATGTTCTCCGCGATCGCTCCCTTGCGATCGGTCCTGGGAATAGTCGGTTCGCGGTCGCTCCCTGGCGGCCAATCCTGGTCACGGCACCATGTTTCGTCTAGGGTTGTGTTGGATGGAGGGGAGGGGGGACTCCAGGCGGCGACGAGAAGAACAACTGTTTTCCGAATTCAAAACTATATCCTGGTCACGGCACCATGTTTCGTTTTTAAATTCTGTGCTTCTAATCGCAGTGTGTAGCACGCCTGCCATGTTTCGTCTAGGGCCAGGGCTACGTTGTGTGGTAGGAAGGGGGGGGGGACTCCAGGCGACGAAGAACAACAGGTTCGAATTCAAACTATATTTGCCATCGAGACAGACGGCGTGTCTGCTCGATGGGGAGAGTAAAACTTATAGCTATTTACAATTTCTCTGACGCCTTTTATAGGCGACAGACACAGTACGGATAAACAATATTCAATTAAACTCTATTGTCGCGCGCATCGCAGTACGCTGGATGTTGCACATACGGTGCCTACCGTGTCGTCGGGCTGACGAGTTGATCCATACAATGCGCAGCGTGTTTGAATGGAACAATTCACACGCTGCTGGAACGTGGTTGAACAGCGTTTGCGCCGCTGCCGGTGCGAGATACAACAACCTCATATCTCAGAATCCCGATAACTTAGAAAGTTGGTGTCTTCGGCAAAGTTGATCAGTATGACATAAACTTACATAAAAATAAACACTTGTTTCGCAATTCTGCCACTAGGCGGCGCTAGTGAGCATGTAAATTTTCGAAACCTCATATCTCAGATTCCCGATAACTTAGAAAGTTGGTATCTTCGGCAAAGTTGATCAGTATGACATAAATTTACATTAAAATAAACACTTGTTTCGGAATTCTGCCACTAGGCGGCGCTAGTGAGCAAGCAAATTTTAGAAATCTCATTGCTCAGAATCCTGATAACTTAGAAAGTTGGTGTCTTCGGCAAAGTTGATCAGTATGACATAAACTTACATTAAAATAAACACTTGTTTCGTAATTCTGCCACTAGGCGGCGCTAGTGAACAAGCAAATTTTAGAAATCTCATAGCTCAGAATCCTGATAACTTAGGAAATTGGTGTCTTCGGCAAAGTTGATCAGTATGACATAAACATACATAAAAATAAACACTTGTTTCAAAATTCTGCCACTAGGAGGCGCTAGTAAACATGCTAATTTTTGAAATCTCATACCTCAGAATGCTGATAACTTAGAAAGTTGGTGTCTTCGGCAATGTTGATCAGTATGGCAGAGACTTACATAAAGCGCCGCCAAGTGGCAGAATTGCGAAACAAGTATTTATTTTTATTTAAGTTTATGTCATACTGATCAGCTTTGCCGAAGACACCAACTTTCTAAGTTATCGGGGAGAGCGACACTAGTTTTGCCAAGCCAAAAAAAAACTTCAAAAAAGTCGAAAATAGACGAAAATACCCGGTAAACGCCACCTAGTGGCAGAATTTTGAAACAAGTGTTTATTTTTATGTAAGTTTATGTCATACTGATAAACTTCGCCGAAGACACCAACTTCCTAAGTTGTCAGGATGCTGAGCTCTGAGATTTCTAAAATTTGCATATTCACTAGCGCCGCCTAGTGGCAGAATTGCGAAACAAGTATTTATGTTTATGTAAGTTTATGTCATACTGATCAACTTTGCCGAAGACACCAACTTTCTAAGTTATCGGGGGGAGCGACACTAGTTTTGCCAAGCCAAAAAAACCCCAAAAAAATGGAAAATAGACGAAAAAACCGGTAAACGCCACCTAGTGGAAGAATTTTGAAACAAGTGTTTATTTTAATGTAAGTTTATGTCATACTGATCAACTTTGCCGAAGACACCAACTTTCTAAGATATCAGGATTCTGAGCTATGAGATTTCTAAAATTTGCATATTCACTAGCGCCGCCCAGAGGCAGAATTGCGAAGCAAGTATTTATTTTTATGTAAGTTTATGTTATACTGATCAACTTTGCCGAAGACACCAACTTTCTAAGTTATCGGGGGGAGCGACACTAGTTTTGCCAAGCCAAAAAACCCCAAAAAAGTGGAAAATAGACGAAAATACCCGGTAAACGCCACCTAGTGGCAGAATTTTGAAACAAGTGTTTATTTTTATGTAAGTTTATGTCATACTGATAAACTTCGCCGAAGACACCAACTTCCTAAGTTGTCAGGATGCTGAGCTCTGAGATTTCTAAAATTTGCATATTCACTAGCGCCGCCCAGTGGCAGAATTGCGAAGCAAGTATTTATTTTTATGTAAGTTTATGTCATACTGATCAACTTTGCCGAAGACACAAACTTTCTAAGCTACCGAGGGGAGCGACACTAGTTTTGCAAGCCGAAAAACCCCAAAAAAAGTCGAAAAAAGACGAAAAAAACCCGGTAAACGACACCTAGTGGCAGAATTTTGAAACTAGTGTTTATTTTAATGAAAGTATATGTCATACTGACCAACTTTGCCGAAGACACCAACTTTCTAAGTTATCGGGATTCTGAGTTATGAGGTTTTGAAAACTTACTTGCTCACTAGCGCCGCCCAGTGGAGGAATTTCGAACTTCGCAACTCATCGTCAGTAAGTTATTGGCGTACCCAACCACTTTTCCGAAGACACTATCCTTCCAAATTATCAGGGTCTTGAGTTGTCGCATATCGTAACGTTTGCTTGACAACCTGATATGGTTCCTGTAGTGCAATTTAGCATCAAACTGTTGATGGTCCCTCTAGCGGCCAAGTTGCCAACTAATCATATGAACCAAAGTTCTAAATTGTAGATCTTATCAAGCCCTAAAACTTTGCCGAAGAAAGTATTGCGCTAACTCTTAACACACCCGAGATAATAGGCCACACCCCCAAAACGCCGAAATCCCATAAGCTCTTAGTCTCCTATAACGCTCACCCCTGTCTAGTAGGAGTTCGTTTAATAGGAGACCGTTTAATAGGAATTCGTTTAGTAAGAGACTCGACTGTACGCCGCCGCCAAAACGGTTACCTGACGATCAAATCGCTTCTGTATGGCTGAACAAGTTTAGTCTGGTAGGACCGAAAACAGACCTGCATGTTCGTATGACTGTGTAGCCACAGTATCTAGAGCCCATCTGTAGCAATACTTGCCTTTGCAGCTAAAAGCCTTTAAACTCATACATAACAAACGAATTGATTTATTGGATACTGATAGCCTGGCAACCAATATCTGTTGTTATTCTAGTACTTCACTATCATTGACCAATGAATTAACTACATCGGCTGTTTTCCTACTCTCCGCATCGAACAATGTGGCGCTAGCTTCTATGCGCGAAAAATCGCTAAAAGCAAATCGCAAAAATATTGTATGGCGAATACCATCTAAAGGCGAATTCTTCAAAGTGGAACACATTATTCGAAAAACAATTTGGTAGTGGTTGTGCACAATGGTGACCACTATTAAGCCTACCAAATATTTTTTCGGGAAAAGCCTTGTATTTCAAGTAATTCAAGTTTAGATGCATTTCGCCATACAAAATTAAATTGATTTACTCCTGCTGATCAACTGTGGCTGCGCGCAAAGCGGGTAGTCCATTCATCTGTAGTACCTATAGTGGCTTTTTGCCTTTCTCGTACACCAAGGTGTACCGAAAGGCTATATATTCACTCCAAAAACGAAAATTTGATAGAGCCCCCGGAGGGCTCAAGTGTTACATACCAATCGATTCAGCTCGACGAGTTGAGATGATGTCTGTGTGTATGTATGTGTGTGTGTATGTATGTGTGTGCGTGTGTATGTGTGTATGTGTACAAAAAGGTCACCTCATTTTTAGATAGTAAATATGAACCGATTTCAACGACCGATGGTTCATTCGACGGGGTACATTGTCCCATTGTTTCCTATTGAAAATGGTTCAGATCGGTCCAGCCGTTCCGGAGTTATGGCCATTTAGGTGTTCCGGACCGGTACCCCAGGAAGGGGCCAGATATGAAAATGCAACAAACCCATGCATGCGACCCATCAAACCACGGCATTTTCGATTATCTGATGAACGGGATGAAGGAAAATAGTCTCTGACTATATCTGAACCGGTAGTGTTCCGGAACCGGTTCCGGGTGTCCCGCCGCAAGTGGCCAAATAAGAAAGTGAACATAACCCATGCATGCGACACGTCAAATAGCGGATTTTTCGATAACCAGTTGAATGGTAAGCAGGAAAATAGTTTCAGACCATGTTTGAACCGGTAGTATTCCGGAACCGGTTCCGGATGTCCTGCCGGAAGTGGCCAATTAAAAATGTGTACCAAACCCAGGCATGCGACACATCAAAGAGCGGCTTTTTCGATAACCAGATGAACGGTAAGCAGGAAAATAGTTTAAAACCTCGTTTGAACCGGTAGTGTTCCGGAACCGGTTCCGGATGTCTTGCCGGAATTGGGAAATTAAACAAGTGAACCAAACCCAGGCATGTGACACATCAAAGAGCGGCTTTTTCGATAACCAAATGAACGGTAAGCAGGAAAATAGTTTCAGACCATGTTTGAACCGGTAGTATTCCGGAACCGGTTCCGGATGTCCTTCCGGAAGTGGCCGGTTAAAAAAGTGATCCAAACCCAGGCATGCGACACATCAAAGAGCGGCTTTTTCGATAACCAGTTGAACGGTAAGCAGAAACATAGTTTCAAACCTAGTTTGAACCGGTAGTGTTCCGGAACCGGTTCCGGATGTCCTGCCGGAATTGGCCAATTAAAAAAGTGAACCAAACCCAGGCATGCGACACATCAAACAGCGGCTTTTTCGATAACCAGATGAACGGTAAGCAGGAAAATAGTTTCAGACTATATCTGAACCGGTTGTGTTCCGGAACCGGTTCCAGCTGTCCCGCTGGAAGTGGTCAATTAAAAAAGTGAACCAAGCCCATGCATGTGACACATGAAAGAGCGGGGTTTTTCGATAACCAGATGAACGGTAAGCAAGAAAACAGTTTCATACCGTATCTAAACCGGTTGTGTTCCGGAACCGGTTCCAGGTGTCCCGTCGGAAGTGACCAATTAAAAAACAAAACCAAACCCATGCATACGAAACATCAAATCATCAAAAATGTTCGTTAACCAGTTACACGGGCAGCAAGAAAATAGTCTATGACCACACTTACCGATTACCGGCAGTGTTGCAGAATCAGGGTTGGATCCATTGCTGAAATTACGCAGGTGAACAAAATCGATGCAAGCGATTAATATGTGTAAAAGAACAAAATCTTGATAAAAATTTAAGCGATCTTGTCAAATTACATCATTTTAGATTCCTGAGGCGTCATTTAACAGTAGGATGGATCAACGTTGTATGGAAAAATTTAAATTTTATAGCACCAATCCCCTTCTGCGTCTAAAATTACTGCGAACAATTTTGATGCAACTGGTTGAGACCTCGCGCTCTGTAACACGGTAGAAATTTGAATGGGCTTTAATAGGGGAAATTTTGATTGCTTGCACTTTTTTTTGTCAAATTTTACATGAATCTTATAACTAATGATAATGAAATATAGGCTAAAGTGCGCAGAAAAAAAATTGCCGAAATGTCTTGATAATGATCGGCATCCAGTGCTAGTGAAGGTGGTCAAGCAGTCAACTGAGAGATTTGATATTTTTCAGCTCGGCCTATACGTTTAACATAGCGTCGGAATATGAGCCATCAATAAGTTTCCAAATTCAATTATGGCTTTGATAAAATTCTTGCTTTTCTGAAAAAGGCTGACACAAATTTTGATTTTCTCTTAAGTCCAGAGGGGTCCCCCCTTGGAAATTTTGCTCGGAATTCAACATCTTGAAGAAGTGCACAAATAAATAAACCAATAGATTTATCAATTTTAAAGTGAAATTAGAGTCTTCCAGAAGTTTTTTTTTATCAAAACCGATGAGTTAAGACGAAACTGGAAGCCTTTCCTCATTTTTTGGTTTTTGATGTACTATTAAATAACGAAGCAATATTTTCAAAATCGGTTTTCGTGCACATGTAGAGTGTGGATCAAGGTATCTTCTGATTTTTTTACGCGGCATAAAATGTTTTTCGTTTTTGCAGAAACCATGTTTGAACAAAATTTCACAAAAAATGGTTTCTGTAAAAACGAAAAACATTTTATGCCGCGTAACAAAATCAGAATATACCCTGATCCATACTCAACATGTGCACGAAAACCGATTTTGAAAATTTTGCTTCGTTATTTTATAAAAAATCAAAAACCAAAAAAAAATTAGGAAATGCTTCCAGTTTCGCCTTAAGGGGCTGTCCATAAACCACGTGGTCATTAGGAAGGGGGGGGGGGGGGGGGGTTCGGCCAATGACCATTTTGTGTGGACAAATAAAATTTTTTGTATGGACTAATGACCACGCGGGGGGGAGGGGGGGGGTTGAAAAGTGCCAAAAAAATGACCACGTGGTTTATGGACAGCCCCTCAGCGGTTTTGCTTATTTTTTTTAAGATTTTTTTCATCAAATACATTTATTATTTATCAACTCCACCCCTCATTGACGAGTCAACGAGCACTGTGACAAAAGAATAAAATGAGATTTATTCCGTTCTAGAGTATTCTCAGGATTCAGGAACACTTCGGCTTATGGCCGGAAAAAATGTTGAGTATATATTCGACGAGAAAGACACTATCACCACTAGGTGGATTAACCTGGGTTTTATCAAGTGGTATTAGTGAGTGTTGCTTTGTAGATTACGTGTTCGTTTACATTTCTGTTTCGTTCTGCTTCAGTTTGCTTGTTGTGATTTGTTAATATGGATAAAGATGACGAATTTAACTGTAATATCTGTAACAAAAGCGAGACCAATGCTTCAGAAATATTAACATGCATGTACTGTTTCACGAGTGTCCATTTCAAGTGTAAAAATATTTATGGTGTCGCTAAACGTCGAATGAGGGAAACCGATTACTTCTGCACCTCTGACTGCTCCGTTATCTATCAAAAAATAGTCATGATGCAAAATAGTAATCATTCATTGATGTCTTCGCTAGCTGCAGAGATGAAAGCAGCAATTTCAGCTTCTGTTGCTAGGGAATTGCAAACGGTTACAACCAACATGAAACTAATTACGACTGCTATTGAAAGATCCCAGGAATTTTTGTCTGCAAAATTTGATGAAATTGTTAGTGATTTCAATGAAATCAAACTTGAGAATGAGAGGATGAAAGCCGAAATTGAACAGCTGAAAAAGTCACAAAACAATTTACAAGGATCGGTTCACAAGCAGGCACGGGAAAATTGATTCACTCAGATTCATCTTGCCAATTGCGTTCTTTGTTTTGATTGCTTTGTATCGTTCGCTCACGGTTGGATCAAACCGTTCCAATGAACCCCACCGAGTCTCAATACAAATGAACGGCAGAAAGAAAGATTGCATAAAGAGAATGGCACCAAAGAAATTCAATCATGCCGATCGTGGTTCTTCGGGTTGGCCGTGATTCAATGAATCTTTACGCGAACGATCACACACGAATCAAATTTTAAATTCAGTGCGAATGAAAGATTGCATTCGCGTGATTGTTATGACAATACATATTATTTTGCGGGTTTGGTGCGTTTTCTCAATTTATTGCTTGATGGGGAGGTAAAGCATTGTCCATTCGTGTTATATTTCCTTGGTCATGTGAGGGCAAAGGGGGAAAATGCATTGACCTTGGCAGTGACATTGGCAGACGGTGCGGTGCGAAAACGGTTAATTCGGTTAAATATACCTACTATTGTATCAAGTATCATGATGA
The DNA here is from genome assembly GCF_035046485.1 of Aedes albopictus. Lineage (NCBI taxonomy): Eukaryota > Metazoa > Arthropoda > Insecta > Diptera > Culicidae > Aedes > Aedes albopictus. The sequence goes on from NC_085137.1 coordinate 347,016,940, forward strand.
TAGCTTTCTATAAGGAAATATTTCTACCGTACTTGAATGCATGCATGTCTATCGCGCAGCCGGGCCCTTGATGAGGATCAGACTCACATATTTGTGCCTGATTTGCCTGAACGACAAAAATTTGACCACTTTTGACAAATATATTTCGGCTTATTGATTGATTCAGTCTGTCCCTATTTGTTTTTTTGAGAGTGACAAATATGTTTGTTTGCTCTGTACACCTTGGCCAAAATTTAACTGTCAAAATTGTTCAATTAGTGAAATCCTTGATTAACATTAAAAACATAAATAAACCAGAATAATAATTCTCCTGATCTATTCAAACACGGTAACATAGCGGTTGTTTTTTCTTTCCTTTGTAAAGTATGTAAGCTTAATAATTTATTTTTCGGTTATGTTATAATATTGGTTGCCTAAATCAGACTCCAAATTTTACACATGTTCCAAATGACAATTTAACTGTAATAAAACAGGCGAACGTAATGTAAATGAATCAGATAATTAGCCCATCTTTCCTACAAGCCCAAATAAATATTAATGTACGTTTGGCGATGTTGTCCCCGATACTAGATGATTTCCTAATTAGCCTCGAAACTGAAGTTAAGACACGCAATTGATCAATACCCCCAACGCCCCCAACAGATGGGATAGAAAAAACTAGCACCATCAGCATCAGCAGAAGTACGACGAACGAAACGAAAGAATCGCCGCGATTGAAGGAATGCATTCACGTGTGATCCTTTCGAGACATTCGCCTTGCGATTAGCCTGTGCGCGCAGGCGTAGTCGACATATGAATGACACTAACGAGTGGAGCTTTTTTGTCGATCATTTAAAGTGATTTAAAGCTTTCAACAGTGTTCGACATTCGATGAGAAAATCTTATTGGAATCTTATTGGAATCGTAAACAACAGCTTTTCTCATTGACTGAAATTCAATTTAATCGTTATTTTGTAGTTGAAAATATGATTTTTTTTTTGTCACGCGAAAATCGTTTTTATTTCGTAAACCGTGGGATGGACGTACTTCGGACATATTGCGCTGGATAGAGGGCCAGATCTGCTGTCCAATGATTACGTCCGCGTTATGTTTCACATATTTATATGAAGATAAATTTATTGTTTCAACCGTGACGACAATAGACTAACGTGAAGGTAAGTAATACATCAACGATTATCATTAGTTACATGAAAAAATAATTTAAGATCAAATTAGATTAGAATTAACAGAATCAATTAGAAACAATTACGGCAAGTATAACAATAGCTGGAAATTCAATCCGTTTTTGTCGTTAATTCAATGCAAAACTGCAAACTAGAACGGTGATTTTTTTCAACGGTTGGAATTTTAATTTACTTATTTATTTATTGTAATGACCTCCATCTAACAAAATGTCACCAATCAATTAATTAATAAGGGGATTCACTTGACAGCGTAAACCACTTATTAAAGTATATTCTGATTAAAGGTCGCGACGCCAAGGTAATCTTTGATTATTTCATTCACAATTTCATGAAACATTTCAAATAATAGAACATCATGGCTTACGCAGCAATTTAAACTGTTTAGTGAGTCCTCTTAATAACTAATTAGTTTTGTACTGTTCATTTTAATCCCGCCCTCTAATGTTTATCTTTTGACTGATACGCGTATTTAGACTACTATAGCAAATCTGATGCTCTATTCAGCGCACTACTTCCGACGTTATGTTTAACGCACAGGAAAAGCAGCGGAAGTCAATGAAGTTACTTCCGACACCAATTTGGTGCTAAATCCACAATACACTCATTCGAAGAGGATATTCTGCTTAGAGGAGACACTGAGGAAGATTATAAGTAGTAGTCTAAATACGCGTATCAGTCAAAAGATAAACATTAGAGGGCGGAATTAAAATGAACAGTACAAAACTAATTAATTATTAAGAGGACTCACTAAACAGTTTAAATTAAGTGGTTTACGCTGTCAAGTGAATCCCCTTATTAATTAATTAATTGATGACATTTTGTTAGATGGAGGTCATTACAATAAATAAATAAGTAAATTAAACTTCCAACCGTTGAAAAAAATCACCGTTCTAGTTTGCAGTTTTGCATTGAATTAACGACAAAAAAGGATTGAATTTCCAGCTATTGTTATACTTGCCGTAATTGTTTCTAATTAATTCTGTTAATTCTAATCTAATTTGATCTTAAATTAGTTTTTCATGTAACTAATGATAATAGTTGATGTATTACTTACCTTCACGTTAGTCTATTGTCGTCACGGTTGAAACAATAAATCTATCTTCATATAAATATGTGAAACATAACGCGGACGTAATCATTGGACAGCAGATCTGGCCCTCTATCCAGCGCAATATGTCCGAAGCACGTCCATCCCACGGTTTACGAAAAAAAAAAACGATTTTCGCGTGACAAAAAAAAAATCATATTTTCAACTACAAAATAACGGTTAAATTGAATTTCAGTCAATGAGTAAAGCTGTTGTTTACGATTCCAATAAGATTCCAATAAGATTTTCTCATCGAATGTCGAACACTGTTGAAAGCTTTAAATCACTTTAAATGATCGACAAAAAAGCTCCACTCGTTAGTGTCATTCATATGTCGACTACGCCTGCGCGCACAGGCTAATTGCAGTCCCGTACCGAATGATTCATCGGGTGAACGTGAACAACGACGAACGCTGCCATAATTTTCGTGTATTTGCTTTATCCCCTTCATTCGCCTGAGTGCGTAACACACTATGTACAGGCTTACTGGGATTGTGTTTCGTTCCGCGAGAATGTTTGCGAGAGAGCTCAAAATGAATGAATTGTGAACGATTATTTCCATGCCTGTTCACAAGTTAGAAGCTAATGCTGATAAAACTGATAAAGCTGCCTTGGCTAACAACGCAGTAGTGTGGGGTGTTCCTTCAGCTCCCGATGAAAATGTGGCTCAATTGGTTGAAAAATTCCTTGGAACTTTAGGTCTTGGGGAAAATTGTGGGCTGGTTACATCTGCTGAGCGGATGTTTTCTAACAACAAAGTGAACAATGCTGTTAGTCCTATCAGGATTAGCTTCACAGATGTGGAATCGAAAGAAGTAGTGTTTAACAAGAAGAAACAATATGGAAAGTTCATATCTACTATGATAGACTCAAAACTGTTGACTAATGGGAGAGCTACAAATGTAACATTGCGTGATGAGCTAACTCCTTTAGCTCTTGAACTACTCAAGGAACTCAGAGAATCCCAAGAAATATTAGATGTCAAGTACATTTGGGCGGGGAGAGGCGGAGTCGTATTAATAAAAAAGGACGAAAATAGCAAGCCAGAATTAGTAAGAAACAGAGAGGATCTTAGTCGCGTTATAAGCCACTTTGTACGAACTGCCCATGTTGTTACTTCTGGAAACACTCCTTCAACAAAACGAATGAAAAGTGCTCACTGATGATGTGTGCCTATCTGCATTATTTTTCTCTATGATATTTGTGTGTTCAAAAATTTCAAAATGGATTCAACACCTAATACGATCCAAAACAAGTATTATCACTGTTTGTCTGATTTCAATAAAAGTTATGTTAATGTTGTTAATAATTGTTTGAATGTAGTTCAGTGGAACATTAGAGGTATTAATGATTTTGAAAAGTTTGATGAGTTGATTTATGTTGTGAATGAATGCAAAATGGATTTAGATGTTATTGTTGTTGATGAAACTATGATGAAGAAGGAGAATAGTGGGATTTACAATATTCCTGGTTATCGTGCGTTTTTCTCCTGTCGTGAAAACTCTGCAGGTGGTTTAGCCGTTTTTGTTAAATTATCTTTAGAACATAAAATTATTAACATCCAAACAATAGAAGGTTTGCATTACATACATCTTGAACTTAAGCTTCGAGGCCACACCTATAACATTATTGGTATTTATCGTCCACCATCCTTTGATTATAGTGAATTCCAGAATACAATGGAAGGCTGGTTGTCAGCCGCAACTCAGTCTAAACCTTTCCTCATAATTGGCGATGTAAATGTACCTATTAATCTTCAAAATAATAACGTGGTAATTAGATATAAAAACCTATTAGAATCATACGGTTATGTCTGTACGAACACCTTTGCAACACGCCCTTCTAGTAACAATATCCTAGATCATTTCATATGTCCAATCGATCATGCTGCAAAACTTCAAAACCATACAATTTTCCATGAAATTAGTGATCATCTACCTATCATTTCGTCGATCCTCCTGGGTAATGAAAAGAAACAACAAGAACTGAAAATGAACATTGTTGATCATATCAAATTGCACACACTATTCGCTGCGTTTTTGAATGAATTTCAAGTTATTGATGATGTTGAAACTTCCTTGAATACTCTTGTCGAGACATACAACAGACTCATTACTGAGTGTACACGATCGATATCAAAAACAGTTCATTTGAAAGGCGATCATTGTCCGTGGATGACTTACAGTCTCTGGCGGTTGATCCAAATTAAAAATAACTACCTTGCAAAATCTAAGAACGCTTTTAACGATGTGCATATCAGAGAAATGTTGACCCATATTTCAAAAAAAGTAAAAACTGCAAAAATACGCTGTAAACGAGAGTATTATTAAAATATTCTTAAGAGCTCCAGTCACTCCAGTGTGTGGAAAGTTTTAAATGAAGTTTTTGGACGCTCAAAAATTACAGAAAAGATCAACCTGACACCTGGCACGGTTTTGCACTCGGATAGTGATGTAGTTGAGGTATTCAATAATTTTTTTTCTAGTATTGGGAACGATTTGGCCGATAAACTTCCTAAGAACGATTTTGATGCCTTAAGGCACGTACATACTGTTAATAATTCAATTTTCCTGCGTCCAACCAATGAAAGCGAAGTATGCATTTTAATAAATCAGTTAAATGTCGAAAAGAGTCGTGGGCATGATAATCTTTCGGCCGATTTGTTAAAAGCCCATTTGAGGCCTTTTTCGGAGATAAATACAAAACTGTTTAATAGTGTTACAGTTACTGGCATGTATCCTAATATTTTAAAAATAGCTAAAGTGACCCCTATTTTCAAATCTGGAGATCCGCATGACCCTTCCAACTATCGCCCAATCTCCACCCTTTCAGTACTTAATAAGATTTTTGAAAAACTTCTCACCAAACGGCTTTCAAATTTTTTCGCCGAAAACAATGTTTTGTATAACTTTCAATATGGCTTTCGTGAAGGTTGTGGAACCTCAAATGCTATTGTGGAGCTTGTAGATGATTTAATCTCTGAAATAGATCGAAAAAAAAAATAGTGGGAGGCTTATTCATTGACTTAAAAAAAGCTTTTGATACTATCAATCATGAAATTTTGCTCAATAAACTTGATCGGTATGGAATAAGAGGAATAGCCAACGATTTGATTGAAAGTTACCTTTCAAATCGCAAACAATTTGTTGTCCTTAATGGCGTTCGTAGTAGTTTATGCTCTATTGATATTGGAGTTCCTCAAGGGAGCAACATTGGCCCTTTGTTATTTTTGATATTTATCAATGACTTGGGAAATCTGAAACTTCGCGGAACACCTAGGCTCTTTGCAGATGACACGGCCTTGTTCTACCCTCATTCCAATACGCAGTCGATAATTAAAGACATAGAATCAGACCTCGAAAATCTCTTGGAGTATTTCAATGGAAATCGTCTCTCGTTGAACCTGTTGAAAACAAAATACATGATTTTTCACTCCCCACGCAAAAAAATTCAACAGCACTCTGACCCTTGCTTTAGAAATATTCAAATTGAAAAGGTGTCAACTTATAAATACTTAGGGTTGCATTTAGATTTTTGCCTTTTGTGGGATGCACATATTAAGAAAGTTTCAAGTAAAATCTCATCATTGTGTGGTTTAATGAAAAGAGTTCGTCCCTTCGTGCCTGATGACGCGTTGCTACGATTTTATTATGCATGTATTCATTCTTTAATCCAATGTTTGATAATTGTGTTGGGACATGCTGCTAAGTCAAAACTTAAAAAAATTCAAACATTGCAAAACAGATGTGTAAAAGTAATTTTCAGTCTACCTCACTTGTATTCGACCGTTTTGCTCTACTCTAGTTTCCGTCATAAAATTATACCCATTATGGGTTTGCGCGGTTCCCAAACAATCATGTACGTCCATAACACTTTATACAACCGCAGTTTTCACCATAATATTGTTTTTTCAGCAAGAAGTGCTGTACAGCACACTAGGCATGCAAATGAGTTGTTGCGAAGCAAAGCGTCGACAAACATGGGTCTTGTACGCATTCAAAATTACGGTCCATCCAAGTTTAATACACTTCCCAACGATCCAAAAATAATACAAAATAGTTTATTCTTTAAAAGCAAACTAAAGCAGTACAGAACACGGAATGTAAATGAATACAGTCAGGTTTTTTTTTACGCGGGGGATACATACCGCGTAAAAAAAAACCGCGTAAAAATAAACCGCGTTAATTCAAAAATCCGCGTAAAAAAAAACCGCGTTAATTCAAAAATCCGCGTAAAAAAAAACCGCGTTAATTCAAAAATCCGCGTAAATGAAAACCATGTTTTATATCTTTAACTCAATAATTTCCTTCTTAATTTTATATTAAAAAATGAACTCAACGAATTATTTTAAGAAAACATTTTAAGATTTTTGCCTGTCACTCAAAATTTCTACAAGTTACACAAACTGCCAAGCTATTGTTTAAAGGTTTAAAGCTTTTACCATCATTGATGACGTCAAACCCGACATCAACCTATCATTCACCTATTTTTATTTTGGCCACCAAACCCAACATGGACTCAATACTTGGTCGATGTTGGTCCAACAGAGGCTCAACATTTGATAAAAATTGACCCAACTTTGACCCGACATTCGATATTTTTTCAGTCTGGCGGAATTTTGCAGGGTTTTCTCGTGTTTCGTGCCCAGCTACTCATTCGAGTGACAATGTATTCAATTGACAAGGATTCGCTTCCAAGTTCGCTTCTCATTTGATAGGTTCCTGATTGAATGAAATCGTTTTGAACATGAATAGTAGGAAAAATGTTTGAAAAGATTTGTTGGTTAATGTTCAAATGAATGAGATGAAGTTTTGCAACACTGGTTGTTAAGACTCCATCTCACAGTCGCATAAGCGTCGAAGTACAGGCAGTAAATAATGTTCACTTAACGTTCCGTAACTCGCGCGGTTGCCCACCACCATCAGCACCACGCTAATTACTGAACACGAAAGTCTATGGCTATGACAGTAGTTTCTCAAGCTAAAAATAGTAACTATACATAATTAGACAGGGTTTAAATCAATAATTAGTCCAAAATAGTTTTAAAATATTCCAAATCAGCCAATTGAACAGCCAGAAATGGACATAATAGACATAATTATTTGATAGATAGATACAATAATAGATATAATAATAATCTCTGGACATAATAGATTACAAATCGTAGATTTGTACAATGAAAAAAGTTCATGTAATCTCAAGAACGGTTTGGATGTTCTTAGACATCTCAACAGATCTGATGCTGTCTATTAAACTTTGAGATGCTCAGTAAGTCATGAAAGATTACAAGTCGTAGCTTTGTATTATGAATGAAGTTACCGGTACACCCGTACACTTTAGGATCTAAATTCCAGAATATTTTGGATGACCTAGGATATCCCGACTGATCTGAAACTGGCTATTTAACTTTCAAAAGACCTACTGGGCATAATAGATTACAAATCGTTGTTTTGTATAATGCAAGAAGTTACCGCTGCACCCGTAGAATATGGGATCTAAACTCCAGAACAGTTTGGATGACCTAGGATATCCCGACTGATCTGAAGCTGTCTATTGAACTTTCAAAAGACTTACTGAGCATAATAGATTACAAATCGTTGATTTGTATGATGCAAGAAGCTACCGCTGCACCCGTAGACTTTAGGATCTAAACTCCAGAATAGTTTGGATGACTTAGGATATCCCGACTGATCTGAAACTGTCTATTGAACTTTCAAAAGACTAACTGAACATAATAGATTACAAATCGTTGATTTGTATGATGCAAGAAGCTACCGCTGCACCCGTAGACTTTAGGATCTAAACTCCAGAATAGTTTGGATGACCTAGGATATCCCGACTGATCTGAAACTGTCTATTGAACTTTCAAAAGACTTACTGGGCTAAATAGATTACAAATCGTTGCTTTGTGTAATGCAAGAAGTTACCGCTGCACCCGTAGAATATGGGATCTAAACTCCAGAACAGTTTGGATGACCTAGGATATCCAGACTCATCTGAAACTGTCTATTGAACTTTTAAAAGACTTACTGGGCATAATAGATTACAAATCGTTGACGTATAATGCAAGAAGTTACCGTTACAGACGTAGACTTTATGATCTAATCTCAGAACAGTTTGGATGTCCTTGGATATCCAGAAAATTACTCTGCATCATATTCTGCCTTTTTAATGCTGTTAAGCACCAAAACTACAGAAATATGTAGAAAAAACTCTATAATAATGCTTGGAAAAATTCCGGTTTAAAATTAAAAATCCACGTAAATGAAAACCGCGTTAATTCAAAAATCCGCGTAAAAAAAAACCGCGTTAATTCAAAAATCCGCGTAAAAAAAACCTCGTAAATGAAAACCGCGTAAAAAAAAACCGCGTAAAAAAAACCTGACTGTATCTCCTTTAATCATGTCAACCTTCTTCATTTTCATTTGTATGTAGGTTTTTCTGGCTCTGCTAGTTTTTTCCTGCATTTTCATTTTATTATTTTTTTTTATTTTTATTGTTATTGTAAATACCAGTAGTTAAATAGTTGTCAGCCACATAAAGTCTCACTCATTTAAAAGAACGTTAGTTGTTAGTTTTTCTCGTTATTTGTTTTTAGTGTGAATCCCTTCAGAGGAACTATGTTCCACTGGGATTTTACCTTATATCCTTTGTAATACTAAGTCCCGCGTTTTTTGTTTCTAATTTTAATTTAGTAAGTGTCCATCACCAGATTGCTCTCTGTGCGAGCATTTTGGTATGGGGGTCAGCGGAGGGTAAAAAAAAGAAAAAAAAAAAAGAAAAAACATCGATTTTGCGTCTACGAAGTCCAATATTGGTAAGGACCTAAAAACGGCCCTATTGCGATTTCGTACGACGATGGACGATGCCAAGCAGGATAGGTGAGACTCATCATGACTGCAGCAGCGGCGGAACCAATGAATGTAAATGTTACGAAGCCTACCCTGATGGAGGCCTTCGCATTCGCAAAGGTGTGGTGAATGCCACTGCTCGTGATAAACACTCGTAGAAGCGGGTGAGGCAGCCGTCAGGTGTGGAGCTGTCTGGGGGCTGCTCGCAAGGCCAGAAGGATACTTGCCCCGTAAGATTGGCAAAAGAGATCCTTGGAGAAGGGGTAGAAGTAAGGGGCGCCTCTGAAAGTGAAAAACCTAGACATGATCATCAAAGTGGACGAGCTCATCACGACACTGCGGCAATAGTGTAAGGTGCAGCTTGCCGCCGCAGCCATTTGGTTACAGGGACACAGGTAGCATTGGTTCAGCAACCTGTGGCAGACGTAAAAAGTCCGTTAGAGTAAGGAGGATTAAGGTAGGTTGGTGTGTATGTTATCTGACGTTCCACGAGCCACCGGAGGTTTGTTCCAGGTATCTGGAACCAGGACACAAGTTTACCGCGGAATAACCTCCCTATCAGCCTGTTCCAAGGTATTCGAAATCATAGTAAATTATGCACTTTTTACCTGTTGCCAGCATTATATTTCAAGTGATCAACATGGTTTCTTCCCGAGACGATCTGTCACCACCAATCTGTCTCAGTTCACTTCAACGTGTTTGCAAGCAATGGATGCTGGGAAGCAGGTAGATGCTATCTATTTGGACATAAAAGCCGCCTTTGACAGAGTTGACCATGCCATACTTCTGAAGAAACTAGAGAAAATTGGAGTGTCTGGCCATTTTGTCGAGTGGTTCAGATCCTATTTGACTGGCCGATCGCTTAGTGTTAAAATCGGATCCCTTCAATCTACGCCCTTCAATAACGTGTCCGGTGTACCTCAAGGCAGTAATCTCGGCCCTTTACTGTTTTCGCTGTTCATTAACGATGCGACGTTGATATTACCACCAGGAGTAAGGCTATTCTATGCGGATGATGCCAAGCTGTACATCGTCGTTACGTGCATCAACGACTGCATTGAGCTTCAAAAGATTTTATCCCGGTTTGAGAAATGGAGCACGGATAACAGACTTACTCTCAGTGTAGAAAAATGCCAGGTTATCACATTCAGTCGGAAGCAGAAGCCAATAACGTTTGATTATTCGCTTGCGGGTATATCTCTTGACCGAGTACAGCAAGTTCGTGACTTAGGTGTTATCCTCGATCATGGTCTAACGTTCCGTTCTCATTACGACGATATTATCTCTAGAGCGAACCGACAACTCGGATTTATAATGAAGATTGCCAACGGATTCGAAGATCCTCACTGCTTGAAATCACTCTACTGCTCATTGGTGCGCTCAATACTGGAGTTTTCCGTCGTTGTTTGGTGTCCCTTCCAGAACACCTGGACAGCGCGCATTGAAAATGTACAAAAGAAGTTCGTGCGTTTTGCCCTGCGGAATCTACCTTGGCGCGAGGATCAACGTTTGACTCCCTATGTCGACCGCTGCCAGCTTCTTGGGATTGACACTTTAGAAACGAGATACAGACACCACGATTCTGTACGGTTCATGTCGTCTACTTTCAATGAAGTTGCTTATCTGTTTGATTTCAATGTTTCCTTGACTTCCATGCAGCAACGCTTCACAATGCACTTTCGAAACCTAAACCAAGTGAACCATCAGCTTTAAGTTACATGTTTAGTTTTAATTTTGACGATTGTTGTTTTTCCTCTTTTGTTTTGTAATTTGGTTTCATCTATGTGTGTGTGTTTTTTTTTTTACTTCATTAAGACATAGTCAGATGAAGACTGGTATTAAATAAATAAAATAAATAAACAAGTCGTGGAACTGAAAAGGCCCTGACAAGAGCAAACTATGCAAGAGATGCGGCGCCGAAGGCCACAAGACACAAGGCTGCATAAGTCCACTCATTTGCTTCATCTGTACCGGGAAATTCGTGAACAACAGGCATCCAACGAGTGGTCCAAGTATACCGGCCTTCAAGAAAGTCACAGTGAACAATTCACAGTGCAGATAACGCAGTTGAACCTCGACCAGTGTGACTCGGCTCATCAATTGCTTTGTCAGGCGGTTTCTGAGTGGGAGACGGATATCGCCATTATAGCGGACCCATACCGAGTATCCGCCGGCAACGACAACTGTGTCGCGAATGGGTCCAGAAAAATGGCGGCGATATGGACGACGGCTAAGTACTCCTCGGTGGCCGATCGAACAGTTCACGCAGATGCTGGGCTGCATAACGACCGTGCTAACTGGGTGAAGGCCGGTGGTAGTAGCGGGTGACTCTAATGCCTGGGCCGTGGAATGGGGAAGCCATTTCACGAACTAGTGGAGTCAGATCCTGCTATAGACACGGGGCATATCAGATGTCAACTTAGCTAATGTCAGTACCAAGAGTACCTTTAGTCGGAACGGTGCAGAGTCAATAATTGACGTTACTTTTTGGAGTCCTGGTCTAACAAGTAGTTCGAACTGGAGAGTAGACGATAACTACACTCACAGCGGTCAGCTACAGTATCGACCACAACAACAGCAGGTAGCGGGTAGAGGAAGAGTGCGGCTAGGCCAAGGCCAAGCACTCGCAGGTGGAAGACATCATACTTCGAAGAAGAGGTATTTAGGGAGGCGCTCCGCCGTGAGCAAAACATACTTGGTATAAGCGGTGACGTGCTGGTAGCGGTGTCGTCGTGTGCGTGCGATGCGACCATACCTAGGCAAGCCTATCTTAGAAATAGGAGACCACCACTGGTGGACTCAAGCGATTGCGGACCTGCGCCGCGCCTGCCTACGGGCTGGGCGCCCGAGCAAAGTCTGATAGCAAATTGAAAACTAATTTTGATGTTGTGATATTGCTAATTTTGATAACTCAGGTTGATGTCGTTTTGGTCGTTTTAACGGTTAAAACATCAAAAATGAGAGCAGAAAAATGTTCCTGTGACAGCAAATTGAAAACCATTCCTGCTATCGATGATAGCAAATTGATATCTGTTTTTGTTATCAGCGCAAGAAAAATGAAAAATCGTTAAATGTAGAGTTTTTCGGTTGATATCTAATCCTAAATGCAATAATACAATTGCACTAATGATATATCCCTGGAATTACTTCACATAGTTTACTAAAAGATTTAAAAACTATTGTAACACTAAATATTTACATTAATTCAAAATGACAGCAAACCGAAAGTAAAATTTGAAATCAAATTAAGTAAGAATAAAATGATATCAAAATGTGATATCAATTTGTTGCTGAATACAAATTATGTTTTCGATTTGCTGTAATTTTGTTGTTGGACTCTGCTCGGGCGGCGGATGTAGCGAGCGCGATCTGAGAAAGAGCGAAACGAACGACAGGAGTGTTCGCCGCTGCGAATGTGGCACTGAAGACCGAGATAAGGGCAAGCAAAAAGGCTTGCTTTGAGGATCTCTGTCAGAGTGCCAATGCGAATCCGTGAAGTGATGCCTACAGGATCGTGATGGCCAAGACGAGATGTGTAATGGCTCCTACAGAGCAATCTCCAGAGATTTTGGAAGGGATCAACGAGGGGATTTTCCGCGTCATGATCGTCCATTGGCCTCCTTACGTAAGACAGCTGGCGACTGGGTCTGGCGATGAGGAGAGGGTCACCGATGAGGAACTTACGGGGATAGCAATGTCCCTTGGTATAGGTAACCCAAACAACCAATTTGCACGTATAATGAAGTTTATGTTCATGTTATACGTACTTTTATGCGTTAAAGTTACATCGCATAAGATGCAGCAAAAGTGCCTTATGCGTACAAAAGTGGAGGCGCTCTACGTGCATTGATGGAAAAATAATAATTTAGAATCTTATGCGATTTAATAATTTTCAAAAAAAAAACAACTCTGTCAGCTCGATATCGAACTAATGACCTCTGGATTGTCGACCCACACTTCACACACAACACCAAACGCTACTTATGAAACAAGCTCCCAGCCAGCAATTTGGTTGCTATATCGAAATTGCAACTGAAATAGTCACACATATATAGCACCAAAGAAATCGTATTCAATGCACGAAACAGGCATACACATACTAAGAGGAGGCCATATCGAAACATATATACGATTACTGCGATTCCATGCAACATAATTTACGATTTCTCGAAAAATTTCTACGGTTTCGCCGATTTTATGCGTCCAAATATACGATCATGCATGATCTTATTACGATTGAAAGTACCAATATACGACTCAAGATTTTCAAATAAAAAAAAAACAATTGGTGTTCAGTGGGAATCGAACTTAGGTCCTTTGATTGAGAACTGCGCGTTATCTCTATTGGCTATACTGCCAAGTTGAAAATAGAGAGTTCAAAGTGAATGGCATGAAACGAATAAAAATTACGGTGATACGGTGCGAGACTTGTGGTGGGGCCGTTTTTGTTGTGCATTGAGTGGCACCAAAAGTGGTACCGTGCAAGAGCCCGGAATTCACATCGTTGCTGGAATCTATACATCACTTATTGTAAGTCATCTGCTAGTATGAAAACCTATGTATTTGGATGAAATTATTGCTAAACACCATGGTTGGAATGTGTCAACAACAACAAAAATACAAATTTGTGATGAATACCACTTTTTCTTTTTCTCCATCATACAAATATGTAAACAAAACCATTTACGATTTCCGAGATCAAGATTCGACTATTAAAAGTGCAGTAACAATCATATGCGACTGTAAAAATGAATATAGGATTTCTACAATTTCATTCACTTGGTATACGACGCAAGTGTGACGCAAACAATCAATATACAACATTGTTACAGTTGTATACGATTTCACCGATTTTCATCATACCTTTAGGTAGCAAGCTCAATTTAGAAGATTCATATACGATGTGAAGCGACGATTTCAACGATTCAAAGAAATCATATATACGATACTAGCGAACTTGCAGCTTGACACTAAGAATCTATGTTTTTTTCACGATTCTATCCGATTCTGTGCGATCCTACCGATAGTATCTCGCACCTTTTATGATCGGAGACGACTATATGAAACAAATTCGCAATTGAAATTTAATTTGGCATGAAATGGGATTTTACGCAATCATTGTCAACAAATATACATATTATTATACAATTCTGATTCAATATATGAAAATATACGATTTTTGCCACACAATGATTTACGATATGTGGTTTGCTGGGCTGATTAATAATCATGATATTCTAACTCACCTCAGTGTTTGTTGGAATGCACTTGGTTCACTTGCGCTGTGCATGTTTGGCAGGCTAAAAACGATTTCCCGTACAGTTTTCACTGCCTCTCTCTGGCTAGCACCTCCCATTGTTGATTTTCAAGCCAACAAAACAAATAATGATGACTTTACAACCATAATTATGGCTGTTCACTTTAGTGTAGCTTTTTGGCACTGCATTAACAGTGCAACTGAAACTCTTTAATTGTTATCACATATCAAATCGCGTTATGCCAACATAAACGCTTCTAGCTTATGCGAGTGTGTATGCGCACACTTCAACGAGTTTATTTGTACTTTAATGCGATTTCATCCATACACCAAAGCGAGGTAAACTGACACAACAAGAAAAGTACCAAGCGAAGTCGTATAATCATCGCAGTACGCAATTGGCTTCTTTAGCTTCCATATTCTGAATCTACATGCCAAACTGAGCCAAAATCCAAATTTTCATGAATTTTGGTGCCCGGGAACCTGTTTAAAAATCAATTTGAAGTTTGTATGGGAGCGATTTGTCGAATCACCCCTCGTCGCATTTTGTACTGGGTGGAGCTGTCAAACAGTTACCCAGCTGTCAAAAGGTGATTTTGAAAAATCTCTTTGAAATTGATTTTAGGTACCAAAATAACGTTCTAAAAATCTGCAAAAAATCAAAGTGGCTCAGAAAAAGGTGCTCTTTTGTATAAAATCAAAAAAAGTCGATACATTTAAAAACCCAATTATGCGAATTCATTTGACACTTTGCGAGTTCGCTTGCACGCTTTTGCGAGTAAGTAAAGTTCATCGCAATAAAACATCAGAATATCATTTACTACGATGTGCTCAGACCTTAAAAGTTTATTTGTATTCTTATATGACTTTACCTGATACATCGTAATCAGTTCAAAAAATAACATCATATGCGATAAAATTTTTCAGTCAGCCGTACATATATGCGATAGTGACTTAAAATAGTGCTTTATACGATGTACAACGTGGTTTCTTATGCGACTCCTGGTTGTCTGGGAAAGCTCCAAATTCAGACGGAGTTCCGAACCTGGTCTTAAAAGTAGCTATTGCAGAGGCTCTCGAGATGTTCAGGTCTGATATGCGGACATGCCTGGACAAGGGAATCTGGGAGCGGCAGAGCCTGGTTCTATTGCCAAAGACGGGGAAACCTCCCCGAGACCCGTCGGTCTAATATGCTTGATCGACACGGTGGGGAAGGTACTCAAAAAGACCATCCTCAACAGAATGTTGAGGCTCACCGAGGGTGTAAATGGTCTCTCGGGCAACCAGCTATCCTGTCCGTTACAAAAACCGCCGAGGTAGCGCTCCAGCGTGAGAGGACGGAGATTCACTACTGTGGAGTAGTGGCTCTGGATGTAAGGAACGCGTTCAATAGCGCCAGTTGGGCAGCTATTGCCGACGCGCTCCTGCGTCTGGGAATACCCGGGTATCTGTACCTGTGATTCTCGGAAATTACTTCCAGAATCGAGTACTAGTTTACGAAACAGAGAAGGGTCGGAAATGTTTTCACATAACCTCAGGTGTCCCACATGGTTCCATCCTGGGTTCGTGTTATGGAATGCCATGTACGACGAGGTGTTTAGGTTGAAGTTCCCGGTGCGAGTAGACAGCGACTTTGGTGTTGACGTCTACATAAACTCTATTGATTATCAAACTGCATCCAAACTCTTTGACACCAACAATCTACTGTACCACGTTGTATGAACCTGAAAATCAAGTGACTTATTTTTGAATGATTTTTTCACAGAAATATAAAAAATGTGAAGATTCATGTTTTTATAAAGCTCTGTCCAATTTCATCACGTAATTCTTTACCAGCAGCAGCAGAGCCGAGACCCAGATTGTAAAGCCACATATGATGCGAATTTTCCCATGAGAGTTGCCGAAAATTGTGTATGCAAAATTTATCGCACATTAATAAATAAAATCGATTGCTCTCTTTGCGTTGCCAACTAGCGATGGTGGCTGTGTCGACTTCTGTCATGAGCACGTCGATTTTAACATTTCACTCAAACTCATTCACACTGACTGCGTTCTGGTACGCATGGGACGGACACTGCCTGGCTGTTGTTGTATGTACCGTACGTGAATTCTCCCAATTTTGAGTACGGCCTTGGCTTTTTAAAACGTGTCCCCTGGAATCCCATCCCCATCCTTGGTTGTATTGTGCGTCAGAATTGAAGAACCGGGCGAACTGGAGTCCATACATGAAATGGGGGAAAGTGATACAAAATACTCTCTTTAATTCGTAAATGCTACTCCACAAGTGAAAAGATCAATCAAATTTGCACAAGTAAGCAAAAAACAGAGCTTGGTAGCTACATTTCTCAGTGTTCAGTACACCTTTAGAATTCTAAACCTTATCGAAAGTCAATAACGGTGCCAGCCGGATTCGATTCCCGGTCGGTCCAGGAACTTTTCGTAATAATAATTTCCATTACGCCAAGAAGACGAAAAACGGTATGGGTCACGTCATCACAGTCATAGGGGCAGGGAAGGCATCCAATGTTAGTACGATGTGCGTTGTTACTAAAGACTGAGATCACCAGAATAAATCATATATATAAGACACCTTATCCCATTAACCCCTACATACTAGGTCGTATGTAGCGTTCAGTTTAGTTGCCGTATTTTACGACGGGCAGCAGCTGCACCGGCCCAGCATCATGTTTAGGAATGCTGCCTGTTATCGTTTGGCATTCGCTCTACCATGTATGAACGTTGAGGTACGTGATTGTTCGATGGCCGACGACGACGCGATGCACCTGGGATGATGGCTGGCGGGATGCGGTCCGTACAATTCATTCGAAGCCTACGGACGACGACGACGACGACTATGACGGAGCTTTTTTATATTGTTTGGAAAATACACACACGTCAGCCGTACAGTTTGTACGCATGTAGGTCACCGAGTATAACAATTCTACGTGGTCTTCCATCCATACAACGATACAGTTCGCATCGCACACCGGGTGCTGGATTTTGGGTGGGGTTCGTATTTACTGGTGTAGGCCTAGGATTGACGTAATCCGGGCGGCTGCTCCGTGAGATCTGGGAAAGGGGTTCTCAAATTGGCTGGTTGGTGAAAAGCTTCACAGGAATGTCGTTCACGTAGGTACCTGATTTTCTATAGCTCTGTGCTGTTTTTTTTTCTTCTAAACCATAAGGGGAGGATCTGCTCAACATACACCCGAACAGGAAGGTCCGGGTATTGTGGGGCTAAGGCCGTCTTCTACAATAAAAGTAAAAGCCAGGACTAATCTTTCCTCAACCCACTAAACTCATTCCTATGGTCGCCAAACCCTTCGTCTCTCCGGAACCACCAAAAAGGTATTGCATTAGAGAGCGGCTAGTGCACATCGCACCCTCAAGATTAGCTGCGTATCCTGCAACATCGATGACTCGCTTTGGAGAGCCTATCACGATAAGATGCTGGCCATTAGCCAGTATCCCGAGTGATCCTCACCACTTTTTTTTGCCCTCGGAAGGCGGGCATAGTCAACTACACGCCCGCGCCCAACTGTTTTGTAGACGTCAATAACTGATGCCTACATGCAACTAGAATGACCTGCTGAAGGCAAGGGTATCACTACCCTTAAGGCCCTTTCAGCTGCACCAGAAGGTTGCTGACAGTAGGGTCTCCACCAGCCCCGGCCCTTACCGGGGACCCCTTTTCAACCACGGGCTCGGATCCTACCCAGTAGACCGACGCCACGACAGCACCGCTACCGGGACTTCCTCTCCGCGGCCACTTAATCGTTGCTGTAAGGTTCGATTTCGACCGAAGAGCACCGGTATGGTAAACGAAGCCGACTTCGAACCCCTGGAACACCTCTTGTACCGCATCTGAACTAGCCATTCTCCGAGTACACGCACCATCTCCTCTGTGGCTTCGATGTGGGTGATGGCCGTTGAAACGGCATTCCAGCCAAACTCATCCTTACACATCCTCTGGACAAGATTGCACGGAGTTGTGTCCACCTCTCATGTGGCAAGCATGCGGTCACGCATTGTGCGAAAATAAGGGCACACGAACAAATCGTGTTCGTGTGAAAAACCCCTTGATTCTTGGTTTCACATAACTTATCCACCACTCGATCCAACTGTTGTAGTATCTTTTTTGGCGACACCAGTAATTCCACTTTGTTTCAAACTCTTCCATGTTTTCTTCTGTCAGCACGTGACCACGCATAGCCCAATATCCATTTCCAGCATCTCTGCCAAGATCTGGTAAGCACAGTCTTAGTTTGTACACTTTATGATCAGAAAAGCAGTTCACGTGATAAGAAGCACTTCTTAAATGGTCGACTAAGTTCCCCGACACATAAATTCTGTCTAATCGCGACTTGCAGTTCGACCTTATGAAACTGTATTCCAACTCTCGACTCAAACAATCCCATGTATCTCGCATGTTCAAGTTGTGAATCAGTGTTCGCAACGCCGTACTTTTATTATTCACTCCGGTTGCATCCTTGTTTGCGATCACACAATTGAAATCCCCTCCGAATATAACATACGGTGATGCACTTTGCAGATAATAAGGAATAAACCGATTGAACACATCTACTCTACTACGATAGTTTTGTATTCCACTTGGCGCATAAACATTGCAGATTGTTACGGAGTTATGCTTATTATTCTGCTATCAAGACTTCTTTGCACATTGGCCACAGGTATATGTACTTTCAGTGCTATAGCTGTTCCTCGCCGTGTCTCGTTAACATTGGTGTACACTTGAAAACCTGGAATGTACAAACGGCTACACTCCACTTCTTGCAATAGAACCACCGACGAACCGACGTGACAGCTAGAACAAATAAATTAAAATTTGTTGTCTCCGACGCCATGATGAAAAATAGCCGAACACAACTGCCACCTCTATAACGGCTCGCGTTGTTTTGATAGCTTGACACCAAACCCCCGTGTGTTCATATAGGAAAAGGTTCGTGTCTACGCTGATTTGACAGAAGCGTTCGCTCGCTTCGCTGGCCGACCGTTAAATTTAGGGGGGACACTTTTGAAATACCACTGTTACGTCGGTTCGTCGGTGATAGAACTATATCTAGGTCCAGTAGTCTTATCATCGAACGCAACGAGTTGATCTTATTTTCATTGGAGATGACATTTATATTGATGCTAGCTACATTTTTGCTTTTGAAGGTGTTGGAGTTAGCCATATTAGTGTTTAGTTTTGGCTTTTTTGGAGCGATTTCTACTCCTGGTGATGATGAAGCCCTCATCATGCCTCGATGTATCTGACGAGAACTCATAGTCTTTGGCATTATTCACGTCTAACTCGCTTTCTGATATTTCCATCGTTGTACCGCTGCAGCTCTCGACTACAGCAGGGGTTTTGAAGTTTGTTTTCGAAACCAGCATGTTTGTGTTAGATGTGTTGATTGTGTCCGTAGTGAGTACCGCTGCTCTCTTCTGAGAGTAGACACTCAGGATTTGTGCCTGGGAAAGAGCTCCAGCATTCTCAGTTTGATTGGAGATGTACGACGATACAGCCTCGTTGTCGTTGTCTGCCTCCACAAGGTCAACGTTCATTGGGATAATGATCTCCGAGTTGAGTTCTGTTGTATGTGGGAGTAGAATTTCTCCTGTCATCAACACCACATCCTCATCACCCTCAGCAGCACCAGCAGCAGCTTCAGCAACAACAGCAGACACAGTAGCAGATGGACCAGCAGCCTCGATAACCGATTGCTCGTCGGAATTTTCATTACCAGTGTTTGTGGTACCTTGATTCCTTACCTCACCCAGCTTCACAAATTCGGGCATCAGAGCTTCGGCAGCGTTAACTCCAACTTTGTTTTGAGCTGACACCGATAGTGGTGCGCTTCCAGCTATGTCAGCATACGTCGATCGCTCTTCCCGTGCTCGCTGTAACCTAGAATTCAGGTCAGTTTTCTACGCATTTAGCTTTTTATTTTGTACACAGGTCATTCCGGGATGTACAAGATTTGTACAATGCTTACATGTGGCAGGTTGTCCAGGATAGGAGATTAGTGTTGGTTCACCCTGCACTACTACGTACTACTTGATATGTTTGCGAAGAACCATTTTCGCCACTCCTCGAAACACCTTTGTAGACAAAGTGGTCTCCCCACATGAGCTCTTTGATGGCAATAACATCGCCATATTGGTTCAGGAATTCACCAATTTGCTCCGGTGTGACATTCTCTGAAAAATCATGGATCTTAACTTCGATTCCACCATCATCCATGCTCAATTTGACTTTGTACTTCGTGTTGTTGATCTCAAACTCATGCTTTCCATTATGTCGAATCACAGTGTCCTGTGCAGTTTTGAGATCGCTGCATTTTACTTGAGCACAGTTGAGAGCGTGGTTTTCTTGTAGTCGTACTACAGTATCCAAGCTGAGACCCAATGTATTGTGCACAAAATTGTGCGTTTCTTCATACGACATGCGTTTGGGCAGATTGGAGAAATCCACCCTGAATGTATTTTCACGGGATTTTGGCGAAGTTGGTTGTGCATTGAAGTTAGTTGTGCATTGATAATGCATTCAACTTCGTGTCGTCAGAATATTCTAACGAAAACTCGTATGTTATACCACTTTACAATACTTGACCACGTAAGAAACTTTGGATTTTAACGCGCACGTCCGATCATCTCAACGTTTCGACGCGAACTGATCTCAAGAGCCTCTGCAAGAGCTACTTTCAAGGCCAGCTTTGGAACTCCGTCCGGACTTGGGGCCTTACCTACGCTAAGGTTGCCGGCTGTTCGGGTCCATATGAAGTTAACCATCAATGTTAACTTCTTTTCCCGATCAGCCTAGATAGCTGTGTAGTGTCGGTAGCGGTTGTCTCAATTGGCTAAGAATAACACTACGGACCACCTGTTCCGGGGGTAAAAGTCCACTAAACAGGGAACCCCAATCCAAGGTGTCAGGCGACCCGTGCTGATGGATGAATGGTTGATGGGGTTTAAAATATGCTCGATCTTTAACGGAGCCCGTAACGTTGGTAGATCGCCTTTATGTGTTGCGTTACGGTTCAAGATCTACCAAACCGAACCCTAGTGACATCCTGTTTGTCAAGTTGGGGTAATGTGTTTTGGTAATAAGGATTCATGGTACAAAGTCCTTCTTACTGGTGACAGTTTCTAAAATTGCATTTATTCTGCCTTGCTGATAGTTAAAGAATCGGACTTTGCCTACCCGAGACTACACTTGATGTTAGGAAAACAAACATGCTTTACGTATCTTATTGCGTACTAACCTATCAAGGACTGTTAAGTTCTGGTGATTCAAGGACTCACGTGCATTCTTATTGCAGAACACATTCTCTAATTTGACAGAGTTTTGCAACTAGCCTAAAGTCCCGCGTTTTTCTTTGTTGTCCTAGGACTAAACTAGAAGCAAGACATGGATGGGGCTAGAGTTCCGATGCATGGATAAATATCAGTACCACCGTTTTGTTTTTCTCAGAATGCAAATGGATTGTGTTTGATTAGGGGCGCTCTTTCACTGAGATTTAAATCTCTATGATAACGGAACCTTTTCATCGCAATCGATTTCTTACACCTCTGGGATAACAAAACAGGAACTGTACAGAAATCGATGCTTCATTGCCTCTCAATGACAATGGAGTAGTACGACATGCACTAAATACTAAGGATACGGGTAATGCCACAAAAGATCTAAATACTGGTCGCAGTGGCTCACCCGAACAGAAAAAAAAACGCTAAGGTTCTTTGCTATCTCCGTAAGTTCCACATCGGTCACCCTCTCTTCATTGCCAGACTCAGTCCCAGGCTGTCCTGCAAAAGGAGGCCAAGGACTAGGATCATGATGCGGAAAAGGTTCCTCGAAGAACGCCTCCCATGTCTCTGGAGACTGCTCTGTAGGAGCCATTACACCTCTTGGCTTGACCATCATGATCTTGTAGGCATCACCACACGGATACGCATTGGCTCTCTGGTAGAGACCTTCAAAGCATGCCTTTTTGCTTTCTCTTATCTTGGACTTCAGCGCGGCTTTTGCAGCGGCGAACACCACCCGCCGTTCGTTTTGCTCTTCCTCAGCCTTTTTGCCGCCCATCCTTCCCAGATTTCCGGAACACTTGGCTGGGATCCGGCTTGCCGATATTACTGTCGACCTTCGGGACCCACAAGCTTCGTTAATGATCGAGCATCTTTTTCACCCCCTCAATCACTCATTCCTCGGCACGGGTCGCTTCACACTTTGAATTGGGATTTGTAGTCCTAATCTTAGTTGGTCGGCGACTACGCGGCTGGACCCCATCAGAGCTTAGGGGGGTGGGTGTTGGGACTATAATTCCTGCTTGCCCCATAGCTCTGTGCTGTCGAGACGGTCATTTGTCGACCTGAAGTGATGATGAGCAGATGCTCAGCGGTTGGTGCCTGGTAAGCACGGCATTTTCCGAGTAGCCGTCCACAAAACTGGCTCGATAACTTCTTACGAATTAATTCGCTTCAAGTGATAGATGCAGGACCTCCACAGCCATAGCTGTAAAGGCATGGGCATTCAGCATGGCCAAACAGATGGTGACGTGTTCGAATCCTGGTACTTTTCGTAATGGAAATGGTTTGCAAAATGATCATTGGCAGAGGAAGCTCTGGTAATAATTATGAAAGTGCTCAAAGTACACTTAGCTAAAAAGCAGTATTTCTTGCGATTGGAAACTCGGTGGAGGAAGTGAAGTTCTCTCAATTTATTCGGAGTATCCACATTCGCCGATGTATTTAATGATCGTGAATTCAGCATAGTCGAGCTGCAAGAGGTGTAAATATTGTGCAGGACCCATGGTACGAACGACTAGAGGTATCATAGCATCTACCAGAGTTGTGGCAACTCACTGGGAACAGCTTTCATCGTGATGGTGATATTCAGAGGCGCGTAGTCGATTGACGAAAGGATGTGCAGGTTGAGGATCAAGGACCGATTCTTCACCATCAACATAATCAACTTGTAAAAAATATATATAACCCACACCCCAAAAGCAGTGATGATGTCTTCTACTCGCAGCTAGAACGTGAGTATGACATCAGAATCATCATAGGAAACCTAAACTCTCAGGTAGGTCAGGAGTAGGAATTCAGAACCGCCCACCCCCCTCCAACCCAAGTAACAATCACCATGCCTTGAAGGTTTATTCGTTTTTTATCCTGGTTTTATACGAGCATGTGGAAAAGCTAGTTGTTCTTTGTTTGTTTTATGTGGTAGTTTTTTACTTTGCACCTTTGTCATTCCATAAAACTATCATATAACTTATGCTATAAACATCTTCAGTTAAAGACTAACAAGTAGTCATGGATTGGTTTTATCACTTATTATATACCATTTCAATAAAACTTTCATTTGCGGTTGTTGTCGGAGAGATTTTTTTTTTGTAAACAAATACACAAAACTGTGAGGCAATGCATAAAACCAACAAAAGATTTCGTGGCCGTAACATAGACCAAAAATGCTGTGATAAAACCACTAGTTCTGTCATGAGCTCAGATATGACCACCTATTGGAGGAATCATCAGGAACACAGAGTTTTATCAGAAAAATATGTCGCCTAGCCGGGATAATTTATGTAAATACAGAAAAATCATTACTAAATATTATGATTTTACGTGCAGCTTGAGATCAAACTTAACGGTTCAACACGTTTCCGTCATGCTTGTTTTCAGAAAAATTACATAATGTCTTTGAAACTCCTCTATGTTGAAAACCCCTTTGAGGCACCCAATTCCATCGAGTAAATTAAATGCATTAAACTTCCAATTAATGCACAGTTTGTGTGGCGCACTTATTTTTTGTCACATTCACCACAAAATTCCCGTGGCATGTCTCCTAACACGTATTAAATAGGAAAACAAATCTGAATTCCAGATCGACATCTTTCCAAATGATCGCTGTATAAAAAATCAAGCATAATTTATTCTAAGATCGAACATTAGTGAGAAATAAACAAAACAATTGTTTGACAAGTCAGAAGATGGTTTTATTTAGAAGGTTTTATCGGAGATACGATAAAACTATGATACAACCCGAAATCCTAAGCCGGTTTGCATACGAAAGTCCTGTAGATTGTAATAAGACTGGGCCAACTAGCCAGAACGTGGGCTTATGGAGGCATATTAAAACTCGAGATGACTTCAAAGTCGGCATCAATGGTTTTATGTTTAGGGTTGTTGAATCGCTAAAAAACTTCGATAAAATCAAAATTGTTACTTGGGAAGAGCATGGTAATTCGTGGCTCCCTCTTCCAACACAGCCTCCCTTCACCACATCAGACGTAATCCCAAATCGATCACGTTATGATCGATGCACGATATTTCTCCGTAATTATCGACATCAGCACCCTAGTCAGCACCTATCATGGCGCGAACATCGGCTCTGACCACTACCTAGTGATGGTCAAACAGCGCCCAAAGCTCTTCGCCATCAACAATGTACGGTACGGCCACCTCGGTACAAATGTCGCCTCAGAATACCCACGGAATCTCGAGGCAATGTTGCCATACGAGGGTGAGCTCCATGAGGCCGCTCAAGAAGACTACAGCAAGAGTACAGTTAAAGCAGCCAGCAACGATACATTCGAGAGCACAGTCGTGTACATTCAATGGAATCGAATGAATGAAAGGTTCAACTAAAAATGTAGTGAAATTTTGGAGAAAAACGTGCGGGTGGTCTTACTGCAGCATGGGACCGGGCAGAACGAGGAACGTTACAAACGGAAGTGGAAACAGCAGACAAGAATCACGGAAGTTCTTCCAGAAGCTCAACGTACCCCGCAACGGGTGCGTACCATGAGCCGAAAGGTTTCGAAATATTTAAGAACGGGAGCCTCTTGTTGATTCATAGATACACTATAACCAATTGCAATATCATTTAGACAAGGAATACTTACGTTACGTACTGCGATAATTTCGGAACTACTGGCCTACGCATCGCACGCACATGAATGGAAAAGTGCATCACCAATACCACTTGGTCGTCGTCCGAGCTCGGTATATACGAGTGAATCGATTGAATTGCGTGGATGCGTAGTAAGTACCACCAATTGCATGGTGCATTTCTGCAACAACGTGGTCAAGTGCACAACTTGAATGTCATATCGTGAATCAAATTTTGGGCTGGCATTGTTAATTGATTATGTGCAGTCTGAAATATTGAATCTTTGCTTACCGGAGCTGGTATGTTTGATGTTGTTTTGGAAATACAATTTGAAGAATTTCCATTGCCAATGTTTTCTCACTCACAGCATAAAAATTGCAAAATAAAAATCTCCATACCAGATGCATTAAACATTATATTTATTCTTATTTACCTTAGGGCCAAGAGATTGCGGGCGTGTGTTTTACGATTGACGGTCGTAAAAAAGAACCATTTGAGTATAGCTGGCAGGAGCTGCCTCCTGCCACACACGTGCTGGTGCGGGTTCCTCCCAAAAGCGGATACTGTGTAAACGTAACGTCCTGCTGCATCACGGCGGCTCGCTGTGAATGCTGCGATTTTGTGACGCAATAAATGGCCTCTGGGTGGCGGTGCGGTGGTGGGGACCAGGGAATGATGGCAGAGAAATGATCTAATAAACGGGAGATGCAGTTTCCGGTAGGAAATTAATTCCCGTGCGAATCAAGCGGAAGCTGCATTGTTGTTGGATAGCAATGGGATTGAAACGCGTGATTCAAGTGTAAACACGAGTGCATTCGGATGTGAGCTAGTACCTACCATTCGAGAAGGCTCTTCATAAATCATTTGGTGAAGAGAAAAGTGGAAAAAAGTTTGAACCTACACTTTTCACATAGGATGTGAACTGAAAATTTATTTACCCATTCACCTACATTCAGTCTTGTCAGTCTTGTTAGCTTTCCAGGAATTTTGGTTGGGATGCGACTGGGATGATTTTGCTTCGGAATGTTGGCTTTGCAGTCTTTTGGGGAATCGAAAACACTAGTTTATGATTTTTTCCGACGTTTCGGTCCGTATGGGACCTTTTTCAAGGGTTCAATCAGTCAAGGTTTCCTAGTCATCTTGACCAGGAAACCTTGACCGATTGAACCCTTGAAAAAGGTCCCATACGGACCGAAACGTCGGGAAAAATCATAAACTAGTGTTTTCGATTCCCCAAAAGACTGCAAAGCCAACATTCCGAAGCTTTCCAGGAAAGTCGTGCTCATCCATGATTTTTTCAAAGATCCGAGTAGCCGGAACTGGTATTCACGGAATTTCTGGAGGATTTGCCATACGATGAAGATCTGGTCCATTGTGGACCGGCCGTCGATAAAGCTGGCTTGATAACTTCACATTAACTTATTTGTTTTAGGTACAAGACAACGGAAGTTGATCTAGGATAGCACTTTGTGAGGCATAGAGTGACTGGAGTCAAAATTGGAACAGCGATCATCTGTCAAATCCATACAAATTCCCATTCCAAACGAGCAGGAGACCTGTCAAAATTGGAACATGACGCCACTCTCCCTTCCAGTCACTCTAGTGAGGCATTCAGCGAGTTGATCGCTCGAATGTTTTTACATTCCAAAAAAGCCACCTTTTTATGTCAGAGATGATTGTCTCACGGAAAATTGCACGTTAAGACAGCTTGCGGATGACTGTGTTGTTTCTGTAACGGGATCAATAGTAGTCGATCTGCTAGGACCACTACAGGATACTTTGGACGATTTGTCTACTCAAGCTGGGTATCGAATACTATCCGAAGAAAACTGAGATGGTTGCCTTTTCTAAAAAACACAAACTGGCTAAGTTTCCACTCCATCTGATGGGTAAGACAATCACTCATATAGCATGTCTTCTCAATATTCTCGGCGTCTGGTTCAACGACAAATGCACCTGGGGGAAGCACATTGTGTATCTTATACAGAAGTTCCAAAAGCGAATCAGCTTTAGGCGAACTATAACCGGAACATGGTGGGAAGCGTACCCGGAAGATCTGATCAGGCTGCACCAAACAACAATTCTGTCGGTTTCAGAATTCGGTAGCTTCTATTTTCAATCCGCGGCGAAAACACACTTGCTCGAGCTTCAAAGGGGTCAGTACCGTTGCCTTCGGATCGCGTTAGATTGCATGAACTCGACTCACACAACGAGTTTAGATGTACTTGCCGGTGTACAGCCTCTGACAGACTGCTTTGCTAAGTTCTCGTTCCTGTTCCTCATCCGATGCGAGGTTATGAATCCGTTGGTTATAGAAAACTTCGAAAAGCTGCTCGAACAGAATCCACAAACTCGTTTTTTGAGAATGTACTACTGGTACACGGCGCTGGAGGTAAGCTTATCTCCGGTTAATCGTGACAACTTCTCAGATTTCGACAGTTCCTCTGTAGGTTTTGATCTCTCTATGAAGGATGAGATCACCGGTATACCAAAATCTTTTCGTTCCGTAGGTATACCACAAACTTTTGCAGTAAGTTCGGGCATATTAGTGGTGACAGACAGTTCTTCATAGATGGTTCAAAAACCGATGATTTGACTGAATTCGGTGTCTACAACGAATTTCATAGCGCCACCTTCATGCTTCAAAACCCCTGTTCTGTATACGTTGCGGAGCTAGTGGCTATATATAACACCTTAGAATACATTAGCACTCTTCCACCTGAGCACTACTTCATTTTAACCGGCAGTCTAAGCTCTCTTCCGGCTGTTGCCTTAGACATTTTTTTTTGCATTGACCCGCCAGGAGACCTTGATCAGCTGGCAATACAAATGGAGAGATGAAGAGATGGGTAGATGGCTGCACGCTTTCATTCCACAGGTGTCGAAGAAGCCATGGTTCAAAGGGTTGGATTGAGGCCACGATATCATTCGTGTAATGTGTCGGCTGATGTCCAACCACTATTTGTTAAACACACATGCATACATACCGTATTGGGCCTTCGGAAAGCAATCTCTGTATCTACCGCGTGGTTTACCAGGATTATGAACATGTCGTATGGGGATGCGAAGAGTATCATGAGGTCAGATGCACAATTTGATACGTAATGACAAAGGCTAACCGCCGCTGAAACAGTGTAGCACTTGGTTTTGCTTCCAATAAGATATCAACAATTGTTATACGACGTTTACCAATTACATACTTGAAAAATGGCCTTTTCAATGTTGACAAAAATCAAATACTGCTGTTTAATCTTGTCCAACGTTTCGGTCACATTTGGGACCTTTCTCAGGGACTCTAAAATTCGTTATTTATTTAGTATTTTGGTTTTTATATGAATAATCAGAATAACATTTTTTTTTTACCAATTATCATAGATTCGTCGTCCAGTATGTTCTGTTGAACAAAGGTTGGAAATGCTTGATTTCAGTTTTTGTGTGGTCATGCCAATGTAACAAGCATTGCATTATGCACAGTCTATTTTGTAGACAAAATTGCTGCGCTCATCAGCTGGTGTTCGGTCCTTGACCACTGGGAGCAGCGAGCCAATGTTTTTGTGCTGTTTGCATGCAATGTGTACATTTGGTAGTTCTCTTTGCAGTGTTTTTGTTATTGTCTGTGTCAGTCCTGTAATGTTTGTGAGCGAGCAGTATGTTTTTGGATTTTCTTGTTCTTCGTTCTCATTACTGCTCGCTTCCATAGCTGTTCGACTGTTTTGATTTCCACCCACTTACCCTGTTGATAACACGGTTAATGATATTTGCAGGGTAATCGTTGGTTCGTAGGAGCCCAAATATAACCGATTTTGTTCTTTTTGGGCTCAGGTTGGTGGAGAACCGCATGACTTGTTTGACAAAGTTGTACGCAAGGAATCTTCCGCTCACAATGGCCTTCGTGTACCATTTTGTTTTGATCGATTGGTCATCCTGGCGAACCATCATCATATCCAGGAACGGTAGGCGATTTCCTTCTTCTTTTTCCACGGTGAACTGACTGCTGGTTGAAAATGTTGAGAATTTCCTCGACCTTTTCCGGAGGGAGTACAGGTCATCCACATACTTTTTCAAGTATAGAATCCCTACCGTGGTTGCTGCCACAGCACTGTCGAAGTGGTCCTCCATCACATAGTCGGCAATGATCGGAGAGGGGGGATCTCTCATAGCGGTGCCGAAAATTTGTAGATAGTAGGTTCCCTCGAAGAGGAAGTAGCTGGCATTTATACAAAATACTATTGCCTCCCAGAAAAGATCAAGGAAGATTTCAGTGTGTTGCTCGATCTCATTCCAGTGCACTAAGGGCCAGAATCGAAATCTAGCGGAACTAAATTAATTACTCCTAAACGAAGCATTTCCGACACACGGTGTCTTCGACAAAGTTGTTTGACATCAGCAGGGGCATCTATTGCTAAGAACGTAGTAGTTCGCAACTCGTCCGCATAGGTGGCGCCACCATCTAACTTCTTTGTTTTACGTCCTAGAGACTTGGCGTCTTCGACAAAGTTGTTTATTTTGGCAAAATAAACAACTCTTTCTCAGACGTCAAAATTCCACAGCCTACTGTTTTCAAGTTATTCAAAAAATAAAAACTAATCAATGAAAAAACAGTTTTTTAAGCTAATTTTGACATTTTTACCAGAAACCATGTGAGTTTAAATTTTTTCCTAATGCATATGTGTCGAGCCAATCACATTGTACGGGAATATGTTGAATATTATCATTAAAAATTTAAAATAAAAATACAAATTCGAAAAATTAGTGTGAATTTCAACCCTTAATATCTCACAAAGCGCAAAAAATCGCAACATCAAATTTTCAGCAAAAACGAAGCAATACTAGGTGAACATACTGCCAAAAATTTGGAGAGGTATTTTTTGGTGTTTTTGTGATAATAGCTTTTTAGTAACAGTATAAATATAAGTAGTACCAGCATGTGACTTTTTACTGTTACACATTAGAGAGTTTATGTCTTCGAAAAAGTTGTTCATTTTGACTAAATAAACAAATCTTTCCTAGACGTCAAGACTCCACGGCCTACTGTTTTCGAATTATTGCATATAAACTAGATGTTATTGATAAAAACTGATAATAAAAGACATTTTGATGCAATAATATGAACTATTTTTTTATTGTTTTTACTTTTACGATGCATAGAAGTTTAAGCAAATGTCAGTTTACTATTGTCAGCATGGGTCAAGATATCTTTTAGTTTTTTTGCATGTTAATTTCAAAGTGTTTTAATCTATTTTGTCAATCATTTTAAATTTTAGAGCGCGAAATATCTAATCGAAAGCTTGTGGATCTGTTTCTGGATGGAAAGGACGTTGATCGAAGATTGTGAAACAGAAGCTCCACGAAACTGACATGTTCATGACCTACTATGTATTGTAAAAGTAAAAACAATAAAAATAGTTCATAGTATTGTATCAAAACGTGTTTTATAAGAAAGAGTTGTTTATTTAGTCAAAATGAACAACTTTTTCGAAGACATAAACTCTCTAATGTGTAACAGTAAAAAGTTACATGCTGACATTACTAATATTTATACTGTTACTAAAAAGCTATTATCTCAAAAACACCAAAAAATACCTCTCCAAATTTTTGGCAGTATGTTCACCTAGTATTGCTTCGTTTTTGCTGAAAATTTGATGTTGCGATTTTTTGCGCTTTGTGAGATATTAAGGCTTGAAATTCACACTATTTTTTCGAATTTGTATTTTTATTTTAAATTTTTAATGATAATATTCAACATATTCCCGTACAATGTGATTGGCTTGACACATATGCATTAGGAAAAAATTTAAACTCACATGGTTTCTGGTAAAAATGTCAAAATTAGCTTAAAAAACTGTTTTTTCATTGATTAGTTTTTATTTTTTAAATAACTTGAAAATAGTAGGCTGTGGAATTTTGACGTCTGAGAAAGAGTTGTTTATTTTGCCAAAATCAACAACTTTGCCGAAGACGCCAAGTCTCTAGGACGTAAAACAAAGATGTTAGATGGTGGCGCCACCTATGCGGACGAGTTGCGAACTACTACGTTCTAAGAAATAGAAGCCCCTGCTGATGTCAAACAACTTTGTCGAAGACACCATGTGTCGGAAATGCTTCGTTTTGGAGTAATTAGTTTAGTTCCGCTAGATTGCGATTCTGGCCCATAGTGCAGTGGTGGATGATGCTCTGTCATACCAGATTTTTTGGGCTCGTACGACGACGCCGTCATACATGGTACTACAGGGCGTAGAGGCAGGCCGGGTTTGTATGCCTTCGGTTGACCGTAGATTTTCGGACAGACCGCCCTGAACGTCTTCCTTCAGTATTGACGCCACGTATGGGTCCAGAGCAGTTTAAGGTCCTGGAGCCGCTTTACTAGGGAATTGTCCTGATTCTGGAATGGCTTTGTCAGGTCTTTCGTCACTTTTCGGTAGGTTCTGCCGTCATCTAGGAGACTCTTTAGAACAGTTTTGATGACATAGGATATCCCGACTGATCTGGTGCTGGCTATTGAACTTTCAGAAGGTTTACTGGACATAATAGATTAAAAATCGTAGCTTTATATAATGAAAGAAATTAGGATCTAAACTCAAGAACAGTTTTGATGACCTAGGATATTGCGACAGATCAGATACTGTCTATTGAACTTTTAGAAGACTAATTGGACATGATAGATTACAAATCACAACTTTGTACAATATGAAAGAAGTTACCTTTACACCCGAACTCAAGAACAGTTTGGATTACCTAGGACATCCCGACTGATCTGATCTGATTTTCGGTAAGTTCTGCTGTCATATAAAAGACTCTTCATCTTGGAGGAGTAAGGCTTGCGTTCCATAATAACGGTTCGGTTTCCTTTGTCGAAATTTACTACGACTACTTCCGGGTGTGTTTGTAGGAACTCCCTGGTACGTTTCTCGGCATTGTAGAATTTCGTCTCGTGTTGTCGTGGTGACCTCGTTGCATCCGATGTAGATAGTTTTGATTCTGGTTGGCTACGCTGCAGCGGGTTCGCTCTTGTAGCGCTGCGTCATTGCTGGTCTTGATTATGGCCGCTTGAACTTTCTCTTCCAATTTTCTCTCTTTCCGTGCTATCGTCTTTTCGCGGTATGCATGTTGTCTCGCAAGAAACGCGCTGGAGACCTCCACAAGCACCGCTTGTTGGATCTTGGTGCGCAGTGTTTCAATTTGCCGGTGGTACGTCATGATCTTGAAGAACGTATGTTGTGTCTCGGTGTTCAGCACGGACTTTTTGAATCTGGCGATATCCCTTTCTAATTTCCTTAGATACGGGATTCGTTCTTCAAGGAGCTCCAAGACACATTTGAACGAGTTCTGAATGTGTACCGGAAACACTGAAAAGTGCATTTTTTTAAAATTACATTCCATCACAGTCTAAACCAAAAACTGATTTACAGATTACATGAACCTAGTATAATTGCCATATCTCTAAACGTTTTTAATGCTGTTAGAACCTGTTTTATCCAGTTGTGTTTATTCCAAAAGTTGGATCAGAATGCCCGTTCATTGACCTGATAACAATGAAATTCGATGACGAATTGGGCCTAGTAATTCACTATTATCTAAAAGATAAGCTGTGTACTACATAAGAAGATATGAAGCAAACGAATGTTTTTTAGTATTTGTTGCGTTCAAAAGAAGAGTATTCGAACAGACAGCAGTTTCTTTAGAAGCGTAATATCAATTTCAGGTTCACCAGAAGGTTTAAGTCATCAAGATTTTATTGAATATATACCTCACATAATTTTAGTGTTATTTTATTGTGATCAGTAATAAATAGAGCCTACTATTAAATAACTTACATCCTCCACCACCAGTAATACTGATAACTGCAGTCACCTTAATTACTAACCAACTTATCCAAAACAGCTAATGAGCATGGCTACTGAACGCCGGGTAGTTTGGAAGAATGGGCTCCGCATTCAAATAGAAGTCTCCACCGATTCTGTGGCTGTAAATACCCAGCTTGTTGGATCTGTTGAAATCGCAACGATGAGCCAGGTACGACGGCCAATCTGAGCACTGTTTTCCTTCGTAGGGGTTGTTCGGATTCAGCGAGCGCTTGAAGTATTCCGTAGATTCCCACTCGCTGCAAGCTATGCGAACCGTCAGTTCCTTAGAGTCCGTATCCGGCAAAGGACAGTTTGCAGCAGATTCACCACCATTCGGGTAGAAGTTCTCGTGGCCTTCACCGTTTACCAAGCCCAACTCATGTCTGGACGTGATGATGACCTGAACATACTTGGCATCGCTTAGGTCCAGGCGCATTTCCAATCCGTGGTCCTTCGGATATTCGAACAATGGTCCCAACGGGTCCAAACCATAGATTGCACCAATTCTTCCACCAAGGTTGTGACCGGACTGTCCGCAAATGTGAGCGCCCAAGTTATGACCGATTAGGGTGACCTTTTCCAGTGGTACACCCACTTCGTTTGAATACAGGATAAACCTCGTTAGGAAGTCGGCAACAAACGGCGTATGCTCCTCTGCGGCTTGGCGGTAATTGTACCGTGCACGGTAATTCCAATCCACAAGACAAATGGTAGTATCATGTATTTTCATCAGTTCATGTGCCGTTTGGCGAATCCAAACTTCCTCCGAGTTGTGCAACCATCCGTGAACAATAATGGTCAATGAAGATGAGAACTCCAATTCTTTCCACGAATTACGATCATCGTAGAAGGTCTCAAAGTTGGGCTGATCTCTGCGAGATAGAAACATTTAGCAAAACCTTTTTTTTGCATTTCAACTCCAACTCCATACTAACCTGCTAGCACAGGGCACAGCGATTCTGGATTCCAGGGAGTCATCCACAGGGCCTTCCAGCAATGGCCCCAGCTCACTTCTGTATTCACCGAACGCAACGTTCATCGAATTGGCAATCGATTCCTCACTACTCAAATCAAACGTGTCCTCAAATATATCCGCCCGGACTCCGAGAAGGGCCGCGAAAGCGACCGCTATGAACACTACTCGTAACATCCTGAGTGATCTACTGTTTCTGTTTGCACTTGCGATTACTCCGGCCCGTCCGAAGTTGCTTATATAGGGTTGAGCTGCATGAGTGAATATGTTTATCAAAACTGATTGAGATAAGCATAACCGATGAAGGGCAAACTCTGGCCCGCGTGCATGGTCATGTTTACCTCACCTTGCCGAAGATAGTGTAGTGTTGTTTACTTTCGTTCGCTTGAACTGTATCGTCAAGGTTATCTTCCAGTTCTACAGCTATTATAGCTCAATTTCTAATTTTAAATCGCCGCGGTACAAATAGGAAGCGTTTCCGATTGGGATTACCGTGTAATCTAGAAACTATCGCCTGGAAGTTTCCTTTGTTGTTGTCTGGAGCTTGTCGGTGGTGTCATTGATCTAGTCAATGTATCGTCGGCAGACCGGTGAGTCAATGCCAATGACGAATTTGTGGAGAGAAGGGTGCAAAATGCACATTTCATTTATTTAGTAGGTATTACATACATCAAATTCAAGATAAAACTGAATCAATAATATTTCTCCATAAGACACGGTTCGTAGTTGCCGCTCTCCATTCTCGGTCACGCCCAATGCTCGCCAATTAACGCTCCACATGGTCCGGTCATCGTGCTTTCTGTAATGCACGCCTTCTTGACCAACCGGATAAGACGCGAACACCATCTTTGTTGTCTGGCATTCTTGCAACATACCCTGCACTCCATATCTTTCCGGCTTCGGCCATCTTTTGGATGCTGGGATCGCCGTAGAGTTCATCCGAAACTCTGACGCAGTTTTACACACCATCCATCGTTGCTTTAATCAGTCTAATCAGCTTTACAGGAAAGCTGTTTTCGTCCATGAATTTCCATAGCCCTGTGCGGTCGATACTGCCGTATGCTGCCTTGAAGTCGATGAACAGGTGGTGCGTTGGGACCTGGTATTCACGCCATTTTTGGAGGATTTGCCGTACGGCGAAGATCTGGTCCGTTGTCGACCAGCCGTCGATGAAACCGGCTTGGTAACTTTCCACGAACTCATTCGTTTTAGGTGACAGACGACGGAAGATGATCTGGGATAGTACTTTGTAGGCAGTAATCAAAATAGTGATCGCTCTGAAGTTCTCACATTTCAAATGGTCGCTTTTCTTGTGAATTGGGCAGGTACCCCTTCCGTCCACTCATACGGTAGCTGTTTCGTTACCCTGATCCTGCCCATCAACCGGTGTAGACAGAGAGACAGATGGTCAACTTTTCTGGCCCCATTTGGATGAGTTCAGCTGCGATACCATCCTTACCTGCTGCTTTGTTGGTTTTAAGCTGGTGAATGCCATCCTTTACTTCCCTCAGCGTGGGAGTTGGCTTATTTCCGTTCTCTACTGCACTGGCGTAGTCGTTCCCTCAGTTGTCGTGGTCTCCCGTGCCTACGTTCTCCACGCCATTTAGGTGCTCGTCGAAGTGCTGCTTCCGATCACCTCACGCCAGTACGCTTCCGTCCTTATCCCTGCATATTTCGGCTCGCTGCACGAAACGTTACGCTTCTCATAGAACTTCCATATTTCATAGGAACGGCACAGCAGTTCCATTTCATCGCATACTCAGCATCTTCATTAGGGTCCCAGTTATAGCCAAAGCAGTCCCTGCTTTTAGAGACATTTCAGAGTTTTGAGCGGATGTCAGAAACGTTTTGAGGATGTTACTTCCTAGAGGGTTAAGGTTCAAGCATCCGTCGTCATTTTTCGGAAAATAAAATGCAGTTTTCTCCCTGTAAATGAAAACGTCGACCATGAAAATACATTCACTGCATTCTATTCCTCATGTGAAGTACAGTGAATATATTTTCATAGCAAAGACTATTGTTTTGAACGAAGAAATTGTTTTCAAATGTTCGATGATGACGATGATTTCAATGACGAATGGTTCAACGTTAAGGGCCTTTGATCGCATTTCAAGGGTGTTTCAAGGGGTTTTCAGGGGAGTTTCAGGGGGTTTCTGGAGGGTCATTTTTGACCCAAACCGTACACTACGTTAGTATCACTGTTTCCAACGTGATGTAGTAGGAAGGCTAAAGGCGTTCCAAGGAAATTTCAGATGTATTTCAAATTGATTACGAGGATTACAAGGGCGTTTAATGGGATTAACCCGCCTAAGATGTTAGGTTTTCTGCACCACGATGGCGGACGTTCAGCGTACTTGTATGGGTCATATTGGCCCCAACATCCTTCTAGGGTTAGGAAGGTTTCATGGACTTTGGGAGCCCTTCAAAGGGCTGCTAGAGTCGTTTCTGAAGGTTTGAAGAACCCTTCAAGGGTGTTCTAAGGGATCAGGGGCATTTCTTCTGGATTATGGGGAGTTTGAAGGGTGTCGTAGCGTAGGGTAATTTCAATACATGTCAGGGGCGTTTCAAGGTATTATCTGAAGAGGTCTTAAGAGTTTAAGAACGTTCAAATGGATTACGGGGACTTCAAGGGCGTTTCAATAGTACGAAGAGCATCATTGACCCACTGGAGTCTCCCTGAAAGTCCGTGTGATCCCATTAAACGAACCCTGTAACGTCCCTGACACTTCCTGAAGCGCCTTTTAGACCCTGTGGACCCCTCTGAGACCTCATGGTGCCCCATTAAATCTTCTGCATCGCCCCTGACACCTCCAGGTAGCTCCCTGAAACGCATCTGAGATCCTCTGAAACGCCTCTGAGACCCCCTGACGCACCCCAGAGACCCCCTGGAACGCCCCTGAGTTCCCCTGAGACTCCTCGAAGCGTTCTTTGATTTCCTCTTAAGCTCCCCTGAGACTTCCTGAAACGCTCCTAGAGCTCCCCTTGAACGCTCTTGAGACCACCTGAATCCCCTGAGACCACAAGAAATCCCCTTAAATGCCCCTGAGATCTCCAGGTACATCCTGAATTTCTCAGATAGCCCCATGAAACGTCCCTGAGCCGTGGAATGGATCTGGTGTAATGATGAATGCCTGTGACTATCACGCCGAGGTCCTAGAATCGAATCCCATTCTCGACAAACTCACAAAAAAAATGTAAGTTTTTCCTTCGGAAGGGCCAAGGGCTGAAAGTCTCTATAATAAAGTTAAATCAATCAATCAATCTTCCGGAAGAGAAGTAAAGCATGGGTCCCTAGATGAACTAGCCTCGACTTAAAATCTCGTAAAAAAAGATAAAAACGTCCCTGAGCTCTCTTCGTTTCCCCTGAAATGCCATGAAACGCCATTGAGACCTTCTGGAACACGAATGGAACT
Organism: Aedes albopictus; assembly: GCF_035046485.1. NCBI lineage: Eukaryota > Metazoa > Arthropoda > Insecta > Diptera > Culicidae > Aedes > Aedes albopictus. The sequence goes on from NC_085137.1 coordinate 347,054,449, forward strand.
CGCTGAGATCACTTGAAGCTCCCTTGAGGCACCATTACACTTTTCTGAGACCCTTGAAACACTCCTGAGACCACCTGGAAATCCCTGAGTTCCTATGAAACGATCCTAAGTTCCCTTGAAACCCTCTGAGATCACTTGAAACTCTAAAGCGTCCCAAGATCCCCAGGAGCCACCTGGAGCCCCCTGGAGCCCCCTGAGGCCTTGTTAGATGTCCTTGAGACACCCTTAGTCTGTTGGTGCCGGAGGGATCATATATCACCCCAAATGAAAAATGATTGTTTATAATCACTCATTTGATAACAGAGAACTCTGAATTCGGAAAAGTTTCTGTAAACTTACTTATCTTTTAGAGAAAAATATGAGTAAATGGGGTTGAGACATCATTGATATCCTTTTGTCGTTGATATCTCCAGCAGTTACGTCAGTGATTTTCGCTAAGAACTGTAACATTATATGTATCCAACTATTACTTATGACCTCATTAGAAATGCATTTTTTTCTCGTATAAACGAGATTTATAGCCCTAGGCTAGTTCATCTCGGGACCCACGCTTTACTTTCCTTCCGAAGAAAGAACTCACATTTTGTGACTTTGTCGGAAGTGGGATTCGATTCCAGGTCCACGGCGTGATAGTCACGTGCTTTAACCATCACACCGGGTCCGCTCCACAGGATTATTTGTTATCTAGTCTCAATTAACATTCTAATCATAATAATTGTTCAGTTAACATCGTTACTGCCCAACGAATATTTTTGCTGTACAAGAGCGGAATAAAATAGTCTTTAACAAACTTTAGCTTAAGAAACTGTTATTCAGTTAGTTCTGTTACTTGGGTGATAAGAGAATATAGACCTCTAATGAGACCGGAAAAGGACACGACACTTGAAGTGTTCGAGTGAAGAGTGCTAAAGGACGATCTTTGGAGGCGTGGAAGAGAACGATGCCTGGCGGAGACGGACGAATCACGATCTCGCTGCTTCTTCTTCTTCTTTATGGTTCGATGTTCACATTAGGCCTAGGCCTGCTGCTGTTCAACTTAGTGGTGTTAGAGAACTTCCACAGTTATTAATTGAAGGGCTTTCTTTGCCTGCCATTGCATGAATTTGTTCATTGTGTGGCAAGTACAATGATACGCTTGCGCAGGGAGTCTAGACAATTTTCCCGACCGGAACGGGAATCGAACCCGCCGTCTCCGGAGTGGCGATCTATATTTATTTATTTATTTCACTACGCCTCCAGCAAATGCTGCACAGACTGAATTCTTAAAAACTATCACAGGTCCTTAATAGCTATTTTAAAAGTATTCCTAGACATCCCAAAGTCATACACGTCGAAAACTTCATTGAAGTGTTGGCAGCAACGGCTAAAAGGATTGTTATGCCCGTAGAGTGTTCTGCGAAACGGTAGAGCGATGAAACCTCTGTTTCTTAACCGGCGACACGGTGCATGGATGTTAATGTCGGCTAGCTAGCAATGATGAGTAGTCAGTCTTACCAGATATTACGCGGAAATTTAAAAATTTGGATTCTGGTGCGGATATAACGCGCACCGGGCTATCACCGCGTAGAAGAAAATGAACATAGTGTGCGTTTATTCAATTTATGTTTGGTGATGAGGGCTCAGATGAAGTGTGCACTGTCACTGTTGTTCTTAATGGGGGAACGGTATATTCTAATTGCATAGGACCTAAACCAGGCCAAGCCCAATCCTAGCCCTGATCATCGATTTCATTGGAACGCTATTTTTACGTTCTTCTCACCTGCTTCACTGTCCGAGTTACGAATCGGCGTGGTAAGAAAACACGTACGATATCGTCGTAAATAAATCAATGCCCAGGTCCCAGCCTGGCACAACCCGGTCCTGGCTTGATGAAGTGTGAAATGTCATTTGAGTTGTCTATTTTCAAAAATCAGCCAGGGTCCTGGCCATTTCCGGAGAAGGACACTGTCCGATCTCGTCAAGATCATATGCTTGGTCCTTTCTTTGCTTTACACCAGCAGCATCATGATTGTGCTACCTTCAACAAGCTGGACAGCGCCTTTAAGAATTTCAGGCAGTCTACCCCCAGATCCAACCGACCGGAGACTCCTGAATAAGATATGATCAAGCATTCGTCCCTTGCTGAAATTTAGGGGTTTTGTGTACAGACAAGATTCTGTCAAAAGACAAAACAGCACTTATTGGGCATGGGTACCTATGATGGTTGTTGAGGAAAATATCCCTCCGTGCGGGTTTGAATTTTCCAGGAATCAAAATTTTTCTTGCAACGCGTAATAAAATGTCGTATATCAGCAACCTTTGGAGCATTACACGGCGACTTGTCAATGGTTGGAGATTAATGAGCTTGCACCTGTCTTCATAAGGAGGCAGCCTCAGAGGGTCATTCCAAGGAAGTTTGCTTAAGGCGTATCTTAGAAACGACCGTTGAACACGTTCGATGCGATCTGAGTGCGTTGCGTGGTATGGTGACCAAACTTGAACGGCGTACTCTAGAATACTGCGGACGAGCGTACAGTAGAAGGTCTTCAAGGTATATATATTATTGAACTCTTGCGTGTTGCGTTTTATGAATCCTAATGTGGCAAATGCTTTGGCTATCGTCGTCGATATGTGCTTAGCAAACGTCAATTTTTTGTCGAAAATCACACCAAAGTCTTTGATCCATTCCACTTGTTCAAGGGGAGAACCATTCAGTGCGTAGTCGAAAGAGATTGGCGATTGTACCCGACTGAAACTAATTACTTTGCATTTATTAACGTTCACATGCATTCCGTTATTGTTACACCATTCGCTGAGGATGTCGATATCATGCTGTAACGCAACGCAGTCCAGCAGAGACGAGACAGAACGAAATATTTTCAAGTCATCTGCATAGAAGAGTTTTCCAGAGCGGAGACGAAGACACAGGTCGTTAATAAACAGAACAAAAATCAGCGGCCCTAAGTGGCTCCCTTGCGGAACGCCTGAGGGAATGTGGAATTCTATTGAAGAAGCGTTCCCAAACGATACAAATGCCGTTCTGTTTGTGAGGTAGTCCTTTAACCAATTGGTCAGCCAGGTGGGAAATCCGTAGTGTTGAAGTTTCGCAATCGCAAGATTGTGAGGAACTTTATCGAATGCCTTTGCAAAGTCCACGTAGATCGAGTCAACTTGCACGCGCATGTCCATGCACGGAAACAGAAAGTTGGAGTAGTCCATCAAATTCGTAAGTGTTGACCGATTATTAACAAACCCGTGCTGGCACTCCGATATGATTGGAAGCGCGACAGGAAACATGACATCATAAATCAAACGTTCAAATACCTTAGCTAAGCATGGTAGAAGCGAAATAGCTCGGTAGTTTTCAACGTTATGAACGTTACCAGATTTGTGTATCGGGATGATCGCAGCAGTTTTCCAGGCGGTCGGGAACTTACCGCTCGTAAGAGATCGGTTGAAAATGATCATCATTGGGACAGCGAGAGAGGCGGCGCACGATCTAACAAAAACTAGAGGCAATCTATCCGCGCCTGGCCCTTTCGAAGGATCAACTGAACTGAGAGCAGCATGGATGTTGACTTCACTTAAAGCGGGTTGTGCTAGGGACATATTGTATGACGGAATACTGTCGATGTACGGGCCTGTTGCGGAGACATCGTTTGTTTCATACGCATCTTTGAAGAAGTCAGCAAACAGATTCGCAGCCTCATCGGTTGAGTTTGACCTTATGTTGTTGTAGGTTACGTCGCTGGGAATAGACTTATTACGTTTTTTCGAGTTGACATAAGACCAGAACGAGGAAGGATTAGCTTGCAAATCAGTTTCGGTACGATTTAAGTAGTCCTTGAAGGCGGAATCCACAGATGATTGGTAACTGGATTCCAATTGTTGCAGGTTCATTTTGGCTATGTGCGTTCTTTGTTTGAAGTATCTTTTCCTGGCCTTGCGGAGAACGTTCCGACTGTGGCGTATTTCTGCAGTCCACCATGGAGGAGACGTCTTAGAGTGTCGTAGGTGTCGTAGGTCCTATAGTCTTAACCACTAGGCTAACTGGAGACCTTCGCTGCACTCCACGTTAAACTCAACATCCTTAACGTGGCTAAAGCTGGACGTACACGCAAAAAAATCCGTTCCGATATACGTGCACTCCCGGTCACGGCAACGGGAACAAACGTGAACTATGCATAGCAACGATAACAACAATAAGAAATGCACACCGTGAACTAGATTTCACGTTTTCGAGAACGCCCATATTGACAGCTGGAACTAGTTCCAGTTCACGGTGTATATTTGCTTGTTCTCATATTTGCGATTGTTTGTTCACGTTTATCAGAACGGTTTTCTGAGCGTGTATGCGGTAGGCACTACTAGGCAGGGCATGTTGCGATGATGCTGGACAAAAATCCGGCAATATTGCTGTTCGTCAATCATCCGGTGGGTACATAAAGGTGTGGAATGCAGAGTATTATGGCAGCAACAGGAACTCTAGTGAAGTTCAATAAGGTGTGGAATGACCACAATACAAACTACTATGTCAAATGATACCGGTTCATACGAATGTGTGAAACTGTTCTATTCTTGGAGGTTTCCAAGATCAAACCAAACCCTGACTCCTTCTATATGATCTTGCTTATTAGCCGCCCGCCACCTCACGACTGCGCTAACGCTAAGGGCAACCTTCAGATTAGGTATATCACCACCAGATGAAAACGGGAAACGTGACCAGGGTCGTGAAGCTCACGAGTCTCTGGTGTTGTTTGTTCCACTATTCCAGTTCTATTATTAAAAGAGTAATTGTTGCACTTGATAACGGGTACAATCAGCTAAGCTAATCTTTTCCCATGCTTATCTCACAGATACAACAGATATGATGAATTGATGTTGACTCGCTGGGTGTTTTGCTGGTTCTTAGAAATACACCTTGAGCCGGTTTGTTTACTCAACTCCTCCAGCATTATTATATCACATTGTAAAGATATGAAATTAAGCAAATCTTTCCGTACCCCAAGGTGATAACCGGTTTACCAGCTGGATACATATAATTAAGCACTTCCTGTAACTTCCTTACAAACCATTTTGATGGTCTATAAAAGCCCTTGTAATGCAGATAGATGCTCAGTCGAATAGAATTTGGTTGAAATTTATACAAAATGTATATGGTATTAGGTTTTATTTTAACAATAGCTACATTAAGAGGAACTAGTTGCGACTTGATAGATGTATTGAACATCGGAAACAACTTTGACTTGAATTCGGTGCTCAATGTCTTTTTTAACGGCAGCGATGACGGTTTAGTCTTGACCGGTGAAGTTACCGCACCAATAGATGAAGAGGTTACATTTTGGTGCACCAGTGAGTGAGTTGAACTTAGTGTGTTGAATTCGTTGACATCTATTAAAGGGAAACCTTCTTTCAGAAGTTCTGATAACCTTCAGCAAGTCTACATCGACGATCCTGACGTTCAGAACAAACTTCAGTTCACCAAATCGATAACCTTCATCACACACGGATGGCTGGGAAACCACTCCAGCTACTGGATGCTACAGTCGGCTAGTGACATTCTTCAATACACGGACAGCAGTGTATGCCTGGTTGCGTGGGATCACTTGGCAAAATACGTGTATCCACAAGTGGCCCAGCAGCATGCTCCACGAGTATCAGAATACATGACACGGTTCGTCAGATTTCTCAATCAACAAGGAATACCTCCACAAAACATGACCCTGGTTGGTCACAGCATAGGAGCGCACGTATGCGGACAAGTTGGACACAATTTGGGAGGGAAGATTGCGGAAATCTATGGCCTTGATCCGGCAGGTCCCATGTTCACTCATCCGACGAGACAGGAATCCAGTTTTCGGCTGGACAGTACCGATGCAGGATATGTTCAGATGATTGTTACTACGCGAGTCATCTTGGGCGTCAACTACGGTGACGGACACGCGAATTTCTACCCTAATGGAGGAACATCTCCGCAAAAAAGCTGCGATTCTCCCGGTACAAGTAGCTCGGACTGGGCACAGGAAGTTTCATGCAGTCATTCGTATGCTACGGTATTGTTTCAGTGTTCGATAAACCCCGCGGTTAGTTATGAAGCACGACGTTGCAGAGATTGGGTGCTTTTCAAGCGTGGTTTGTGTAATGCAAATCAGATTGATATGCTTGGATTGCACAGTAGGAAAATGAAAGGGGATTTTTACTTGGAAGTGTAAAAAAAATTGTAAATGTTGTGGAAACACGGGTTTGGGCAAGCTATGGAAATATTATGAGCAGAGGCAGAAAACAGCAGATGTTCGGAGGACATTTTTTATTTTTGTTTGTGGTCAATGAGTGGAAGATGTGTTTACTATCTCAAGAATTGAAACGTACCGAAAATTTCTAGGAAAATTCTATAATTCGAACTCATGGCAACCTCAAACATCACTTTGAAACTTTTAATGATCACTACCATGTTAATTGTATCAGACGAATTTCTGTAACATCCAGGGAGCTTTCAAGGAGATTTCAGTAGGTCCCAGAGACATTTCATCAGCTCCTTAATGAGAGCTAAGAGAGGATTTACGTGGAGCTTTTATTAATTCGTCGTGGAATTCTCCTTATAAGGTATAAGGTATAAGGTATAAATACGCCCTTTTGAAAACCCCTGAAATACTTTTGGAATCGCCATTAAACCTCTAAAAGTCACCTGAAATTATGTAAATAACGACTTGGAACCGTTTGGAGCAATTGAGGATACTCCCGAAATGCATCATAAACCCTTCCAATGATTTCTTAAACCCTTTTAATTCGTCAATGAAATCCCCCTGAAACCTCCTTGAATCACTTTGTTGCCCTCGGAAACCCCCTAAAACTTCTTGAAAACATTTTGAAAGTCTTCTTGGAACCTCTATGAAACTATCTGAAATCTCTAGAGAACCCATGACACACCCTGAAATCTCGCAGTTTTATACATATATTTTCCTCAGTTTACCTATATTGAAACAGTGAACAGTTATTGGAGGATGTATGGTAAAATTTTCGGCACTTTCGCTTACCGCGATCCATGTTCCAAAGTCAACCAGTCTTTGGACCTCTTTTTTCACGTTTGAAACCGTTGAATTACAATCTCGCAGCATATTTTGTTTCAAAGCAAGATGGAACAGCTATTGATCTTCCATAAAGTGTACAACATTTTTTTTTCTCGCACCTTCACTTGAATCACTTGGATCTTGACCACAACAAACCACACGACTAAGCAATTTACAGAATAAAAACAATATACTTCGTAGAGTAACTGTACACACTTTGATTCATTTCTGTCCACTGGGAAAACAGTTACAACTAGTTTGAAGTGTTGCAAGAATTTCGTGTTCGGCCTTTAATCAAGATTACATTATACGTGACCGTTGTAACCACCTCTAAAATTTTTGAGGCCCTTTAGCCACAGCTGTAAAGGCGTGGGTATTCAGCATGACCATGTTGAGGATGACGGATTCGATTCCCAGTCCAGGAGCTTTTCGTAATGGTAATTTCTTTGACTTCCTTGGGCGTATAGTATCTACGTGCCTGTTACACGATACACACATGTAAATAGTTTTTGGCAGAGGAAGCTCTCAGTTTATAACTGTGGATGTGCTCATGGAACACCTAGAACACTGCTGAGAAGCAAGCTTTACATATACTAGGGAGGACGTCACACCAAGCAGAGGAGGGAGAGTACCCCTAAAACTTTCTAAAGCCTCCAAAAACACCATGAAATCACATGAAAACTTCTGAAACCCACCTAAAATTCGAATCCACCTAAATCTCTACAGAATCATTTCTGATACTTCTCTCACATAGCTAAAATTGCAAAAACCTCTAGAAAGTTCCTGAAACCCATATGAAATTCCCTCAAATTGCCTTGATGTCAAACTTACGAGTTTTTCATATCTAATCAGCACTTTAGATTGGTTATGCTCATGGTCAGAAATTGGCATCGGAAATGGTGAAAATTGAAAAATGTCATAACAATAATGAAATATTGTGTGGAGCGTTACGCTTTTGTAAACCCATTCCATCCTCCCCGGAAAAAATATCCAGCAATAAATTGAAAAAAGTTATGGGATACATGTTAAAAGTAGACCAACTCACTAGAAATTCATATGCTAAATATGAATTACTATAACTTTGTTTCTCATAACTTACTTACCTTACCGGTCAGGCTAAGGCCGGGGTGGCCTCTGCTGTACATAGTAGCCGCCTCCATTCCACTCGGTCCATGGCTGTTTGTCTCCAGTTCCGCACTCTGCGTAGGGTCCGCAGATCGTCCTCCACTTGGTCGACCCACCTAGCTCGCTGCGCTCCACGTCTTCTTGTACCGGTCGGATAACTCTCGAGAACCATTTTAATCGGGTTGCTATCCGACATCCTGATGACGTGACCCGCCCACCGTAGTCTCCCAATTTTCGCGGTATGGACGATGGTTGGTTCTCCCAGCAGCTGATGCAGCTCGTGGTTCATTCGCATTCTCCAAGTCCCGTCTTCCATCTGCACTCCGCCGTAGATGGTACGCAACACCTTCCGTTCGAAAACTCCAAGGGCGCGTTGGTCCTCTGCACGTAGGGTCCATGTTTCGTGCCCATAGAGGACGACCGGTCTAATCAACGTTTTGTAGATGGTTAACTTCGTGTTACGGCGAACTTCATTCGATCGTAGAATTCTGCGGAGTCCAAAGTAGGCACGATTTCCTGCCACAATACGCCTCTGAATTTCTCTGCTGGTGTCGTTGTCGTCGGTCACCAGTGAGCCCAAGTACACGAATTCTTCAACCGCCTCGATTTCATCACCGTCGATATGAATTCGGGGTGGCGGGCGCGGTGATTCCTCCCTGGAGCCCTTTGCCATCATGTACTTTGTCTTCGACACATTAATGACTAGTCCGATTCGCCTGGCTTCTAGATGGGACACACGATACCTTCCATCCATTCCTCCGGTAATACTTCCTCCTCCAAAATCTTGGTAATGACCCAGTGTAGTGCTCTCACCAGTGCTTCTCCACCGTATTTTAGAAGCTCGCTTGGTAGTTGATCTGCTCTAGCGGCTTTGTTGTTTTTCAACCGGCCAACCTCCTCCTCAATCTCTTAAAGGTCAGGGGCCGGAAGTCTTTCGTCCTGTGCACATACTCCTAGATCTGTTACCACGCCACCTGCGATACTTGCAACGTCGCCATTGAGGTGCTCATCATAATGCTGCCGCCACCTCTCGACCACCTCACGCTCGCTCGTGAGAATATTCCCGTGATTATCTCGGCACATGTCGGCTTGTGGCACAAAGCCTCTGCGCGAGCGGTTCAGCTTCTCGTAGAACTTTCGTGTGTCCTTAGCGCGGTACAGCTCTTCCATCGCTTCGCGATCTCGTTCTTCCTGCTGGCGCTTCTTCATCCGGAAGACTGAGTTCTGCCTGTTCCGCGCCTGTTTGTAACGTGCCTCATTCGCTCTCATACGGTGTTGCAGCATTCTCGCCCATGCTGTATTCTTCTCGTTTTTCAACTGTTCACATTCGCCGTCGTACCAGTCGTTTCTGTGATTCGGAGTCGCGAAGCCTAGTGCTGTAGCCGAGGTACTACCTATGGCGGATCGGATGTCCCTCCAGCCATCTTCAAGTGTAGCTGCGCCAAGCTGCTCTTCCGTTGGTAGGGCCACTGCTAACTGCTGCGCGTAGTCTTGAGCCTTTTCTACGTTACGAAGTTGCTCGATGTTGAGCCGCGGCGTTCGACTTCGACGCGTGGTGATAACTGTCGAAAGTTTTGAGCGCATGCATACAGCTACTAAGTAGTGATCCGAATCTATATTCGCACTGCGGTATGTGCGGACGTTGGTTATATCCGAGAAGAATTTACCGTCGATTAGAACGTGGTCGATTTGGTTTTCTGTTTGATGGTCGGGTGATCTCCAGGTGGCTTTGTGGATATCTTTGCGGGGGAAGAAGGTGCTTCGGACTACCATACCACGGGAGGCTGCAAAGTTTACGCATCGCTGGCCGTTATCATTCGATACGGCGTGCAGGCTGTTTCGCCCGATTACCGGTCTGTACATTTCCTCCCTTCCTACCTGCGCGTTCATGTCGCCGACAACGATTTTCACGTCACGCGGCGAGCAACCATCGTATGTTTGCTCTAACTGCGCGTAGAACGCTTCTTTCTCGTCATCGGGTCTCCCTTCGTGTGGGCAGTGGACGTTGATGATGCTGTAGTTGAAGAAACGGCCCTTAACTCTCAACATGCACATTCTTGCGTTGACCGGCTGCCACCCGATCACACGTTGTCGCATCTTGCCCAACACTATAAATCCTGTTCCCAGTTCATTGGTGGTGCCACAGCTTTGGTAGAAGGTAGCCGCTCGATGCCCGCTTTTCCACACTTTCTGTCCAGTCCAACAAAGTTCCTGCAACGCCACGATGTCGAAGTTGCGGGGATGTAGTTCGTCGTAGATTATCCTGTCACATCCTGCGAAACCTAGTGACTTGCAATTCCATGTTCCAAGTTTCCAATCGTAGTCCTTATTTCGTCGCGTGGGTCTTTGCCGATTGTATCGAGTCGTATTTTCTCCTATGTTATTCGCAATGGGGATTTTTACGGGTGGTTTATTGGGCCTACGCCAACACTCCTGTCTCGCCGGAGGGCCATCGTGCCAGTTCTGTTTAACGTCCCAACCAACACTGGGACGACCACGCTGATGGGGCTACCACCTTGGATCTAGCTGGGCGTGGTGCAGCGTTTCTTACTCAGCCGCTGGATGCCAGAACAGACGCTGTTTGAGCCGCAACTCCTTGGTGAACAGACACTCGGATCGTACCTCCTCAATCTAACTAAAGTCAGAAGGACAACAGTGCCCAGGCTGCACTACCAGCTAACCATTTTTTAAAAAGTTTCTGAAAGATTTCGCCTGTCTCGATCATTTTGTCCATCCCCTATACACATAGATATCTATAGTAAATCATGATGTCATCTGTCAGTCATTTTTTTTACTATTTTTGAGTAGTTACCCTTCCTTCCACTCAATATAGATGCATTGTATTTAAACGGATCAGAATACAACGAGAGTATAAAAGTTGTGCTAATATAGAGCTTGAATAAAAAAATATCAGATGTTGAGGACCCACATTGAAGAATTCTTTTGGAACTACACCATAGACTTCCAACTGTTTCTTAGAATCATGTTTATTTTATTGAAACTTGACTGTTGATAACAAATATTTATGAAGATTTGAATTGTAAGCCACCATGGGCTGTAACGGGTTAATGCGGTTTACATTTATGCAAATTTGCTGCACTGTAAATTATTTTAGAAAAAATATTTGTTATTTCTCATAAAAAGATTTCGGAGTCATTTCAGGAAGTTTCAGATGATGTTCGATGGGTTTCCGAGACAATACAAAGGCGTTATATAGGCGTTTTTGGGGAGTTTCGGAGGGTCTTAGGTGCGTTACATGGAGTCCGAAGGGTTTTAGGGGGATCTCAGAGGCATTTCAAGAAGCTTCAGAGGATTTTCTGTGGGTTTTAGATACGTTGCAGAGGCGTTATATAGACGTTTTTAGAGGTTTCAGAGGATTACTGGGGGTTCCATAAGGTTACGCACCTGGGACCCTTAACCCTCCGGAACCCCCACTGAAACCCCCTAGAATAAGCTGAAACCCCCCTGAAACCTGTTGAGCTCCGTAGAACACTCGAAAACCCACCTAAAAATGCCCTGGAACGCCCAAAAACGCCTAGAGCCTGCTTATCCTAACGTCCTCTCAGAATTATCTTAAATCCTTGATTATTGATTTTCATTTACGCGAATTTTTGAATTACCGCAGTTTTCATTTTCGCGATTTTAATTCAAGCGGTACGTAAGCATGTAAAACTTGACTGTATGCCCAGTTCCAAAAAAAATGATCATATGTTATGTGATAACTGATAATTTCCAAGCGATTGGCCCTTTTAAGGACAAGGTATTTGGAGTACAAAGCTAAAATTTTCTTGAGCACCGTTTTTTTTAGAACCGTTCAACGGATATAACTGAAAATTCATCGTGCTGATTGTTCAGTGTTTGTCAACATTGTGATGTATTTTTATCCAAATCCGTTGAACGGTTTAAAAAAATCGTGCTCGAGAAATGTTTAGCTATGCACTCCAAATACCTTGTCCTTAAATGCCGTCTACAAAGTGCTATCGTAGATCATCTTTCGGCGTCTGTCACCTACAACTTCAACGAATGAGTTCGTGAGAAGTCATCAATCTGACATCATCGTCGGTCGACAATAAACCAGATCTTCACTGTACGAAAATCCTCCAGCCAGAACTGCCATGAATGTCAGGCTCCAAAGCATCATCTGTTCATCAACTACAAGGTGGCATTTATATGACAGTATTTTCCTCACAGAGCTATACAAAACCATGGACAAATCCGGCTTTCCCGAAAAGCTGACCAGACTGATCAAAGCAACAATGTATAACTGCGTAAGGGTTTCAGGATATTTTTTTTTTTTTGAAACCTCTGTATCATCTGTTTCATAAATCTGTGTCCCATATAACAAACGTTTTAAGTATCTCTGCATCCCCCAAATGAAATAGCAAATTTAGCTCAAAAATCTGAATTTCAAACAAAACACAAGCTGTACGGATGCTGTAAAATAAGAAAAAATCTGGCAGCCCTGGTTTCGGGTAACTACTGGGATATTATCACCAGAACAGAAGGTGCATCATCAGTGAAAGTTCAGCCTACTGCGGGCTCCAGAAGAATCTGCGGTCAAAAATAATTCACCTCCGCATCAAAAGTACCATACACAAAGCACAGGTGCTAAAAGATCGGCGGACACGAGACAAGAAACGTGCTCGAGGAGACCCCACAATCAATTGGAGTTTTCGGGCATCGTGTGCTAAGGACGATCTTCGACGGTGTACAGAAGAACGGTGTGTGGCGGAGAAGGATGAACCACGAGCTACTTGCACTCAACGGCGTACCCAGCATCCAAAAGGTGGCCAAATCCGGAAGGATAGGGTGAGTATTTTATCGGTGAAAACTATTCTATCGGTGAACATTTTTCCATACGTTTTGTATGGGAGATAAATTGGCCGAAAATGAGAACTTCATGCAAATTTGTATGAAAAACAGCAAAAATGTGAAAAAATCCAAATTTCCCCGATGAAATATTTTTAACTTTCTGCATATGATAATATAGCTTGCATTCTGACATTCTGTGGAAAGAAACCCGATGTACATTCGATTTTTATGATCTGCTAGTTCAGACATAGCGTGAGCCGTGTGACGTAGAGAGCATGAAGGGCGCACCAAGAGGAGTGTGATCTGTCAAACCCTGGGCATGACCGAGAATAGAGAGGAGCGGAGCAACACCCCCCCCCCCTTACGTAACGTAGACTTTCACGTTTACGGGAAGACTCTATTTACCTGTTGTTGTTCATTATCCATTATTCCTAATTGTGATGTAGTGCAAACAAATGTATGTTTGTAATCTACTCGACTCTGTGAACGGTAAAAAAGTGTCAGTGTAATGGAAGAATGTAATTCCAGCCAAAAGACAACAAAAATCACGAAAAGGAAGGAAAATGAGAGGCATACGTTGTTATTTCAAGTCAAAAAGTGCCTCAACTTGTTAATTAAATCAACTCTTCAAAATATTTCACTAAAATGCTACGAAGTTTGGATTGGATGAAATTAATTGTCATAAGATTGCTCAACAACATTCTTATTCTAAAACTGAAAATGGGACGTTACAACATACAATATGTCCAATACATGTTTCCTCTGTGTGAATTGAGTAAACAATCACCAGTGTAGCATTTATTACAGTACGCAAAAATATATGTTGATAGAAAACATCCCCAGATCCTCGCCTTCTTCCTGCTTCTAACAATTCACTCCCAATGAAACACAGCTCGTTTGTCGACTTTCTATGAGAAGCAAGAGTTATTAACTACAAAATAAATATTTCTTCATCCGCACACGTAGCGTTGATGATATTCCTTATTATGATCAGTTGAGAAAGTTTGTATTAAAAAAAAATCGCCGATAACATTTCAACTCGAACCCAGTCCCCTTAGCATGCTCTTGACGCAGAGTTATGCTTCCTAAGATACATCGGCTTCTTTGCTTTGCTTCTTTTTTGATTGCTCAACACATTTGATAAAAATAGCACGTGTTGGCAATTTTTAAAAACCTATAAAAGCGCTAATCTCCCCGGAAGACATTGGATACCTTGAGAATCTTACAGGTAGGCTTGATATGTATCATAAAACTATACTAGCAGTCCTATCCGTGATCGCCACACTTACCGGAGTCAAGTGTGGGTTAGTAGATATTTTTAACATATCATCGGACTACAATCTTGCCTCAGCGTTGGATATCGCATTTGCGCTGACAAGGAACGATATAGGACTGGTGCTGTCAGGTGAAATAACCACCCCAATCGAAGAGGATGTTACTTTTTGGTGTGGAAATAGGTACGTTGAATTTGCAATTACTTTTCGGTGGAAATGCCTCAAAAATTTTCCAATCGTAGAGAATCTCCAGGGCTGTCTCAAACGTTCCTCGATGATCCAGAAGTGCAGCAGAAGATCGATTTCACGAAACCGATTCACTAGTCGACAAAATTGAAACTTTTTTCACGCACTTTGACCATTTGTTCCATTTCTAATGGAATTTGGCCCGCTGAATCCGAATCTGACCTCAAAATTCTTGTAACACGTACAGTTTTTGAGAAAAATAGGGTTTCATTCACAAAGTTTGATATTTTCAAAGAAAAATCAATATTGTCTTTAAAATTTTAAATTTTTCATCTGCTCATTATAACCAATATTCATATTCAATAGATTTTGATCCACTGAATCAGAATCTGACCTAATAATTTTAGTAATACGTAAATTTTTTGAGAAAAATTGGGTTTTATTCACAAATTCTATATTTTTATAGAAAAAAGACTATTGTATTTATAGTTTTATTTTTTTTATCTGCCTATCTTTACCAATATTTATATTCAATAGATTTTCATATTCTGATTTGCAATCTGACCTAAGAATTTCTGTAACACAAAATTTCATATTTTCATAGAAAATAAACTACTGTCTTTACAATTTTAATTTTTTTTTTGCCTGCTCATCTCAACCAATATTTGTATTTAATAGATTTTCATATACTGATTCGGAATCTGACCAATGAATTTCTGTAGCACGTTTTTTTGTTAGAAAAATAGGGTTTTATTCACAAATTTCAGATTTTCATATAAAATAAAATGTTGTTTTTATATTTTTCAATTTTCCATCTGCTCATCATAACCAATATTTTTATTCAATAGATTTTGATCCACTGAGTCAGAATCTGATCTAATAATTTTAGTAACACGTATTTTTTTTGAGAAAAAAATGGGTTTTATTCACAAATTCCATATTTTCATAGAAAATAGGCTATTGTATATATAATTTTATTATTTTATCTGACAATGTTTACCAATATTTATATTAAATAAATTTTTATATTCTGATTTGCAATCTGATCTAAAAATTTCTGTAACACGTAAATTTTTTGGGAAAAATAGAATTTTAAACACAAAATTTCATATTTTCATAGAAAATAAACTACTGTCTTTATAATTTTATTTTTTTCATAGAAAATAAACTAATGTCTTCATAATGTTATTTTTTTTATCTGCTCATCTCAACCAACATTTGTATTTAATAGATTTTCATATACTGATTCGGAATCTAACCTAAGAATTTCTGTAACACGTAAATTTTTTGAGAATAATAGGGTTTTATATACAAATTTCATATTTTCATATAAAATAAAATATTGTTTTTATAATTTTCAATTTTCCGCCTGCTCATCATAACCAATTTTTTTATTCAATAGATTTCGATCTACTGATTCAGAATCTGGCCTAAGAATTTCTGTAACAGGTAAAATTTTAGTAGGGTTTATTCAAAAAAATTGTATTTAATAGATTTTCATATTCTGATTCGAAATCTGACCTAAGAATTTCTGTAACACGTACAGTTTTGAAGAAAAACAGGGTTTTATTCACGAAATATCATATTTTTAGAGGAAATAAAATATTGTGTTTAAAATTTTATCTCCTCATCCTAATCAATATTTAATAGATTCTGATCCAATGATTCGGAAACTGACCTAAGCATTTCTGTAACCCGTGAATTTTTTGAGAAAAAATAAAACCCCATTGTCACAAAATTCCATATTTTCATAGAAAATAAAATATTACCTTGGTTTTTTATATTTATTTAAGGTCCTCGCATCAAAACATATATTTATATGTGAAAAATTTCAATCTGCTTATTCAAAATCTAACCCCAGAACTTATGTACCATGTACAGTTTTTGAGAAAAACATAACTTTTCATATATTCGTGTAAAATACATTTTTACTGATTTTTTTTAAATTAGCATATGCTCATTGAACTGCATAATTATATTTTATAGGCTGGCCGTTTATTACGTAAGGGAAATCACACGATTTTTCGACGTCCCCTCCCTCTCTCGTTAGTTTATGTTTTGTATGCGAACCCACACTTTTTATTTGTATGCGCGAAAGATTTCTCAAACCCCCCTCCGTCCATTAACCATTACGTCATTAATGGGTAGCTATTTACTAGATCGCAATAGATTGTATTTTATTGATCCCCTTATTCCTTATTCTTACCTTAGAATTACGTAGAGACGAACCAGCCAAGGGCTGAAAGTCTCTTTAATAAAGACAAATCAATCAATCAATTAGAATTGCTGTAACACAGTTTTTTAAGTAGGATTTAATTAACAAAATTTCATATTCTCATAAAAATAATTTTAATAGAATTGTAGCGCAGGTCAATTAGGTTGTTACCCAGAAATAAGTAGATTATTTTTTTTTTGTACATGCTATTGAATTAATCGAATTATATTTGCAACTTTGAAGTTGCCCAGTTTGGCGACTACCGAGACTGTGTTTTCCTTTTACTTACGCCAAGAATTATTTTTCTCAAAAATTGTACGTGTTACACAAATTCTTGGGTCAGATTTCGAATCAGTATATTTAAGCCATTAAACATAAATATTTGTTAAGATGCGCAGATAAAAAATATAAAATTATAAAGACAATAGTTTTTCCATAAAAATATAAAATTTTGTGAATAAAATATTTTTTTCAAAAATTTGACGTGTTACAGAAATTCTTAGGTCAGATTACGAATAAGTGAAATAGAATCTTTTAAATATAAAATATGAATTAAGATGAGTAGATAAAAACTTTAAAGTTATAAAGACAATATTATATTTTTTTTTGAAAATATGATATTTTGTGAATAAAACCCCATTTTTCTCAAAAAAACTGCACGTGTTACAGAGATTTTTAGGTTAGTTACCAAATCGGTGGATGAAAATCTAATAAATATAAATATTGGCTGAAATGAGGAGATGAAAAAATTAAAAATGTAAAGACAGTAGTTTATTTTCTTTGAAAATATGAAATTTTGTAAATAAAACCCCATTTTTCTCAAAAAAATTACGTTTTACGGAAATGCTTAGGTCAGATTCTGAATCAGTGGATCAAAATCTATTGAATTTAAATATTGGTTATGATGAGCAGATAAACAAATTATAAATATTAACACAATAGTTTGTTTTCTATGAAAATATGAAATTTTGTGAATAAAACCCTATTTTTTCTCGAAAACTGTACGTGTTACAGCAATTCCGAAGTCAGATTCGGAATCAGCGGGCCAAAATCCTTCGGAAATGGATCAAGTGGTCAAAGTGCGTGATCCACTGTCGACCAGTGTTATGTTGGTGACGCACGGCTGGCTGGACAACCACGAGCTCAGCTGGATCCAACAAACAGCGCAGGATGCCCTACAGTTCATCGATACGAATGTGTGCATTGTGGGGTGGGGTCGCCTTGCAAAATACAACTACTTCCAAGCGGCCAAGGAAAACACCCGCCTGGTGTCTGACTATCTGACTCGCTTCGTTGATTTCCTGAACCAGGAAGGAATGTCACTGGATGTGATCACGTTGGCGGGCCACAGCCTGGGAGCGCAGATTTGCGGTCAAGTGGGCAGCAATCTGAACGGGCAAATTGCAGAAATTTATGGAATAGATCCGGCGGGACCACTTTTCACCTTTCCGCTGGATGTGGGTAAGGGAAATCGACTTGATAAAAGCGATGCCAAATACGTGCAGATGATTCTAACTTCTCGGTACATGTTGGGTGTGGGAGCGGGCGATGGGCACGAAAATTTCATCCCCAACGGCGGCACGTCTCCTCAGCCAAATTGCGTGTTTCCTGTGACAAGCGATGCCGAAATGGCTGATCAGATAGTTTGTAGTCATTTACATGCTACGTCGTTGTTCCGTTTGTCGCTGGATCCTTCAAATGCGTTCATAGGAGTGCAGTGCATCAACTGGGTAGCGTATTTGTTAAAGTCATGCTTGTTAAACCCAAGAGATTTGTTGGGAGTCTACAACCAGAAGCTTGGTGGTGATTTTTATTTGCAAACATCAGCCGACGCTCCATATGTTAAAAACTCTAAGAAGTATTAAACTTCATCGTAAAGGATGTTGTAAAGTAAAGATAATTCATAATACAGTACAACACGCCGGTTGAGTTTTCGACATCGTCGACAGACGAAAATTCCGAATGACATCGACAAGTCTTTTATTATCAAGTGCAGAGTCAACTCAAAGCGCGACATTCATTATCCGAAATTTCTATCCAAAACTTGCATAACGAGTGCAGTGCACATCCTCTCTAGAAAAAAAAAAGCGCAAAAGCGTCATCGTTGACAATGCAATGGCTTTTATCAGCGGCACATTCATTGTGTCAACTTTGCGAGTCGGATTCTTTTTTTTTCCATTTCGAGTCCACGTGTTCCCATCTGAAGTGCACAATATTCGTACACTGCACTTCAAGGAAGACAATGGTGTTCTTCAACGTCTGCCGAAAGCTGCCAGATGTTGTGAAATGAGTGGAGTTTCTTTTCATAGGTTCATCATTTGAGGGAACAAAGGTCTGGAAAACTCGATGTTTAACGAAAAATATGCATCAAGTGAACTTGGGAACCATCTTGTAAAAAAAGGCAAAGGAATTCTTTTACATACTTAATAGTTATTATTTGAATGTAGCAAAATCAAGTTTATTTTTTAGCATGGTTGGAAAAAATCCCTCATGAGTTCATACAGAATCTCAACCAGATACTCCATTGAATATTTTTCAAAGTTATCCACTTTAAATGGGAACATTGTCATATTTTGAAAAGCATTAATTTGATCCATATAGGGTAGCAACTCACTTGGGCAGTGGTCGGTATTTCTGACCGTGTTCCAAAAATTGTGGCAAATGATTTGAAATTTGCTTATAGAAGAAAAGTGCCCAAAATTGGAGCCCTGCCGAGGTGATTCCACTTCCCTAGCCTATGTGGTAAACGCACGGGTATTCAGCATGACCATGATTAATGCTGAGCATTACAAAACTGCTTCGACTCTATGTAGCAGTTTTGTAGCGAATTCGAGAGGGTATTTTTGTCAGTTGTATTTCAAGACTATTCGCATTTTCAGTAAGACATACAACGCTATTTTAACGCAACGGTTGAGTCAGCACAAAATCAGAATCGTGTTAAAAAATCGTGTAGCTTCGAGAAATTCGCAAAGTAAAGCAAAGCAAAGATAACCGTACATATCGTAGTTGCTACTCCGTGATTGACCAGAACAATCGAAGTTGCACAGAGAACCATTGAATGGTGTTTGGCACAATACGAGAGTTCAATATTTGAAAGTCAATAACGGCGCCGGCCACGTCCTTACGGTCATCGGGAGAGGAAAGGAATGTTAGTTCGACAGCCGTTATTACTAGAAACCGTGGAATCCACAGCATCCCACAGTTGTCTCGGGAAGGAGTATTTGTTAGTAGGGTAAGGTAAGGTGTGAATCTGGGAGTCACCTATGGTAGGTAATATGATTCACACCACTGGAAAAAACGCGTCGTGATAAGCGTAGGGAAAGCAAGATTCCGATTTTACCGATCAATCGCAAGATAAAAAACACGATTTATTTTCACAATACTCACTCCCATAGCAATGCACCCGCGACGCGACAGAGTCCTTTTAAACTATCAGTGCAATCGTCTCACTTTACCCGCACAGAACAACGCGGTTATGACAAATAAACTTTCGAAACTAACCCTACATACTTGTAGGTCGCTTGTTTTTTTTCACGCAAATCACCTAACTTGGCCGCCTGAAAGTTGTCTCAAGATGCTCAAGTCTTCCGTACACTAATATAAAATACCAAAACGATCTTGATACTGAGTCACACTTGCGATTACTGTAGTTAAATTATGTTTGTACTACGAGAAATGATTTTTTGAAAAAAAAACAGGTGTTTTTGCGTCGATTTCAAACTATTGGGGAGATATGAGCACCCTATTTTCAATTAAGCATTCATATCACTTAAAGCAAAACTTAACAAACTTGATATGCGGCGCTGTGAGTTGTATACATTCAAATTTGAGCATTTCATGCTTAGATTGCTATTCACGTACTATGTGTTCGAACGAAAGTAGTCTAGTGTGGTGCTTGTGATCAGGCGTTGAGGTAATTTGGCCAATTCTGTATTATTTTTCTAAATTAGTGTGCGCTGAAATAACTTTCTTCTAACATTATACTTGAAATATTCGAACGATAATTGTGATGGAGCCCGCTGCACTCTACGTCGAACTCAGCATCAGGGTTCCTGATTTCCACTTTTCATCTTCTTCCACATTCGAAGACAGTCAGCAGCGAACGGTTGTCGCTTTAGTTCGTGTGTATGCTTGTCAGCGACGACAGCAAACTCCGGCGAACGGTGGGAAGCCACACTTGGAAATTACTCATTCGTCCACATTCGCATCGCAAGAGAATGCGATTCGTGAGTGATGCGATTGATATTGTGCATACGAATTTTTGATGTTTTCGAATTATTTTCTTTGCTAATCTAGCATTTCAGCAACAATACAGTAAAAATGTATGCATTACATGCAAAAATTCTCTTCTACTTATAATAATAGCTGCTTCGATCGCTCACCAGCATTCTTCACCATTCGCCATTCATTCATTCGCTTGCGATCCAAACTGCGACGAATGGCAACGAATATTCATGTCAAGCAGCTGGCTCATCGCTTCCCACTGGTGATGGGGTTGCGTCTTTGATGACGACGATCCGTTTGCTGCATCTTTCTCGATTCGCTTCAGCAAAGAGGAGTGAATATGAATGGAGTGAGGCGAATATACCGATCCTTGCTCAGCATCCTGAAGATAGACAAAGCCGGAAGGGTACGGTGGGCAACACATGATACCTACAAGAAAACCGGACAAATTTCAGTTGTTGCAAGATGGTGCAGAGTGCAGTGGGTAAGATGAGTGGACTAGGTAAAACGTAAATTAAGAGTGACCAACAGCGAAGATCGGTAACTACAAACATAATGTTGTTGATTATATATTATTATGAATATGATGTGCAGTGAATTAATGCAAGCAAGATTGTTGCAGTGCATTGTCATGCATTACATACTTCTTAGTCTCAAATTCCTCCTTGCATTTGAATCTACAAGCATAATTGAAATTGACAGAACCATTTCAATGGAAATGCATATCAAACGTAAAACAATTCCTATGTCTGCGAAAAGTTCTGCAGAGTCAGCTTCCATTTTGACTCTGGTAGCGCTGCTGCCTTTATCTGAAACCATTATTGGTAATGTTTTTGTGTTTTCAATTTTCCACCGTCTGGTGTGTACACAAAAAGCATAGCGCATTCCCTTGCTTATAGGTAGGTACGTGTGCTGCAAATATTAGTTTTTTTACCGCAATCCGAAAAAATGTATACAAATTATGTCGGTTGGAAACGTGTTGACTGTCTGGTTCCGCGAATCAAACTTTCTATTGAGCGTCGCGTCAGACATGCCAGACGAGAGATACTCGAAACCGAACTGCGAAAAAAGTTCATGAACCGTAACGTGGGAATGTAAAAACTCAACAATTTGGAATGGGGCATTGCAAATGCTAACAGAACTGCAGACCTTGATTGATAAAAAATGCTGAATTGAAAAAGAACGATTCAACCAACATGTTAATAATTGGTGAATAGTGCACGATTACTATAGCTGCACTTCGTGCATTTTTGAGATTATTTTTGCACACTACACAATGGCCTTTTGCTTCAAGTGCAAAACTTAGAATCCCCTTTCATTAACAATTTCCATGAATAGTGCCACATGTTTGGTACGGAATTAGAGGTATAGTTGTAGAGATCTTTCTATTATTGCTATGCTCAAAATTAGATGTAAAATAGAACATCATGTTTTTCCTTAAACCCAACAACGTTGGACGAAAGCTTATGCAATGGTTTGAATTCATAACTTTTACTGTAAAACAATCAAATTCATGAAAAGTTTCTTACTTGGTCTCATCAATGGCTGACCAAAGCTACAACCCATATTTTGATAATCTCAAGCATCATCGAATCGTCTTCTCACCTAGAAATCAAAATACCGGCAGGCGACACCGGCACGCTCGCATGAACAACCAATCGGGCTCGGGCTCCCATTCTACAGGAGCAGAACAAGTCGACCGGAAAACTCCATACGGTACGATGGAAAATTGTGACAGTCAAGTGTAGCGTGTACCCAAGTTGTATAGGAACGGAAGGGACTGGGGAAAGGATTGTTGGCTGAAGAGTATGATGATAGTAGTAGCGTATACATCTCGCTCGGATGGATGACGGTTTTTACATTCGCGACTATGTATAGATATACCTACCTACTCTGTAAGACGGCATCGTCAGACGGTGCTGCTGGTGAAAATGAAGCTATGTTTGTTCCCGTCCACCTTCCACTTGCAGCACTATTTAAGGTATGGTGAAGCTAAAGCTCGCTCTGAAGCAATTGCGTTTAAAACCAAAACTTTTTTTTAAATTAGACTTGGTGATTTAATGGCTACCCTTGCTTCTTCGCGTGCAATAGTTATAAGTTCAATGCATAGTCCGTCCCTTCATTCCTGTTCAACTTACTCTCTGCCCTCCAGACATTTAATTCATGTGTAAATGTTTTTGGCCATCGCGATGCGTTGCTGGAATCAGAGTTCAATTGAAAAGGCCTTAGGGAAGCTAAATGAATTTCTGAAAAAATGGATAATCGATTTCCTGTAGAATCCTGTAGAATCCCTGGAGATATTCTTGAAAGGGGATTAAAGAGCAGGATTATACGAAACATTACAGGAGAAACTACATATTGAAGAAATTCCTAGAGAAACTACATGGGAAACCCTTGATAAAATTCCTAGAAGAAGTTGTTAAAAAAAACTCCAGAAAACTTCTTGGAAAAATGTTTTAATGAAATTCCTGGCAAACTTGAATTGAATAATTGAACGGTTTGATGATTCCCTGAAGTAATTTCGGAAGGTACATATGAATAAACTACTGTTAAGATTCCTAGAAAATTCTAACGGGGAATTTGTAAAAAAAATCTATAGAAACTCTTCGCAAATGTTTCTGGAGAAATTTCTGAATGATGTCCTAATAGAATCCCCATAAAAAATCTAGAGCTATCCTTAAAGATAATCCTGAAGGATTTTCTTAGGAAATATATGCAGAAACTCCTGTATGTATCTTTGTGTATGAAATTCCAGCTAAATTCACTAAAAAAAAAAACAAGAATCTCTAGCACGATTCCTACAGGATAAATCTACGAAGAAGAAATGCCTGGAGATATTCCTGCCGGAATTTCTGATTTTTTGAAGGAATCACTGGGAGATTTTTAGAAGGAATCATAAAGCATTCATTGTGAAAGCTTCTGAAGAAATCCATAGCAAACTTCTAAAATATTTTTTGGGGAAATTTCTGTAGCAGTTTTTAAGAGTAAATCAAAAGTAATGAATATCTCTAAATATGGAAAAAATCTACTTCGTCATATGAGCTAATTCCCGTCATATCAGACCGAAAATAGAAAAATAAATAACATATATGTATGCCAACCTACCTTTGACATTGGCTCATCAGATGGAAGCAAAAAGAGGTAGACTATCAATAACCAGCCCCTATAGCACTGTAAATCGAATATTAATTAGCTAAATTTCACTCCGCTTACGAGTGGAAACTTTTTCTCGAATTGCACACGACGAAGGCAATCGTACCAAAGCAGCAGCTAGCCGAATTGTTCTTCATCATCGTTCAATTTTCACTTCACCAGATTTACTTGTTGAACCAAACTTCAATTCACACCCCACAAAAGCTCTGTGGCTCTTCAAAGTTGGATTTCACTGCTGCAAAAAGGAACAAAAGCTTTTCAAGCAATCAAATGGATCACTTTTTTCCGTCGGTAAAATATAAATAACAAGGTGTCTTCGCCTAGGGAGGATGCGTAGATTTCGTGCATACAAAACATCGTATTTCAGAACTATAGAAAAAAGATTTCATCGTTGCACTGTGATGGGGTATTATGATCTGGAGGGAAAAGTTTGGTCATTATTCTATAGCTACTACATCCATCTCAATTTTAAATTATTCTGCCCAATCTTACTTTGAAGACATGATTGAATTGTATTGCAAAGAATTTACCGACTTTCAAATAAACACCTACGGCCAAATCATAATTTTTGACCTTCATATGTACCATAATGTCACGTTGAAGATGTGCCGGGAATTGAATTTCGATTGTGCCTGACGGAAACAGAATTCGATGGACAATTATTGAATTTTATCATTTTGAGGAAATTGAAGTTAAACATGTTTTTTACATGAAATGGATGTTAATTTTTAAATTAGTAATTGATACGAGGCATTCGGCGAAGGGCAAGAATAAACTCGACCATTATTGGTTGGTGCTTAGCTAGACGGAAATAAGCGCTAAAGTAATTTCTAAATCCATGGGACTTTAGGGAGGAATCCTTGGATAAATTTAAGAAGGAATCTCTATAGTAATTTGTAAAGGAACCTTTGGCGATGTTTCTGTAGGAACCACTGGAAGAATGTCGGAAGGAGACTTTGTACGATTATTAATAAATCCCTGGAAGATTTTTGGAAGGGAACCTTGGAGGGATTCTGAAGGAATTCCTGGAATAGTTCCAAAAGAAATCCCTGGAATTATTCTACAGGAAACTTTGGAGACTTTCCTTTAACCCTCTTATCAGTCTTCAAGGTGCAGCCCCGCGCGGATGTGTAGCCGTGCTCACACTCTCCAATGAACATTAGCTTCGAGTTCATGCATGCACACGTCGGGATGAACATGCACTCGAGCTCAAGCTCAATGCTCATGTTTTGCACCGCGCTCGCAGCGGCGCTCACAGCCGCGCTGAAAACATCGGTGTTTGCAGCTTCGCACTCGTTTCGGTTTTGCACTGCGGTCAAGCTGGGTAAGCTGAGAAATGTTCTAACGGTTCAATGCCACATTTACAGTTGCTGTCGTCACAGTTGTTGATGGCGTGATTCACCGGTGATGATAAGTTCTTTTTTTTTCTGGTCCACTTCGATTAAGTATGGGTTGTTTTTATATATTTTTGCAATTTCTCATCATAATAGGCTGTTTTACCTGACGCAAGTCTGACAGGAAAAGGCCTACATTCCCGCACCAAATAAACAGTGCTGTAATGGTTGATTACAGCACTGTTTTCAGTTTTGATCAACTTCTTGATGCTTTCTGGACGCAGTTTTGAAAAATAGTGACAACTACACAGTATTAGATTTACTTAAATAAGGCTATGAACATCAGTGTGCAGTTTGATGGAAAAGTTATGTTAAAAACTAACCTCAAGCGGTAATTTATGAAATTGCAAAAAACGTTGTACGCAACTCGGTACAGAACTCGATTTTTGCAGCACTCGTCGTAATTATGCAACTCGGCAAGCCTCGTTGGATAAATGTACGACTCGTGCTGTAAAAATCTTCATTCTGCACCTTGTTGCGTAAACTACTATTAATAAACACATTGCTGGTCGCCATGACGTATTTTAGGCCACCGAAGGGCGGCTGGGTTAAAATATTGTAAGTT
Source organism: Aedes albopictus (assembly GCF_035046485.1). Taxonomy (NCBI): domain Eukaryota; kingdom Metazoa; phylum Arthropoda; class Insecta; order Diptera; family Culicidae; genus Aedes; species Aedes albopictus. The sequence goes on from NC_085137.1 coordinate 347,080,443, forward strand.
CTTCAGTTGGGTCAAAAAACAGCTTCCGAATTAAATTTTTATATTAAGCAACATTTGTAGTGCTGAAGGTAGCTGTCGATAGTACGTACTAGAGTTGTTTTAGGAAAATTAGAATTTGTCGCATCAACTCGGGAATATTTCGTTTTTTTTTTGAATTTTTATTTACGTGTATTTTAACTATTCTACACTTACGGAAGATTTCGGTCCTTCTTAGCGTTCCAAAATAACCGTGGGGAAGGGGCGTTCATAAAGCACGTAAACTTCTAGATAAGAGGGGAGGGACAGGGGACTAGCCAAAGTATACGCTTAATTAAAAAAAATTCAAGTGTTTGTGTGATCAAAAGTCGACGGGGGGAGGAGGGGTTTTTGAAATCACCAACATGCAAAACATGAGTGCAAATTTTTATGTCTTCACGGTCCGCATGATGATTTGTATGAGTTACCGTTGGGGAAAATGTTGGTAAAAATGAAGAAAAGTCAAATTTTAACCACAAGATGAAACATGAACTATGTTGATCTCTCCAAATACGTATCCTCTGGCGTCACTCGCTAGCAGAGCAACTTGAAAAAAAATCTTTGGAACGAAGAAGCAATTTTTTTTGGGACTACATTAACTTACAGAAATGATTTCATCCCAGTGTCACATGTCTTACTTAAATTTTTTTTAAAAAAAGACACAACTTTGGCAACCAGTTTCACTGCAATTACCATGAGCAGAGCAGTCTTAGCAGTAATCATATCACTCCGTCATGAGGTGACCTTTTTTCAAGAATTAGCAAAGAGCACTAGGATGTAACATTTTATTACAGATCTGTTTCTCTAGGCGGCTATCTCGCGCGTATGAATACGGCCGCATGCGGGTAAAAGCATTGTGGATTTACTGTCTACTGGCTATTCCACCGGTCACTTCAGTAGGGCCTCCAATGTAGCCGTTTAATAAAAAGAAGGACTTAAAAATGAGCTTTAACATTTTTTGTTAATGCGCGATTATTTGTTGACACCAGCTATTCAATAACGTTATTTTTCGAAAATTAAGTTGATTTTAATATGAAAACGGCTTGTTTGGAACGGTTGCTTAAGGCGAAACTGGTTCCAATTTTTTTGACATTTTTGGTTTTTTATTTTTAATGAAATAACAAAGCAATATTTTCAAAATCGGTTTCCGTACACATGTACAGTAAGGATCAAGGTATCTCCTGAAATATTTTCGTCGTGGAGAATGTTTTTCGTTGCTGCAAAAACAATTTTTAAACAAAATTTCACAAAAAAAGGTTGATCCATACTCTGCATGTCCAGAGGTGGGCACATTTGCCGTTAACCGTTAACGCATTTTAGATGAACATTTGCCTCTATTTCCATAAAGGCCACTTCAAAGTTCTCTATCAATGTTCTCCAATCTGCTAGTTAGGTATACCTTTCTATTGAAATGAAAAAAGTTCAATTTGAACTTTAAGTTTTTGAGTTATTGTAATTTAACGGTTTACGAATAGTTGTTGTTAACCGTTAACCGTTAAATTGCGTTCACCTCTCAATAACTCGAAAGCCCTCAAATCAAACTTTTTCCACCTCAATAGAAAGGTACACCTTACTTTCTTACCAAATTGAGGAACATTGATAGTAAACTTTTAAAGAGGCAAATGTTCGTCCAAAATGCGTTAACGGTCAACGATAAGTGTGCCCACCTCTGTACATGTGTACGAAACCCGATTTTGAAAAAATATTGCTTCGTTATGTAATAAAAAATAAAAAAAATTGAGACATTGGAAGCATGTCTGTTTCGCCTTAAGTACATGTTTATTTTGATTAGCATATTAACCACTTGAAATGAGACCAACAAGCAACGTTTGACTTCAAACGATATTGTTAAAAAAGTGTTGGATAGGGTTAGGCGTAGAAATGTGTTACTTTGTTAAATTATTTGGCCGTTTTCAAGTAACGCGAAATTTGTGCGTTACGTAATGTATATATGACGCCAAAAGATATTAACTGAACTAATTTTAATTATAAAAAGGCAATGCAAACTAGAACACTTCTTTTTCTCTTTCTCAAAATTTATTGGGTAAAATCGGATAAAAAAGCCAGCAAAACCGGGAGTAGACTAAATCGGGGATTTACGAAATCTGGTCACCACTGTATGACACTGCGATCGAAGATCTTATCTATTTGGTAATCGGCGGCAGCGTGAAAACCATGCGGCTAACGGGCTGTCCATAAACCACGTGGTCATTTTTTTGGGACTTTTCACCCCCCCCCCCCCCGCGTGGTCATTAGTCCATACAAAATTTTTTATTCGTCCATACAAAATGGTCATCGGCCGAACCCCCCCCCCCTCCCTCATGACCACGTGGTTTATGGACAGCCCCTAAAGAGCACCAGCAACAAACCCAGGAATCAACTGCGGCATATCAAATTTAGTCACTAAAAAAAATAGTAAACATTGTTCTCGATCACTTGAGAAACCGCACACCGGTGTCACGCAGGCAACGGCAACCCACCTAGCTTTGCCACCGCGCACCGCCTGCCGAAGAACGACAAACACAAGCTGGCTAGTAGGCTCGCACACACAGCTTAAACACTAGGCTTGAGCCTGAGTTTTGCGCTTGAGCTCGAGCCTGAGCTCGAGCGCGCCGTGTTCATTTGTTCCTTGCCTGCTCGATGCTCTCGACAAACACGAACATGAGAGAGAATGCGCGCTCGGGATGAACGCGCACTTGCAAAATTGAGCTCAGGCTCAACGCGGCTCGTGTTTTTGGGAAGACTGCCTCTTATGCTCAACGCCGCTTTTAGACGGGGTATAATTTTGAGTATTGTTTTCATTCGCAATCTAAATATTTATATTTTTGGCTAATATTTAGGACTGTTTTGTATATCACAAAGCGTATTTACATTTTTAAAAATCATTGCAAAATTTATGTTTTGTCACTTTAAATATTATCGTTTCTTTTATATTGAATCGAAACAATTGACACATTTTAAATTTTTCCTAAACCATTCTATCATAGTAAAAGAGTTAAGGGAAATGAAAACACTCTCTTGAAACAAATATTTCAAAAATAATCATTAAATCTCAAAACGTTTTCGTCTTAAAAAATTGATATCCCAAATACTCCAAATACTCTATCGATAACGATAATCGAACGATGAATCAACGCGAAGATCAACGTACGTTTCTGAAAAAAAAATCCCTTCAGGAAGCACTATGGAAGCCCTGAATGATTTTCTTAAAGAATCCCTGGAAGAATATCTGAAGGAGTCGCTGGGGTAATTTCTGAAGACCTCCACAGTTGGTTGTTAAACTGAATTATTCGAGAAATTTCTAGAGGAATCTTTTGAAGAACTTTTGAATAATAGCTGAAGAATTTCTGTAGAAATTCATGAAGATGTTTTTGAAGTAATCACTGCCGTAATTCTGCAAAGTGACGTAAGCGCCATTTCAAATATCGACGTTTTTTGGTATATATTTGGTGAAATGTTTATACTGTGGTATGTATTCTTGCTAAAAAAGGATGCAAGATTTTGTCGTAATCTATGTAGCATCTATGAAAGAAAAGTTGAAGAATGACCCTGAGTTTGATGCATAATAACAAAAAATGTGCCAAAATTTTCAATATCGTTTACGTCACTTTTCAGAATTACGGCAGATCAATATAAATTTTCTAAACTATTTTTAAGAAAACTCTTGATCATAGAAACTGTTAAATGCCAATCTGATGAAAATGAATTTCTCGGAGTGTATTTTTTTTTTTTTTTTTTTTTTTTTTTTTGAAAGGTTCCTAGCGGCACGCCGACGGACGTACAAACCTCTCCCATCACTGTGCGCACAAGCGTCTCGCATTTGCGCGGACAACGACAGTTCACTAGGCCTTTGGATAGGATAGAGAACGTAATCCTTCAGAAGCAGTGCACCAGCCGTGCACGGAACATGTCGTCCAGTAAGACACTGTTGCGTACTGACTCAGAAGGTTACGGTAGAAGGTGTGAAAGTTTCGGTTTTGTCATATGGTCGATTTTGTATTTGTTTTTTGTCATGTCAAGGTTTAAAGAATGTTATTATTCATATTTATGCTGTGCCCTATAATTCAGTTATCTTTGGTGTGCCTATGATCTGTTAGATAGTCGATGTGATTGTTATGTCCATTTTGATCCATCCGTTGATCCTCATTTTAGTATTGTTTTTATTATCTTTGAAAGCTGTCTTTCATCCACATCCCTAGCACTATCAGCATCGGTCCAAATAAGTCCATATTAAAGAAAACCTTTTATACATTCAGTTGAAAAATGTAAAAATATCTAATTTGTCATAAATAGTTAACGTTAGTCAAAGTCGAAGTAGTCATTCTGTCAATTTCGTCTTGATTACACGTTAGCTTCGAATCTATAAGCAAGCACTGTTAAATGCTGCACTTCCCACTATTAGTTTTTTAGTTATTTTAAATTGATATTGAAAATTATAGAGAAAATTGAATCACGAAAGCACATCAAATGTTGAGAACTATGTATTAGCAAATTGAATACGCGAGATACTACTAATTATTTCATATTTGAATTAAATTTGTATTTGTACAGTGTGTTTGTTAAAATTAACCGAATAGTGGGAAGCCCAGGAAACAGTTCAAAGTCTGCTGACTCAAAAAATATTCCGAGACTCGTCACAAAACACAAAAATTTGCATTATGATTCACAACGACTCTCGAAACCTTCCCAGACTCAATCGGCCGGAACTGTTTTCTGGGTATAGAAACTACTAGGCCCCAGCAGGTCCCTCCTGTTTATCGAGCATTTCTGATAAATCAGCCATACTCCATCTGTAGCAGCCGGTTCGCAATGAACCGTTGGAGGCGCATTAAAGTGTTAAAGGTGATATTTTCATTACAAGAATTACAATTAACATCCTTCACTTTAATACCGTCAAACCCTGTGATCTTGGCCAGGGAATTTCTCGGAGTGTATTAAAATTTAAACCTAGCTTCAGCTGCACATAACGGTATATTGTCTCTCGACCCTGGAAAGAGAAAGCCACTTTGGCCTTCAATCCATAAACCCATTATATTATTCCTTATGTACTACTTGTATATGCAATAGAATATAACCCTCGTTTATAATAGATTTACGTACTAACACCAATTCATGCTGCCCTATAAATATGATACCCCATCTCGAAATAAAGTCAGTCTTGCTAAAACTACCACCCGAGTACGACGAAAGTCCAGTGCGAATCCGAAATATCTCAAGTGAACGCGTGTGAACCCCTCAGTGTCTGTTGCCGTTATTCCAGTCCACTTTGACCATCGAAGGCCGGTCCGCGAATCTCCGCCGAGTGAATTCGGGGCCGGTAAAAAGTTACTGTGCGTTGAACAAAATGGTCCTTCGAGCCGGATGATGGACAAGTGACAAAGTGGAATCGCGGCAAAAGTGCAAAAACGTAACCAAAATCAGCAGTGCTATCGATCGGCCACGTGGTTCGATGTATCCCATACGCATGCAGCTTGCGCGTCGGTAGTGTGAAAAGCGTGGCTCAGAAGAGAGAGAGAGAAGAAAAAAGATAGCGTGAAGAGAGTGTGCGTCGCGAGAGTCGCTCTGCCGCAGAAGCAAGTGCGTGTGTGTACGAAGCAACCACGCTGTCCGTGGAAGCGTGATCGGTTTTTGCGTAGAGGGGAAGTGCACGCACAGCGAAGAAACGTTTTTTCGGTACCCAGCGCGCTGGTTGAGTGTGTGCCGAACTGCATCAACCACGCGTTCGCGCAGAACAGTGAATAAGCGACAACTTTTCGGTGGTAGTAACGTCGTCGGCGTGGCTGAGTGCGTCAGCACCGACTATCGGAGTTCTCACGCGTAGTGGTTATTCTTTCTCGCTTGCTGTGATCAAATTTTCTCGCTAGTTCTGTCGGATGAACTAGCCACCGGTACGATCACGGTAAGAAACCTGGAACCGCTACGCACCAACGGCATTTGTGAACTTTGAAGTGTCGATCGCGTTGTCGCTGATTCGTGTAGTTCTCGTCGGTGTATGGCTGAATCGTCAGCAGAAAACGTGGTAGTGTTTGATCGCTGGTTCTGTCGGACAAACCAGAAACCCGGACGGTTATCAGAAGAAACCCGGTGATACTGCGTGCTGCTATCGTTGAACAAGAGTGTTAGTGGACTTAGTGACTGTGTCTCAGCGTCGCAGAGAAAGATCGAGAGATCGTTGTGTTGGTGTGACGACCGTCAGCACCGGCATTGCAGCGAGTACCAACAGCAGAAAATTCCCCGCTTGCTGGCGTCCAATTTTCATCGCCGCTTCGAGAGCGGCCACCCGGAGAATCGCCAACAGCACATCGGCTGCGTAAGTACCCTGCATATTCTTTCTATCCCTTGCACACGACATCGCGTGAGCCCTATCGGTTGGCTCGTCGTTTTGATCATTTTTCGTCGCTCGCCCCGGTTCGGTAGTGTCAACCCGCGCGTTGACCCGGGAAGGAGCTATTCGTTCGTGTTTGTTTCCGTGTAGTCCCACGTAAAAATGGCCCCTAAAACTGATCTCGATATGAATCCCGTATTTTTGCGGGTAAAGAAAAGGCATTTGTTGGAATGGTTTGAGCATCTCCAAGAGAAGCTGAGAAATGTGGGAGAGGATGTAAACGCTCCGATTGATGCGTGGTCGGAGGCTTTGGATCACATCATGCAGGATTATGGTCGAATCACTTGTGCGTTAGAATCAATCCACGGTGATCCACCTTATAAGGAGGAGAGACTGCAGCTAGAGAGATCATACATCAAGATGCGTGCCTTCATTCTGAAGAAGCGCAAGGGAAGTTCTAGTTCGATGTACCCCCGGATCGTGCAAAGCGTGACTTCTCTTCCTGCGTCTGCAAATTCGAGGCTTATTCAAGAATGTCCGAAATGTCAACAGGATCATTTACTGCATCAGTGTCCGGCTTTCAAACAACTTTCCAAGCTTGACAGGTTGGATTGCGCACTGAGTCTGAAGGTCTGCTTGAATTGCCTGCGGAAGGTCGATCATGTCGCTAAAACTTGTCCACGGCAAACGTGCATCCGGTGTTTCAAGAAACATCACACTTTGCTTCACGGTGCAAAGTTTGTATTACCATTTTCTTCCGGTAGTCAGTCCTCTCGAGCAGTTTCCATGGTGGTTCAACCATCCAGCCCGCCACTGATTCCGAAGGTACTGAATCAGCAGGACAATACCCACTCCCCTTCCATATCAGCTCTGCTAAGGACGTCGGAGCTCCAGTGCGAGAGTCAGTCGATTCACAAGACGTTGGAGCCTTCAAAGACCGTGATTGCCCATCCTGCGTTTGTGGAGAAGGACAAGATACGCAGGATCTTCACCCGCTGCCTGTTAAATTCTGCTCTCTGCCAGTATGTTCAAATCGGTGGTATCGCTCAAACTACCATCAAGACGAGTCAGTTGGTTATAAAAAAGGTACCGTCTATCACACCAGTCGTTTCCATCGTACCTCAGCTCGTCGTCTTGCCTTCCATCGCCATCCAATCTGCCGTTTCAACATCTAGCATACCAGAACGGTCGGATTTCACAAACGCGTGCTCAGAAAACTCTGCTTTCTTCAATTCCCATTCCGTCATTTCTGGTGCTGATTATGACTCCGGTATTCTACGGGATAACTTCAGCCATCATCGCAAACGTTTGTCATCGCTAAAGAAAACATCGTTAGCGTGTCCAGTTTCTGGCCACAAACGTCAGAGATCCGAAGGCAGCAGCAGTTTTTCATGTGAGTATCAGCCAGCATACCGTCGACTCTTGGATCGGAATTCCTCGTTCAAAATAATGTTTCCGTCAAGAAGACAGCCTCTTCAACCGAAGAGAACGAAGAAGAGAAGGATATGGAAGCGTAGACGCAAACGGTTGAAGGAAACCATCTCTTCTTGGTCGGATATCGCAGCAGGACACCAGTGCGTGAAAGTTTGCTCTCCTCGTGTTCGCGAAACGTCGCGTCGCGTCGTCCGGTCAGTGTCGTCCGCGGAAATCGATCACGGTCCCGTCGGTTTCGTAGCTCGTGTGCAAGAGGACCAGAACTTGGTCTGTAGATCGAGGAGCCAAAGCAGGGTAGGGTGAAGTTCCCGATTAGTTCATCGAAGTCGAAAGGTGTAATACAAGTTGGCGGCCGGCGTTACTTGGGAAGCGTTGCTCACTGGGACAGAGTTTCGAACTGTCCTGATTCAGCCAGATGTAACGTTGCATTCCCATAAGATCTTCCTACTGTTACTTCGAAATAAATTCATTTTGGCGGCCGGTATGTTAAATGCCAATCTGATGAAAATGAATTTCTCGGAGTGTATTAAAATTTAAACCTAGCTTCAGCTGCACATAACGGTATATTGTCTCTCGACCCTGGAAAGAGAAAGCCACTTTGGCCTTCAATCCATAAACCCATTATATTATTCCTTATGTACTACTTGTATATGCAATAGAATATAACCCTCGTTTATAATAGATATACGTACTAACACCAATTCATGCTGCCCTATAAATATGATACCCCATCTCGAAATAAAGTCAGTCTTGCTAAAACTACCACCCGAGTACGACGAAAGTCCAGTGCGAATCCGAAATATCTCAAGTGAACGCGTGTGAACCCCTCAGTGTCTGTTGCCGTTATTCCAGTCCACTTTGACCATCGAAGGCCGGTCCGCGAATCTCCGCCGAGTGAATTCGGGGCCGGTAAAAAGTTACTGTGCGTTGAACAGAAACTCTAAAATAATCCTGAAGGAATTGTTAGTGGAATTTCTGAAGGAATCCCTGGAAGAACTACTGAAGCAATAAAAAAAATCAAATGATTCCTTGATACAGTTTGGAAAGAATGCGAGAGGAAAGTCCAGTGGACTCTGGGGCATCTTTGAAGAACTTTCATAAGGGCTTCTAAGATAAAATTCAAATTCCTGAAGAAATGTCCAAAAATATTGACAGAGCTGGTTTTTCAGTGACTAACTTAGAAGAAATTTAACAGAATGGGTCATGAAAGCCATAAAATTATATCCTTAAGCAAAATGGATTGAGGACTGTATCGGAAATTAACTATAAACGTTCACAATTGCATATAATAATCTGTTCGAAATAAACATAACTTTATTTTTGGAGATACTATAAAAATCTTTTAAATAAAGAATGGCAGATCTGATTTAAAAAAAAATAATCATTTAATTTGGACTTTTATTTCAAAGATTGCACATATGTTTTTAAAATTTAGTACACTTCCTAAAAATTTAAATTTGCGAAAACTGTGGGAAAATATACATTTTTTCTCTTATTTTTGTGCAAATACATTCTTTTCCAGAATGCTCGTGATATGGGAAAATTATTTTTATAAAAAAAAATCCCTCCACAGTTTAGGGCAATTTTTAAAAAGGAAAAAAGGCCATTTTTCGAGGAACTCTTTTTTTATGCGTCTTCAAAGAACGATTACGCAAATAAAAAATGCATAAAGTTGAAAATTTTCATTTTTTTCAATTGGGTATGTATTTAAATCTATTGAAGAGGTAGTTTTACCAGAGAACGGAATTTTTTAACCTCTGAACATATTTGAAACATAGCGTCAAAGTTGGACCAAAAAGTAGGTGTTTTTTGGAATAGACCATATTCTCAATGTTGGAGGTTTTTCTATCCGAAATAAGAATTTTAAAAGTCGGTAGTGAGTGATATGTTATGTGTACATAACTGCTAGTAATAATCATTATTTTCCAGATTTTTCCCCGTACACATTTTTTTGATACAAATTAGGCCGTTACAAATATTTATTTCACTTTTTGTCCCACCACTCTTTGACTGGTCGAGGGGGGGGATAAAAATAATAAAGCATTTAATTTGAAAAATATTAAAAACTCATCGGAATTGTTAAAGATTTTTGAGCAAAACCCGAAATTTTGATAAATATTTTTTTATCTGCCCCCTCAAAATGCAAAATCCAGCCAAAAATTTGTGAAGGGGGGGGGGGGAGACAAAAAGTCAAAATTAAATTTGTATCAGCCTTATTGTAACGTTAAAAAAAATTTAAAAAATGCAGACCAGTAATCGTATAAGATGTTGCATAAGATGATAAAATGGAGGCCATATGCGTACATGCTCCATTCAGGCGCATGTAAAATGTACGCATATCGCCTCCACTTTAGCATCTTATTCAACATCTTATACGATCACTGGTTGACTGGGAAGTTCGTCATTTTTTTTTATGAGAATAGATTAGTTGAGCACCAAACTCGTTTAGCAAAAATGCATTGTTCACCTCCTCTCACGATTTGACAGTCGTGTTACTCAACCTCAGTGAAATCTGTTAATCTGTTCTAATCTCGTAAAAAAGTATCAAACAGGCAATTCAGAAGTAAGTATGTGGCAAGGTTTTGTAGATACTGCATGTTTCACGGAAAGTTCCATTCCTACACTAAAAGGGAATCCCAGTGGTTCAGAGGTATGACTCATAAAATAGAAGTGGCATCTTCTTCGAGTGCAGAGACAGGCCTCCATAAAAAGTACATATATTTAAAACCTAGTTGTTAGTATATATTAGTACAAACTTTATTCTTACGAAAACGCTTAGGATTATTATTCCAAAATTTATCCAATAAGACCGTACTTTTGGTGGCTCCAGAGAGGAGTCTACCCTTGTCAGCGTTTCCTGTCTCATTTTTGTTTTGCTTACTGTCCTACCTTTTATGTCTTCTCTGTTTGCTAAGTCTGTTTTGTTAATTCCCTACGATTTGTTTATTCTGAGTTACACCTGTTAAGCCAGATTTCTTTGTTTTGCATATTTTTTTCTCTTTATCTTGTCTGTCTTGACTATTTTTCCGAATCTATCTGATATATTAATTCTGCTGTTTCGACTGTTTTGTTTTTTGACTTCCCAAGTAACAATTTCAATTCCTTTTAGATTTGATTATTTTTATGGAAGCTTTATCACAGCATGGAACATTTATAGTTGTTTTTATCAAGAGAAAACAATCTTCGTTCGTTTGCGGTTTTTAAGTTCACACTACCAAAAACTCGCGTATTTTTACGTCATATTACGCCGACATATGACAGCGAGATAAATGACGGAAAATTGCGTATGCTTTTAAAATTACACGAAGGCTTTGGCTTAAAAAAATACACGCCATGACGTAAAAATAGGCTTTACATCATGACGTACTATTTTTAATCATTGTTGAAACTTGTCTTATTACATTGCCAAAATTGTTACTCTTATCACAGTTTATTAATTAAATCACTTACATGATTCTGTTAGGTTTTAGAAAAATTCTCGCTGAACGGGCAATTCCTTTGCCCTAGACTTTTGCCGACTGTTTTCCACCATTTAAGACAGCACTAGTCTGCCGGTATCTCCTCCAAAACTATCCGTTTTAAACCTCTGGATCTGCATTCATCACCTGGCAAAACTCGCATAACCATTTTGAAATGCCACCGAAAACAAAATTCACTTTATTTTCCTTCAACATCATGCAAAAAGAATTTCTCTAAATAGCTCTCAAAAACCACTGATTGATTTGCCTCCGGCAAAGTGCTGCACTTTGAATTTCACCTATCGAATTTCACCTCTTTTCACATATCGGAATCTCTCTGCTAACCATAAGAATCGTTTTTGATTGCTGGAATAACCACAAAGCTAATCCTGGGTGGATTTTTTTTTCATAAAACAACGGAAATCAAAATCGACAACAAAAAACCGACGCGACCGACGAAATTTTGACAGCTTTTGCTCTTTGCACACGCAACGCTGTTTATGTTTTGCGACGTGTAAATTTATGTCACCATTCAGTTAAAATCAATTGGCGCATCTAATATTGCTGCATTTAAGATAGAAGTTTGTTTGTATTGACCATAAATTAAATTTTTACTACAAAGGCATTCTGAAAGCGTTCAACATAACATAAAAATCAATCACATTTTTCGTTACGTCATGTTAGTTTCCGTCAGATTTTTAGTTTAAATCAACTGTAATATTCAGATTTTCTTGGTGTGTTGTCTTCAAGTTAATTTTGAAATTCGCGCATAAAACAACTGAATTTACAAGAGCATTAAATCTTATAATAAGTTTTAAGGTGTATTTGAAGTTATTTTCAACACATAACATCAACATATTTTATTAAAAGTTTATGCTTCGTTTATTCAAATGCATTTCATCTGGCTAATCCTCCTCTAAAAACTTTTTGAAGCCTTCTATTCTTGAGCTAGAGCCATTACTCTGGAACAAGAACTATGCGAAATAATGATAAGACAACGAACTATTTTTCAATCCAAATAATGAATGTAACAAATTGGTTGGAAAACCGCGTTCTCATGCAAATATAAACACATAAACATGTTTGCTCACTGATAATTTAGCCATTCTTGTGCTAAAAAGTAATCATGTCAACGAAATAATGATTTTACGGCCAATCAAAAATGCGAGTAGCTGGCTGCTGTCGTCCTGCCTTCAACCAGTTTCTTACACAGGCCATAGCTATGCGAATCGAAAATGAAATGGGTACTTACTGTGACTCTGCCCAAGCTCATGCCAAATAGTGTAATTGTAGTAAGTTGCACTTCATTATTAATAGCAAAAATACAGGAAAACAAAATAGAATTGGCACATCTTGACGCGAAACACCGCGAAATGTACAGAGACAACTTTCTAGCATCGAAAACGTCAACAAACAATTGTCAAAGGCTGTTACTCTTGTATAAAACGAATAAGATTCATTTAAGACGAACAAATCTGCCTTAAGATCATAACTAGTAAAAACAATCTTCAATAAAGGCTGTAGCGTTCATGCATGGTGACTTGGTTCCATCATTGTTTTGAGGGGGTTTGGATTAAAGGTAATAACAATTGATGGCGGCTGCATGAGTTTTGTTCGCTTGGAACGGCAGCCATGCTTAGAAAGAATTGAAAAAGTGGCGTAGCCTTTTGTTTTAAAGGAAATTTATGTCTTCGTATATTAATGATTGATATTATTTTTGAGGCGCTTTGTAATTTTCGTATGTTTTGGGTGGCATATTAACGAAAAAGTGGGTATGGCACGGAAAATTTCGATTCCCTGCCATCAATGATCTGTCAGGCAATTTAAATGTTTTAGCCATTTCAATTTGATGAACATTAATTGGCAGTTCAATTATTATTTCATCCATGAAACAAAACTTGTTTGCATCTGCATAATGCTTAGGTAAAAGATTTCATTTACTATGCACTGTTGACACTTTTGAGAAAGACAGCTAAAAGATCAACATGCCTCAAGATATTCTTGTTATAGTTCCATGAAGTTCTTATAATCAATCATCAGCGCATGTACACATACATAACTAGTTTCAAAGCAGTCTTCAAAAGCAGCTTTGAAGATCTCCTGAAGAGTGGGCCAGATTAGTCCTATGGATGTTTTATACCTATTTTATCTCAGATTTGCAGAACAAAGAGCTTTATTGCTAAGTTTTATTATTCTATCTTAGAAATTTCTTCAGGATTGCCACAAAAGTATAATTGTTACTTGGGTTCTTTTTTTATTCATCTGTCTTGAGTGCTTTATTGTTCGTGCTTTCTGATTTGTCCATTCTGTTAACTTAGAATGTTCTATTTCGTCATTTTTTCTATCTATTTCGTTTGCTCTGTCTGTTCGGTCTATTAAATCTGTTTTGAATGTTTTGTCTGTTTTATCTATGTTATTGGTTATACATTTTCTGTCTTTTGATGTAATGATTATGTCTGCTATGTCTGTCTGCCTGTATTGTCAGTTCATTAGGTTATGTTTATTTTGCCTATTTCATCTACTGCATCTACTGCTTTATGAGATGAACCAGCCACCGGCTGAAAATCTCGTAAATAAAGTGAATTGAATTGAATTGAAAATCTACTGCTTTGCTATTGTATTTTTTTTTAAGAAAACGTGTATTTATGCAATTTTTACTTGAAGAGTTTCTCAACCAACATGTTATAGACTTCTACTAGCTTTTCGTATTATGTTTGAAATGGAAAACATAATTTTAAATCTCAATAGTTTGGTTAAGTTAAAATTTTTGCGGTTAAATGGAATTTTTACCCCAGATTACCCTCTAATTTTTACACGGAGGTAAGTCGTTGCCGGTGGCCATGGCGGGTACCGAACCGTCCGGAGCAGGCAAGCAGGCTGGCTGGCTGGCTGGCTGGTTGGTTGGTTGACTGGATGATGGCCTGTGGACCGGGCAAATGATGAGTGACTGGAAAATCGATCGATTCGCTGTGCAGCCCAGCAGAGTGTGGGAGATACCAACCGACCGTACCGGCGCGGCGGCGGCCAAGTGTTGAAATGAGTAGTTGTACATGATGTATCTATTCTGCATATTGCGCGATGGTGACGACGACGACGACAACATTGGGTGTTTTGGATAAGGGTAGTGATAGTTGCGGGATGTGCATGTGCGGTGTCGTGGGAAATATTCCGACAAGGAAGGTCGGAGTCAATGAACGATGTAAAATCACAGGATGTAAGCATCCGAGGTTTGGGTTTATAGCGAGAATTGTTCGTATGAGTACAGAGAATTGGTTTTGTGTTTACTCACTTTAAAGAAAATTGATTAAGACAATCTCAAAATGTTCTTGAATGAGCAGATAATCATCGAAAGACTCACCTAAAAAGAAAAATAAACATAAATAAATCAGTGTGAATCAAGGTATGAATAAATTGATAGAACTGTCGAAGGAATAACGTTTGTCTTAAAACTATTATTGTTGTTGAAGTTGAAGTTCCTGTAAAATATTATCCGCTCAAGCAGACAACCAAGTACAACTTTCACACCTTCAGCATATTATTGCGCTTTTTATGATGCTACTATGCATACGGCTACCCCTGCAATCAGCCCGTGACAAAGTAATCGAGAAAATTTCCCCGCAATTTCCATCCTAATTTATCCCATCAAATTGCCCATGAAATTTGTCAGAAATGTTTTGCACCCGGTTTATCCATATTACCTACCAACACCCACCACCGTCATCAACCTTGTGATGAAAAAGCTTAATGGCTACACGCACAAATACATATTTATTTTAAATTTATACTTGGTGTGTTGCTGCGTAGGTAGGGTTGTTTGGATTGCAGTACTTCCTTGCCCAGAATCTTTTCATGTGAAAGCCCATAGCGTATTTATGGTTCCGTTTAACAACCCACAAGAATTCTGTTTTTTTTTCGTGCAATCCAGCGCATTATAACACCAATGGCTCAATATCCCGAATGGAAGTAGATATCTCTTAAAATGGCGGCCGAATGGTCATTGGGTCCCCAAAATGGGACAAAACTTGCTCCTCAGCTTAAATAGTTTTTGACAATTTGTGTTGAAAAAGATAAAAAAACAGATCTGTTTCCAGTTTCATAACTGCTGAATTGCAATTCATCCTAATTGACCATTCGGTCTAATGATCATTTGGTCTAATGACCTTTGGTCTAATTCCTCCTAAAACCGCGTGGGGATGGGACCCCATGTATTGCACCAGAGATCCTCTGAAACCCCCCGAAAATGCTATGAAACATCTCGAAATGTCCCCAAAATCCTCCAAAAACCATTTAACGCACCGAAACCCTTCGAAACCCTGGGAAACGCTCCTGAAACCTGCTTCGGGTTACGTAAAAAAGGCTGAATTACTAAAGGCTGAAATAGCAAAAGGCTGAAACACGAATGGCTGAAATTACAGAAGGCTGAATGCATCAAAAGGCTGAAGTAACATAAGGCTGAAATAGTGATTCAAATAGTTTTTTTTTTGACACCATTTCAGGACCCAAATAAGTGTGCAAAGTTTGGGCACGATCGGTTATGTCTACGTTTTGCGCATCGCGTTTGAAGTTTGTATGGGGTTTTACATGGGAAAACACACTTTTTGCATTTCTCTCATGACAAGCTCGATTTTTTCTAAAACCGTGTAACCGTTAAAGTAAAAACCCAAATTAATCCACCTAGTGGTGATAGTGCCTTTCTCGTCGAACATGTTCTCACAATCTTTCCGGCAACGTAAGTCAAAGTGTTTCTGAATCCGAATATTTTTATAGAAAAGCAAGCATTTTATCAGACATCTTTGAATTGACTTAAAACTTATTGATTGCACATAGTCCGACATTATGTTCAACGTATAAGCAGGGCTGAAAAATATCAGACTTCTCTGTTGATTGCTTGAGCACTTTGTTGAGCACCGTCACTAACACTGGAGGCTGATCAATATCAAGACGATACTAACAAGCTAAGCTATAACTCTTTACACAATCACAGATCAAATTTTTTTTCTGAACATTTGGGCTGTATTTTATTGACCGTTGAAAACAAGAGCTATAGGTAGTGAGTATAGTGCAGAGCGTTCATGATTAACAAAAAATTTAATCATGATTAATCATTGATGATTAAAGTTTTTATTTCAGTGATTATTGATTATGATTAATGATTAATTTGATTTTGAGGATGATTAAAGATTATGATTAATGATTAAATTTGGTTTTATCTGTGATTATTGATTATGATTAATGATTAAAAATAGCTCATTGATTAAAAATCATGATTAATCATGATTAATCAATCACAAAAAGTGGAAGTGATTGAAATATATTTGTTGTTAAAAATATTTTTGAAGTTTCAAAAGTAAAAGGTAACTCTGTCTGGGAGATTTTTGAAAGAAGAATCATAAATTATAATATTCAGAACAGCATTTGAACCAACTTTAATTGAATAATATATTTTATATGATGAATCATTTTTCGGTGATGAATGATTAATGATTGATTAACTTTTTTTCTTATGATTATGATTACTGATTAATGATTAAATTGCGAAATCAGTGTGATTAAGATTAATGATTAAACGAGAAATTTTTGTGATTATGATTAATGATTTTTGATTAATCTTAATCACTAATCATTAATCATGATTAAATTTATGATTAATCATTAACGCTCTGGTATAGTGCGACGTCTGTTTGTATGTGGGTTTAATTTGTAAGATTTTGTTCTCTTACACATATTTATCGCTTGCATTGGTTTTATTTACTTTCGTAGTACCGGCGAAGCACCAAACGCTCGTTGTGCAACCCTACCGGTAGTCTGTAATGTGGTGTGAGCCTATTTTCTAGTTAACCCTTCCTCGGGTTATTCAAAAAGCCGTGATGTAATAGGTTGCATGGTACATTTGGTTACTTTCGATGCGGTACCGGAACAGGTTCCGGAGCACACCGGTTCTCCCAAATATAGTCTGAGACTATTTCATTGCTAACGTTCATTAGGTTACCCAAAAAAAAAAAACACGATTTGATTTATCTCATGCATGGGTGGGTATAGATCACTTTTACATTTGACCACTTCTAGTGGGACACCCAGAACTGGTTTCGGGACACTACCGGTTGTCTAAAATATGGTCTGAGGCTATGTTCTTACGAATCGATCATCGTGTATTCAAAAAAGCTGCTATTTGATGTACTGTCAAACACTTATTTGTGCATTTCGCCAGTGCCGGCGAGACACTCGAAAGTGGTTCCGGTACACTACCGGTAGTCTTAAAGTGGCCTGAGACTTTTCTTGCCGACCGTTCTGCGCGTCATCTAAAAAGCCGATATTTAATGCGCGGTGTACATGCGTTTGGTTCCGTTCTACATTTGACCACTTCCGGCGGAGCACCTGGAACCGGTTTCGGTACAGTATTGGTTTTCCAAAGTGTGGTCTATGATTGTTTCTCTTGTTAACCGTTCATCAGGTTACCAAAACAGCTATTTATGGGGTTGGTTCTCCTTTACATTTGACCACTTTTGATGGGGCACCCTTAATCGGTGAGGAATACTACCGGTTGTTCCAAATATAGTCGGAAACTTTTTTTTTGCCAAATCAAGATACCTAAAAATCCGCGATTTGATTTGTCGCATGGGTTTGGTTCACTTTTTTGTTTGGCCATTTCCGGTTCAGATACATATGGTCTGAGAATATTTTCCTGCTGACTGTTCATCAGGATATCAAAAAAGCCACTATTTGATATGTCGCATGTATGGGTTTGGTTAACTTTGAAACTTGGCCACCTCTGGCGGGACACCTGGAACCGGTTTCGAAACACTACTGGTTCCGATATGTTCTGAGAATGCTTTCCTGCATACTGTTCATCAGGTTATCGAAAAAGCCGCGGTTTGATATGTCACATGCATGGTTTTAGTTCAATTTTATATTTGGCCACTTCCGGCGGGACACCCGGAACCGGCTCCGGAACACAACCGGTTCAAATATGGTCTGAGAATCTTTTCCTGCTTACCTTTCATCAGGATGTCAAAAAAGCCACTATTTGATATGTCGCATGCATGGGTTTGGTTAACTTTTATACTTGGCCACCTCCAGCGGGACATCTGGAACCGGTTCCGGAATACTACCGGTTCCGATATGGTCTGAGAATGTATTCCTTCTTACTGTTCATCAGGGTATCGAAAAAGCTGCGGTTTGATATGCCGCATGCATGGGTTTAGTGCACTTTTATGTTTGGCCACTTCCGGCGGTACACCCGGAACCGGCTCCGGGACACTACCGGTTCAGATATGGTCTGAGACCATTTTTCTGCTTACCGTTCATCAAGTTATCGAAAATGCCGTAGTTTGATGTGTCGCATGGATGGGTTTGTAGCGTTTTCATATCTGGCCCCTTCCTGGGGTACCGGTCCGGAACACCTAAATGGCCATAACTCCGGAACGGCTGGACCGATCCGAACCATTTTCAATAGGAAACAATGGGACCACATTCCGCGTCGAAATAACCATTGGTCATTAAAATCGGTTGAGGTTTAGTTAAAAAAAGTGATGTGACCTTTTTTGTACACAGACATATATACACACATACACACACACATACACACATACACATACATACACACATACAGACATTTGCTCAATTCGTCGAACTGAGTTGATTGGTATATGTGATTCGACCCTCCGAGCTTTCTAACAAAAAGTCGTTTTTGGAGTGAACATATAGCCTTTCCAGTACACTTAGTGTACGAGAAAGGCAAAACATAGCCTAAGGTGTCCTGAAAAACTTTGTCGAAGACCGCGAAGTGATCTGATGCTTATGAAAAAAGTTATAGCGTTGGCATTGCTTGGCGAAACATCATGATTTTGTTGCTATTGTTATTCCTTTACATGTTTAAACATAAACACATGCATGCGGTTCGTTGGTTATAACTATTTTTACAAGCATCGGATCGCTTTGCGGTATTCAACAAAGTTCTTCAGAACATCCTAGGCTATCATTTTATAGTATCGGTTAAAAAGATTCAGACAAACTTTTTCAACTAATGGCTAAAATGCAAAAAAGTATGTTTTCCCATACAAAAATCCATACAAATTTCAACTGCAATGCGCAAAGTGTAGATGCAACCGATCGTGCTCAAATTTTGCACAAATACTCAGGACCCAAAACGGAACCAAAAAAGCTTTGATCTGAGAAAACGCTTCCGATGACCCACACTATTACCCAGCCGTGGCACTCGCACTGGCTTTGCTTGAGCTTGACGATTGACCGTCCTACCGTCCCTAGTTCATGGTTGGCCAAACTAGGCCATTTTTGGAATCGGAAAGTTTTACGACTGGCCATAATGCTATGGATTATGGAACGCCTACATAACTAAGACAGTATTTTTCAAATAAATAGCACGTACAGGGGATACTCAAAATAACTGGGATAGGTAAAATTTTCACTTTTCAAAAAATGTTCATCTCGCTGTAACTTTTGGAAAAGGGCATAAAATATTCTCAAATTTTCACTGTTAGTTGATCAACTAGTTGTGGATCAGTGGTCAAAATTTGGAAAAGATCGAGCCATTCTACACGAAGTTATAAAGGTTCTAGAAAAATGTATAAATATCTGATAGCCAACTTTGAGCTGCTATATCTCCGGATTCAATGAACCGAATGCAATGAAATTTTGATCATTGCGATTTTTTTGTTAAACCAGTCGAACAGCCGTTCGACGGCTTTTTATTCAGGATTTGATCCACGGCCGAAAGCTCGGCACCCTTTTCGCTAAACGCGCTCTCGACCCCACTTCGCAGTGTTCAAAAGTCCCGGTTTGCGGGGAAAGCCGGAAGGGAACAACCGTTCCGACAGAGCGGCCAAACCACGTTTTTGTTCGGTGTTCATGAGGTAGACACCGTACCCACCAAGCCACCGACGACCCCCATCGTCAGTACGCCATTAAGCAACTTTTTCGGTGATCGGAACATTCACCCACCGGAGGCGGCCGAAAACCACGTTTTTTTTCCTTCGGCGTCCATGAGGTAGCCACCACACCGACCAAGCCATCGACGACCCCCATCGTCATCAACGTTTAGTGACCGGCAGAGAGAAAGCCGCACTTTCCAAACCGCCGCGCGTCGCGTGCATTTGGTGGTAGCGGCGCAATACCAGCGTGGGATGCGGTAAGAATAGCATTCTACTTTGCCAAGCCGTCCGGCGACAGCCACGCCGTCGCTTCTTCTTTGCCGACGGCATTCATGAGCAGCTAAAAAGGTACCGTGAGTAGAAACCAGTCCTATTAACCATGCGCATGTGTTGAAACCACCACACAATTAACCGAGCTCGGAGAAGATAGTTTTTTTTTCGATAAATGTCGATTGAACCAGAATAGGAACCAATTAAATCCGCACACACTTAGGGAAAGCTAGGAGTAGAAAGTAGATTGGAATAGCATGGAAAGGAACATGCATTAATAAAACCTAGGTTATCAAATTTTCAATAAATGTTTCGTTGAGTTTGTTGTTACCCTCAAATGCTGTTTTTATAGAAGGTTAGTGCTTTCCCAGATGTAACAGTTTTTTGGTCCTCGAGATTTCTCACGTTCGCGTCGTTCTACCTGTTTTTTAGTTATTTTTGTACGCCAGGGTAGACTGCCTGGGAAATCAGTCTCTCGACTCACGTGTCCGAAGCTAACAGGGAAATTTGAATTGGTGAGTTCATCCAGTGATGATGCTCGTGAGTGGTGTCTTTGTGAGTTGGTAGAACGACGGTTAGCATCAATCATATTTTGAGAATCGCTTAAGGCCCCTTAGCGTGTCATCGCAAAATGGCTTCTTCAAAATCATTGACCGAAATCAACTTTACACAACATTGCACTAATACATATTTGTAAAAAATCGACACTCATCTTTTTCTATAAAATATCAATTTCACGCGAGATATTCGGCATAAAAATGTATTCACACTACTTCAAATACAAACCTCTTTCCAAGTAATCGCGATTACTAAGCATTATTTCACTCGAAAGTAGAATTCTTTAACGATTTGTTTCGACCGCACTAAAAATGTGGTTGGCGGTGTTTACCACCCACCGCAGTACCAACGACGACGGCGGCAGCCGGTGTTGTCTTTTGGCCAGTGATAGAAAACAGTGAGGAATGCAGCTGAGCAGACACAAACGCAAAGCTATCTTACTCGTGAACAACAGAAGCCTGAATATATTCACACTTCCTTCACTCGCGAGCTAACGAAGCTGGCCGCACTCGTGATTGATTCGAAAAGCAGCTCTGAACATTTTTCAATTTTGTGAAAAAACGAATTTACACGGCCGACAGCTCTACTTTTCAGGAACAATGAAGCACAAAACACTACTATCTGATGGATAATTACTTGTTTTGCTATTAAAATCGCACTAAAATATAATTCCCGCAGCTCCACTTGTTCTTCGCGAATAAAAGTTCATGAGTGTTTGTGTTTCTGTTTTGCTTCATACTCATGAAGCAAGCGGGTGCGAATTAACTCACACAAGGCTTACTCTCGGCACCGTGAGTAAACCGTTTGTTGGTTTTTCACTCGCGAGTTGATTCACGATGAGAGTGTTTCCATCTCTGCTTTTGGCGCGCACAATCATCGATCATTGCACGCAGTAATGTCGATCCTGCTGGCCAAAGCATCAATGGAATTGATCGAAATCATTTAAAAAATCCAGTCAAACACATTGGTTATGCGTCATGAAATCAAAAATAATTTGTGGGGTGTTTATTTTTTAACTTTTTTACCACTATTGTTAGTGAAATAAGCAAAACATTATAATTTACGAAATCTTCACCAAGCGGTCCGCCAGTACTGCTGTTGCAGCAAACATAAACAGTGGGAGAGCGTACCAAAATATTTCGATCATTTCTAGCTTGTTACATAAAAAATCTAACATTTTTCGTGACATTTGGATATGTTTCCTTGTTATTCATTGAAGTAGAGTAGTTTGCTGCTTGACTTGCTTTCAAATGATTCATATTCTCGAAATGTTTACATTGGAGGTACCGAGACAAAAAGGTGCTATTTTTGTTTGTTTGTTTATGGAATTGGTATAGAAAGGCTACACAACTACTATCGTGCTTGATGACTGTTTGAAATAAGAATCAAATAAGAAGAGCAAAATTTGAGCTGACACACTAAGGGGCCTTAAGGCGACATCTATAAGTGAGATATCTCGATTAATCGTACTTTTGAGTTTTCTGTATCGTCCCTAAATCGCTATTTGATCTCATATTAAAAAAACCCGCCCTGAGGTTGGGTTTCTTGCCGGGCGAACATAACTCGACAGACGGTCCTCTTCGGAGGTGGCGCTTAAGCCGTCTGTTTTCGGAGCCAGGGAACAAAGCAGAAGACGGGAAAACTCTTAGCCGCAATTTGCGTGCTTTGGCGCCCAACGTGGGGCCAGCTGATCCCAGCAGTCTCCGCACATCCTTAACCGTTTCTGGTCTGGCGTAATCTAGTATTGGTGTAATCCTCGATGCATCAATCGCGACGCCTCGCTCGGTCAGCAGATAGCCTAGGTATTTGACCTGCTTTCTGCAGAATCGCGACTTTTCGAGCAACATTTCTTTTTTTTACTCTAATCCATCTGTCAAAATCATTTTTTGATAATGGTTCGATGTTCTACAGCCCAGATCTACCCAGATATTAGTTTGATCTTATAATATCTAAATGAGATATATATATATATATATATTCTGACATCCATCCACGCATCGCACCACCATTAAGGCTCAAATAACCATCATTTAGTCATCAACAATCATCATTTTTTCAAAAGCAGTTTCCCTCCTCTAAATCACAAAACCGTCATTGAAAATTATTTCACTGTTTTCCAGATGGTGGCCAGAGTGCAGTGATAATTTTTATTAACATTGGTTGAGATTTCAGCGAGAAAACTGCTTTTGAGTTTTTGCTAAACGATGATGGTTTGTTTCCTCTTAACAGAAAGCTTGATATTTGCCAGGCCCCTGACACGGTCTATATCAATGCATTGGAATCATGGTAGACAGGATGTCCTGGGCGCTAATAAATAGCGCCCACTGTCAAATGCGAAAACATCAACAATTTTTTGTTTAACGTTTATTTTGGTTTGTTGATCAGTTTTTGGAATCATTTTTTCCACCTGTTACGATCACAAAGCACTTCAAACTCGCTTTAATATTAATGTACGGTAAGAGGAGCATGCGATTAGTTGAATAAAGCAACCCAACAAACACGCATTGTTAATGTGATTTCGTGTGTGGATCACAACATCAAACAAAAGCTGCGTTTGTTGATTACACGCTCGTTTCAATTTGCACGAATAAGAGTATAAGGCAGTTAGATGTTGGCTACGATATATTTCATTGATGCCAGGGGCCTGATATTTGCGCTTTCTGTTAGTGTTGGTTAGGTGTGTGGGTGGAGTTCAAAAGGGCTTAACTCGACAGAAACATGTTTGTTTACAAAATATTGATGCGGCCTTTTCAATTTATTTATTTATTTATTTATTTATTTAATTGCTGGTCTTGAATTATGATCTTAAGTTCTTCACTAAATTATATCTAATGATGATATTGATTTGATTTTTTCTTCTACTCGGGCAATGATACACTATGCCCAGGTCACAGACAAACAGACGTAACACCTTGAACGATTTTCATGGAAATGCATCGCCCAGTTCACACTACCATCACCTGGTGGAAAAGTTGCACGAATCACTGTGCTGTGCCATATCGTCAACAGAAGGCGCTAGTGTGAAACGTCAAACACATAGAAAAACGATGCGCGCGCCTCTGGTTGTGAAAGCCACTACTATGAAAATTTAAAATGATCGATAAAAGCGTGGTTGATGGAAATTTCGCAAGTGTTACGTCTGTTTGTCTGTGCCCAGGTAGTCGAGAAATTTTTCCCGACCGAAACGGGAATCGAACTCTTCGTCTCCGGATTTGCGATCCATAGCCTTAATTACTAGGCTAAGCAGGAACCCTATACCCAGTTATTCCCTACTCGAAAGATCCAAGTCCAGGCCGGAATTCGAACCCAGCTACCCTCAGCATGGCCTTGTTGTCTACTTCTCCCAACGTTTTGTAGACTTCCATAAATTCGGGCTCCCTTTAATTCCACGTCGTTTCGCAAGAACAAAATTAGTTCGCATATTGCTATTTATGACCTCTCGCCTCTTTATTCCATAAGGAAACAACGAGTAGGAGGTAGTGCTGCTGATGGTATGAATCGCTTGATTCAACAGCGCAACATGATGCCACTGCTTATTACGGTTGCTTGACTTCGGGGCAACAGCTGCGAGCGGATTGGCACGACTTGGCGGAGGTGGTGGTGGGTGGGTGATCATAAATCTAAATAAAAATATTATTACGAATTATAAACAGTTTCGCCAAACGGGTACGTGCGGTTGCGTGGTGTTACCGAAGAAGTTGCCGCAGCGAGATGAAAATGGGAAACAGCTCTCCTTCCCTTGGTGCCATCGGCTCCAAGGAATGTCAGCTGATACGCTGGAGGCCCCGTAGGAGCTAGTATGATGGGTGCCATCAGGGTGAAACGGCATATCCTGGAATTCTTTACAATATGTATGTCTGTTTATCCAACAATACCATGCTAAAGGTGATGGGTTTGATACTTGGCCGGTCCTGGAACTTATCGTAATGGATTTTTTTTTACTTTTTTGGGCATAGAGTAACTTCGTGTTGGCCACACGATGTGCACATTGATATGGGACACGCTTGTATGAAAAAAAAAAACAAATCCTTGCTCCAGTCGACTTTTTAGATGCCATTTGGGTCCCATATGAACTGTACAAAATTTCAGTGCAATCGGTAAAACTATAATTTAGCGCAAGCGGCTCCAAGTTTGCATAGGATTTATTATGGCAAACAAAAAATCCCAGAAGTCGCCCTTTGTCTCCTTAATTCAAATCGATCAACGTTTCTTGTAGAAAAATCATTTATGAAACTTTCCTTCGAAGACCGCAAAACGATTGGGTGCTTGTGGAAAAAGTTATTGATTTATTTGAAATTTTGCAGAGTTCATATGGGACCTAGATGGAATCAATAAAGTCGACTGGGGCGAGAATTTGATGTTTGTCCCATACTACCCAGCTAACACAAAGTCTTATATGATGTTGCATAGGATGCTAAAGTGTAGGCCATATGCGTAAATGCTCCCATTTAACCGCGTGTAAAGTGTGCGTATATTGCCTCCACGTTTGCATTCTACTCAATATCGTATGCGATCGTGTGTTGACTGGGTAATGCACATGCAAAATAGTCATAGGCAGCGGACGCTCTTAGTTAACCTTCCTTTTGCATCACGTTGGGAACAGCTCGCTATAATGATTTTGGAACACAAAACAAAAACTAATTCATTGAATTATTTTCTCTATGTTTCCGGAACGATTTTTTATTATTTTGATGTTTTCAGGGGCAGATTCGCAGCGTGTTTTGCTTGAGAGTTAACAAACCAACAAGATATCAAGAATTTCAAAATTTCCATTTGGCTTTTTTTTTTAGAAAGAACGTTTCACCCTTTCCTCCCCTATGAAGCTAACCCCACAACGTCCCAAAGTCAGTCGTCGAGATAACTGCTTGGCCCGTAAACTCAATTTCTTCAGCAGTTTATAGGAATGCAGACTGCTGAACACACAGTTGGTTGAATTATGGCCTCAAAATGAGATTGGACATTTTACCTTGCGGTCGCGGTACCAGGCGCAGCCCTCGGTGATCGTCGTCGTCGCCTTCGCTAGAGTAGGTAATCCCCCTGCGGTCGTCACCGTGTTGCCCGGGAAAGAGCTTTCACTAGTGACAACTCAGCAGGATCCTCCCAAGATGAACGGGCTTCTGGCTGGTTGGTTGGTTGGTTGGATGGTTGGCTGGCTGACTCCCGGTTATGGGTTGGTGACTTGCGGTGAGATTTCCCCCGCGCGCCGTCATACTCTGATGATGACAATTTTTGCTGCCCTATTAAAGTCGTAAATTATATGCTAGCGAGGTATGAGTCCACTTTTGGACGCTTTGAGAAGCAGATTAGAGAAAGCGGGTCGTTAAGTTGGGTGAGAAAATGACAAAATTAATCGCTTTAGCTAAATTATACAAATAAATTCGTTGTCAAGGGAAGTTAAAAACCTGAATTAATCCACCTATGGTGAACAGAACCCTTCTTACGCTTATCAAAATTGTTGTTGTATTATTCGTATGTTTGATTGTGATTTTTGGTCATTCAAGAAAATATTGTAGATTTGGCATTAAGTTGATTGCTTTCCATAATAGAATCATCGACCATGGGCTTAACTACCAGAAATGCCAGACAAAATCTCCTAGAATCTTGTATGGAATGTTTAAACAATAGCTTACATATTCTGGAATATTGAATCTCTTGTTAATTGTCAATCGATTAATACATGGATAAGAAAATCATCGAGATACACTTTGTCTAATATTCTTTATCAGTTGAATCAGTTGAATAAATTAGAAACAGACGTCTTACTCCGCTCGCTTCCCATCGATCACCTTTTTAACGGTTGATTCAAATTTTCGGTAGTAGGTCGATTGATCACTCGCTGCGCTGGCGTCGTTTCTGCTTCTGTTTGACGTTTGCTCACTTCTGCTACCTAGTGATTGCCCGGCCAAGCACAGTACGTTTAGCATTGGGCGGCTATGTTTTGATGACAATGTTTTTCAATGAAACTTGTTCTATAAGACGTAACTACAATTCTTATGGTATAAAAAGGATAAAAATAGCCGGGGCCCGTGGCGTAGTGGTCACACGTTCACTTCATAAGTGGATGGTCGGTCATGTCAAGAAAAGCCTGTGGTACATATTTATATATTGTTGAATAATCTTCAATTGGACCTGGAGCCATTTGCATTATCATTTGTAGCTCATGTAAGACAGCAAGCAAGTCTCGAGATGAACTAGCCTAGGGCTAAAAATCTCGTTAATACAGATAAAAAAAAGCAAGCAAGTCTATCTTATATATAAAAATGGATTTCTGTCTTTCTGTCTGTCTGACCGTTATGGATTCGAAAACTACTGTACCGATCGTTGTGAAATTTTGTTTGTGGGTATTTTTGGGGCCGGGGAAGGTTCTTAGCTTGGTGTGAGACCTCCCCGGACTCTGGAACGGGGGGCTCCCATATAGATGACTTTGCGGGGGACGTCCCTATAGAGCTGTATGCCAAAAAACACAGTAGGCAGGCAGTACAACGTTTGCCGGGACAGCTAGTATAATAATAAAGAAGGAATTAATTGAGATTACTCTCAAATACTCTTCAAAACAAATCTCGGTAACTAAATTTCCAATCAAAATAAAATTCAATACAATTGTACGAGGATGTTGTAGCTTTCATTTGATGCTAAGAGCAACCAAATCGGTCGACAGACGGCTGAGAAACTTATTATGATACATTTTAACAAAAATCTCTCAATAGTGAAATTTTATTAAACCCAAGTACTCCTCGAAAGGTATCTCGGAAACAAAATGTCCAAACGGAATGAAATTCAATAGCATACTACTAGGATGCTGCACCTTTCATTTGCTGATGAGAGAACTCAAATCGATTGACACACGGCTGGTCAATTTATTATGAAGCATTTTTCAAAGACCTCTTAAAAAGCTAAGTTGTATTACTCCAAAGTACTCCTCGAACGATATCTCGGTTACAAAATGTCCAATCGGAATGAAATTCAAAAGCATTCTTCCAGAATGCAGTAGCTTTCGTTTGGGGCCTTAAGAACCCAAATCGGTTGATAGACGGCTGAGAAATTTATGGTGATACACTTTGTCAAAAATATCTAAAATAATTAAGTTGTACTACTCCCTAGCACTCTTTTAAAGATATCTCGGTGACCGAACGTCCAATCAAAATAAAATTCAATAGCGTTCTACTAGGATGTAGTAGCTTTCATTTGGAGAACTCAAATCGGTCAACAGACGGCTGAGAACCGTGAGTGACATTTTTTTGTAACATACATACACACACACACACACACACACACACACACACACACATACACACACACACACACACACACACACACACACACACACACACACACACACACACACACACACACACCCATACACACACACACACACACACACACACACACACACACACACACACACACACACACACACACACACACACACACACACACACACACACACACACACACACACACACACACACACACACACACACACACACACACACACACACACACACACACACACACACACACACACACACACACACACACACACACACACACACACACACACACACACACACACACACACACACACACACACACACACACACACACACACACACACACACACACACACACACACACACACACACACACACACACACACACACACACACACACACACACACACACACACACACACACACACACACACACACACACACACACACACACACACACACACACACACACACACACACCGGGGCAGCAGGGACAGGAGTCCAGGGGCTTGACGAACCCCCCCCCTCACAGCCTTCTGCGAGTCGGGTGGGAGCTTGGGAACCATTTCCTAAGCAAAAACCATTCACACATCCGTGTGGATTACCACCTTTGGCTCTCCCTTCGGGGAGTGACCGAGCTTCTGGTCTCCAGATAGCTCAAGCGGAGGATGCCTAGGATGTGGTGGGGGTTTAACAGTGGGCTCTGTTGGATCCCCATAAAAAAAGCCACACATCTGCAAGCAACTCCGTACAAGCGACCTGGTACCGCTTCCAAAGTGCCTTAGCCCAAACACCCGGAGTGCTAATCGGCACATCAGGATATATGCCAGTAACATCCTGATTATGGCATACTGGTCAACGCAACGGACAACGGGCATGTTAAGGAACACGGATCGGATGGCGACGATGGGCTGGTATTCGTGCTATTCTACTCCCCGAGTAAAGAAGGGTGACACCAACTTGAAACGGCGAGTGGGCTAATGGTGCGTCTGCCTCCGTCCCGGTAAAACCTTGGCAGGCCTCCGGATACGTTCATCATCTGTACATCAACTTTGATGCGTACTAGGCTCGGATGTAACATTCCCGACTAACGCTGATCTGGCTCTGGACACGGACCCCATGAAGGAACGTGTTCAACCCTCGCTTGGCCTCCCTGTTTCATAGACAACCAAGAGATCATGAAAGCGACTAGATACAGCGGATGGTGATAGCGGTGCGGAGGGGGGACCCTGAAGAATGGAAGATTATACAACGAACAACGAAGCAGGAGCGGCAAATCCGTTTGCCAGGACTGGGTTGGTGAGGACACCACCATCGCAAACCCAGCCAGTGCAACCCGAGCAGAAGGGAATAGCAACAGCATAATAAAATGTGTTATTTTGGAAAAATAACTGAGTAGCGGAAAGAGTTATTTTCATGTTATTTACATAACATGCCCTGTTATAAACTTGTCTGTCATAAGCGGCAAAATAACAAAAAATATAACAAAAAAGTTCCTGGAAGACCTGTTTAATAACATGTTTTGTTAGTTTCAAAAACAACTTAATAACAGCGAATTTTTAAAATATTTCAATAACAAATTTTGATATGAATACGTTATTGATAACAATCTGAAAACAAAATTTGCCTTTTTTTTCAGAGTATCTGTACACGCATTTCTCAATATGAGATTGAGACAAGTTGGCGGTGGGCTCATGAAAATTCCTTGCGCTTAAGACTCGTCAATTTTATGCACATCGCATTAGCATTGGCGAGTCTCAATGTGACGTCTCAATGAAATGTCTCTAAGAGACAATCTCGGGATCAAATTTCAACTAGAAATCATTGTATCTGAAGTTGATTTTTATATTTTATGAATATTTTATCGGAATTTTAACCAGTTTTACTTATTTCAGCTTCAAACATAACCATCCAGTTATTGAAAATGGAAAAAAGCCCCCCGTAGCGCATTCTGCCAGCGATTTTTGTATTAATCTGTAGTGTGGCTATCACTTGCACAATATAGGATAAAATACGTCAGCCCTTTATCTTCGTTGAAACGTCCCCGTTAGTCTCAGTTTCCTCCTTCTGGACAGTTTGTTTTATCTAGATACGAAAATAGAGGAATACCATATACGAATGATGGACCACCATACATCCATACATATACACAAAATTTAGTCATCTCGGACTCCCCTCCAATTCACCCTCGTAGATTTTCACAAAAATAAAATTAAAAAAAGGTGTAGAGTCCTCCCCTCCCTATTCCTTTTATCTACTAAAAAAGTCGTGCTTTTTCATATTAGGGGGATTCACTAAACAGCGTAAACTGATTAAACTGTTTAAACGTCGCGATCACCAAGGCAAACTTTGATTATTTCATTCGCAATTTCATGAAACATTTCGATAAACAGATAATCATGGCTTACGCAGTTACTTAATCGGTTTAGTGAGTACCCTTATTATTTTTTTAGAGCCGAAAGTTCAAATATAAATCTATTCGAAATGCAATGTACATAAATTGATCAATAAATTGGAAACAAAAGATAGCAAATATTTCATCTATGATCTCATTTGTTTATCCGTGTCGGAGCTAGTTAATCTCGGGACCAGCCTACGGCGTTACTTCCCTGTCGGAAAAAGGTCTCACATTTTTGTGAGTATATCGGGAATGAAATTTGATCATAGTCAAGATCATAGCTCCTATGCGTAATAGTCACCAGCTAGGATGTCACGAGCTTAACTCATCTACCAAGTCCGCTCCACACTATAATCTCGTCATCACTGTTGGGGCATTTAATTTTGGCTACCACAGATAGCTCAATGAGACGAGTCTCACGAGACGTCTCATGAAACACATACACAAGATTTTTCATGCGCGTGCTATGATCTCACAGCTCATAAATTTTGTTGAGACGCATTTCGAACTAGTTCATGGCACACTGTCTCATTGATGTATACATGAGAAATCAGGCACTCTGCTTTTTTTCTCCCATTTTTCTCTGCTTTTTTAGTCCCATATGCATTCAATGGGATACGCAACAATAGGATCTATTGATAAATGTTTCATTCAAAATTGGGACGCTATTGTTGTCGCAAGCGATTTATTATCGAAAACAGAGAGAAACAATAGTTCTCGTTTATTTTCCAAACAACTTACGATGAAAAACTACCGTCGTTTTGAAACCCTTTATTAGGTGGTTCATTGTTTATAAGATGAATTTACATTAATGAGGTAGATTGACACATTTATCCAACATTTTTGTCGAAAATGTGTTGTTTGTCCTTGAATTCCACCAGTTGATTCAAAATGTTTCATAAAATGGCTAACACTCTATCACACTCTCTATTGTCGTATTCATACCTAACTGAAACTGGGACAAAAAACAGGTATACTTTTCAAAGTGCTTATAAAACAAAAGGCTGATAAGTTGGCTCTGTCACAGTTAAAACGCAATGTCAGTAAGAAGAGGAACTGATGACAAAATAATATTTTCTCTTACAGTTCCTCACGGAATGCTGTGAACAACGGAAATCTCGAATGGTGTAGTTTTGATTGCAAAGCTAGTTATGTTGTAATATAATTGATCAAATATTTGTACAGTCTCAATGACACAATAATAACTGAACTTGTGCTACAACAAAACATGTTATTGAAATGTAATTTAAGGAAAATATACCAAGAGCACGATCATAACAAAATAAGATTGCCCAACAGAACATGTTATGGAACGGTGATGACCCAATAAATTAATAATAACAAACCGAGATATAAAAACAGGTTTTGTGATTCCGTTGTTATTATTTTGATATTTTCCTCTGCTCGGGAAGGGCAAGAGAAGGAGCACCAACAGATGCAGCAGCAGCAACAACAGCAGCAGCAGTACAGCGCTTGGTCGAGAGGACCAAAACTACCAAGGGTAGTTGCAGCAAAAAAGCTGATTGATGAGCTGCACGAGTACGTCGATAAAAGAAGTAACGTGCACAAGGACATCAAAGCGTTGGTGATTAAGATCCAGGGGACTCTTGGATCGGCAGTAAAGGAGTGGACCAGTATGGCTCAGAGAGCTGAATCGGCTGAAAAGGAGTTAGCAAACGTGGCGAACCGAAAGTCAGAAGCGCGAAGGGTAGAAACCATCACAACTGCGGAGGAAGTCAGTGTCGTGGGAAGTATCCCTCAGAGGATGCAAACTACGCCCTTCTTCACGCCGAAGAGGCCAAGGGCTTCGCCAGGAGATGTTAGACCGGGCGGCTCCAAGAAACATAAGGACGCCCCCGTTACCGGTGCTCACCCACCAGTGGAGAATGTTGTGGCAGCAGGCAGCCATACCTCATGGCAAGTCGTCGGCAAAAGGAAAGGGAAATCGGGTAGTAAAAGCAGGTCCGAAAAACGAAAGTTCATCAGGAGGAGAAACAAAGGCGAAGCTCTTATCGTTAAAGCGAGTGACGACTCGTATGCGGAAGTTCTACGCACCATGCGGACGAATCCGGATCTTAAGGAACTAGGGGAAAACGTGCAGAAAATCAGACGCACCCGTAATGGGGATATGATCCTCGAATTAAAAAGGGATTTAAAAGCCAACAGCTCGTCCTACAAAGAGCTTACCGAGAAAGCAATGGGCGGCAAGGTCGAAGTCAGAGCCCTGTGCCCGGAAGCAACCCTCCAATGCAAAGACTTGGACGAGGTCACTTCGGAGGATGAAGTAGGTTTTTCCATGAAGGAGCAGTGTGAACTAGGAGAAGTCCAGATGTCCATCCGCATAAGAAACGGGCCCTCTGGCACGAAGGTGGCATCGATTAAACTACCGATCGAAGCAGCCAACAAGGCACTAAGAGTTGGCAAGATCAAAGTGGGCTGGTGTGTGTGCCCGCTGAGTATTTCTCAGCAACCGGAAGTGTGCTACAAATGTCAAGAGTACGGCCACCTGGCACGAAATTGCAAAGGGCCGGACAGAAGCAAACTATGTAGAAGGTGCGGAGAGGAAGGCCACAAGGCTCAAGATTGTAGTAAGCCCCCGAAATGCCTAATCTGTGCTAATGCGGAGAACAACAATCACCCGACAGGTGGCCGAAGATGCCCGGCCTTCAAGCAAGCGAGTGGAACTAAGTCCCAGTGGAGGTAATTCAAGTCAACCTCAACCACTGCGATACAGCACAGCTTTTGCTGCGACAAGCCGTTGTAGAACAAAAGTGTGATGTTGCTATTATTTCGGAGCCATACCGAATTCCCCCCGAAGATGGAAACTGGGCAGCAGATAGGGCGAAAACAGTTGCAGTCTGGACATCGGGAAAATATCCCGTTCAAGAAGTGGTGTACTGCGCAGATGAGGGTTTTGTGATTGTGAAAATCAATGGAATCTTCATGTGTAGCTGCTATGCACCCCCAAGATGGACAATAGAGCGGTTTAACCAAATGTTGGACAAAATAACGGAGGAGCTAATCGATCGAAGACCAGTCGTGATTGCCGGCGACTTCAACGCTTGGGCGGTCGATTGGGGCAGCCGTCTCACAACCCCAAGGGGAAGCAGTCTACTAGAGGCTCTGGCTAAGCTAGACATAGACATAGCCAACGTAGGTAGCACCAGTACGTATCGTAGGGAAGGTAGGCAGTCTATCATCGACCTCACCTTTTGTAGCCCTGTGCTGATGAGAGCGATAAACTGGAGAGTGAGTGAGGAATACACCCACAGCGACCATCAAGCCATCCGGTACCATATTGGAGGCAGGACTCGGCTGGAGACAAGTGGAACACAACTGAATGACCGGAGGTGGAAGACATCTAACTTCAACAAGGACGTGTTTGTGGAGGCGCTAAGGCTGGAAGACAACTCACTGAATCTCAGTGCAGACGAGCTGGTAGCGGTACTATCCCGTGCGTGCGACGCGACAATGCCAAGGGTGGGTAACCCAAGAAACAGTCGACACCCCGTCTACTGGTGGAACACAACGATTGCTGATCTGCGTGCACAGTGCTTACGAGCTAGAAGGAGGATGCAGAGGGCTAGAAATGACGGTGATAGGGAGCAACGAAGGCTACCTTACAGAGCAGCAAGAGCCGCTTTAAACAAGGCGATTAAGCTCAGCAAGAAAGCTTGTCTTGACGAACTCTGCCACAAGGCCAACGTGAATCCTTGGGGCAGCGCATACAAAGTAGCCATGTCGAAGGTAAAAGGTCCTGCGGTACCACCCGACAGGTGCCCGGAAAAGATGAAAGTCATCATCGAGGCACTGTTTCCGACGCACGAGCCGGTAATCTGGCCGCCCACACCGTACGTCAATCAGGAAAGCTACGTCGAAGAGATCAGGGTAACTAATGAAGAGTTGACCGCGGTAGCGAATGCTTTGCCAACCGAGAGAGCCCCAGGCCCGGACGGAATACCAAACGTGGCCCTAAAAGCAGCAATCCACGAGAACCCGGATATGTTCAGCAGCACATTACAAAAGTGTATACAGGAGGGCAATTTCCCTGACATCTGGAAACGGCAGAAGTTAGTGCTGCTACCCAAGCCAGGTAAACCTCCCGGAGACCCATCAGCATACCGGCCGATATGCCTGTTGGATACTGTTGGCAAATTGCTGGAAAGAGTGATCCTGAACAGGCTAACGAAGTTCACGGAGTGCGAGACCGGTCTGTCAGAGATGCAGTTTGGATTCCGTAAAGGCAGGTCGACAGTAGAGGCCATCAGAACTGTTGTGGATGCTATGGAGACGGCGCAGAAGCAGCAGCGAAGAGGAAACCGTTACTGCGCGGTGGTCACCCTGGATGTCAAAAATGCCTTCAACAGCGCCAGCTGGGTAGCAATCGCCGATTCGTTACACAGGTTGAGGGTGCCTGAGTATCTGTGCCAGATCCTGCAAAGCTATTTCCAGAATCGCACACTTACCTACGAGACAGACGCCGGGAAGAGGAGTGTGGTTATTACTGCGGGCGTTCCACAGGGATCCATTTTGGGCCCAACCCTCTGGAATGCTATGTATGACGAGGTCCTAAAACTGGAGCTACCCAGAGGAGTGAAGATTGTTGGCTTCGCGGACGATGTGGTGCTGCTAGTGATCGGTGAGTCACGAGAAGAGGTTGAAGTATTGGCCACGGAGGCGGTAGACGTAGTGGAAGAGTGGATGCGCAGGAAGAAGCTATCGCTAGCGCACCACAAGACCGAGCTGGTGATTATAAGTAACCGGAGGACAGTGCAGCATGCACGAATGATGGTTGGCGAATGCATTATCGACTCAAAGCGTGAAGTCAAACACTTGGGAGTTATGTTGGACGATCGACTGAACTTCAACAGTCATGTCGACTATGTCTGCAAGAAAGCCACGGCTGTGATCTCAGCACTATCCCGGATCATGCCCAACAACTCTGCGATTAGCAGCAGCAAGAGGAGGTTACTAGCGAGCGTATCATCGTCCACCGTAAGGTACGCAGCCCCAGTGTGGTCGACCGCATTGAAGACTGGAAGAAATCGCGTCCAACTTAATCGTACGTTCAGACTGATGGCGATGCGCGTGTCAAGTGCGTACAGAACCATTTCGTCAGACGCCGTGTGTGTGATAGCCGGGATGATCCCTATCTGCCTTCTACTGGAAGAAGATAGCGAATGCTACAGGGACCGAGGCACAGGAGGAGCTCGGAAGAGAGCGCGAGCCAGTACACTATCCAAGTGGCAGCAGCAGTGGGATAACGCTGTGAATGGCAGGTGGACCCATCGTCTAATTCCCAACTTGTCGATGTGGATCACCAGAGCACACGGAGAGGTCAACTTTCACATGACTCAGTTTTTGTCCGGTCATGGGTGCTTTAAGCAGTATCTGAACAGATTCGGCCATGCCCGGTCGCCGATATGTCCTGAGTGTCGGGACACGGAAGAAACACCGGAACATGTTATCTTCAGTTGCCCAAGGTTCACGCGCCTGCGAGGAGAAATGGCAGCAATTGTCGGCGCCGACGTAAATGTGGACAATATCGTCGAGCGTATGTGCAGCGAGGAAGAAAAATGGAACGCGGTGAACAGGACTGTAGTTCAGATCATGTCGGCACTACAGCGAAGTTGGCGGGAAGAACAACGAACGGTTTCGGGAGATATTCCTTCGCCGGAGAACTCTCCGACGGAGTTGGCCGGGGGCTAGCCGAGTATCACGTGTCGTCGTGTCGTACATGTTAGAAATCTGTATAGCGAAGTAGAGAATAGCATGAGGAGTGTTAGTAACCGAAATTAGTCGCTAAATGGCGGCTTAATTAGTACTAACCTAGGTACTAACACATTACTAACTGGAGCCAAATGGCTCGGCATGTGGCATGGTAAATGTGGCTAACACACAAGAAGGTCGCTAAATGGCGAATGTTTAATCGAAATAGAATAACAAATTGCACGGAAGCCAAAAGGCTCAGTACGAAGACTAGAATAATAAATTGGTGATGGTGCACAAGGCACATAACGCCTCCCCTCCGAAGAAGTACTGCATGGTGGTACCGGAGGGGAATTTAAGGTGGAGGTGAACTAGGAGAGTGTTTTTAGTGGGTAGGCGCACATTCGAATCCCACACAGCGTCTTTAGAAGATTTTTGGACTCCTAGAATAAAAAAAAAAAAAAAAACACACACACACACACACACACACACACACACACACACACACACACACACACACACACACACACACACACACACACACACACACACACACACACACACACACACACACACACACACACACACACACACACACACACACACACACACACACACACACACACACACACACACACACACACACACACACACACACACACACACACACACACACACACACACACACACACACACACACACACACACACACACACACACACACACACACACACACACACACACACACACACACACACACACACACACACACACACACACACACACACACACACACACACACACACACACACACACACACACACACACACACACACACACACACACACACACACACACACACACACACACACACACACACACACACACACACACACACACACACACACACACACACACGGACCCCATGAAGGTACGTGTTCAACCCTCGCTTGGCCTCCCTGATTCATAGACAACCAAGAGATCATGAAAGCGACTAGGAGATAGCGGCTCGGAGGGGGGACCCAACAACATGGAAGGAGAAAACAAGAATAACAGCGGAAAGGTGGCGAATCCGTTCGCCGGAGGAGGATTGATGAGGTCTCCTCAGCAAAGAGAAGAAGCGGAACAGCAACAAGAAGCGTTCTTGCAGCGAAGCGCGGTACACGAACATAATCACAGTGTACAACAGGAGCAACAGCAGCAGCAACAAATGGTGGCCCAAGAGCAACAGCAGCAGCTGCCGACGAATAGCGGATGGGGCGTGCCCCAACAACATCCGAAGGTTCTAGTGGCGAAGAACTGGGCGGAAGAGCTCCACGAATTCGTCGACAAGAAACACAATGTGCACAAGGACATCAAGGAGCTGGTGTTAAAGATCCGGAGAGCTCTTGGATCAGCCGTCAAGGAGTGGACCAACGTGTTGCAGAGAGCGGAAATAGCCGAAAGCGAATTGGCATCGACGAAAAACGCTCTCGCTGCTAAAACGCTGCAACAGCAAACACCGAGAACAGTCCCGGGAAACCTCGGTAAGAAGGAGAAACTAGCGCGAACGGAAAACACACCGATGTCTGCGACAAAGAGACACCGATCCTCGCCAGGAGATGAAAGGCCAGGAGGCTCTAAAAGGCAGAGAGACAATCTGCGCAAGCGATTGGCCGCCGCAGAGGCAGAACAGGTCGGTGTCGGCAACAGAGAGACCCAGTGGCAGACTGTGCAAAGAAAGGGCAAGGCAAAGCAGACGAACGCAGGCGCAAGACCAAAAGTAATTAGGAGAAGCGTCAAAAAGAAGGGCGAAGCGATTGTGGTGAAGACCCGTGAGGAAAGTTACCTCGAGGTTCTACGTACCATAAGAACGGCTCCGGAACTTAAGGACTTCGGCGCGGACGTACAAAAAGTCAGGCGCACACGGTCTGGAGAAATGATCTTCGAGCTGAAAAAGGACTCGAAGAACAAGAGCTCTTCGTATAAGGAGCTTGCAGCGAGCGTCGTGGGAGACACTGCGCAGGTCCGAGCTGTTACGCCAGAAGTGGTTCTGCAATGCGTCGACATAGACGAGATAACTACGGCGGAAGAAGTAAAAACTGCAATTAAGGAGCAAATGGAGATAGGAGACGTTGAAATGTCAGTCCGACTAAGAAGGGGACCTTCCGGGACGCAGGTTGCGGCTATCAAGCTCCCGGTGAATGCTGCCGACAAGGCGTTGCGAATTGGCAAAGTGAAAGTCGGGTTTTCAGAATGCCCACTGCGGCTTTCTCAGCAACCGGAGATATGCTTCAGATGCCAAGAGTTTGGACATCTGGCACGGAACTGCCGTGGACCAGATAGATCGAAACTGTGCAGGAGATGCGGAGATGAAGGTCATAAAGCACAAGAGTGTAAGAAGCCACCAAAGTACATCATCTGTGAAAACGAGGGGCGCAGGGACCACTTTACTGGTGGCCCAAAATGTCCAACATTCAAACAGGCGATGTCCGGTAAATCGCAGTGGAGGTAGTGCAAATAAATCTCAACCACTGTGATACCGCGCAGCAACTGCTGTGCCAATCCACGAAGGAAGCGAAGTGCGACGTAGCAATCATCTCGGATCCGTACCGAATCCCATCCGGAAATGGTAACTGGGTAGCAGATGAAGCTGGAACCGCTGCGATTTGGACGGTTGGAAGATATCCCCTGCAGGAAGTGGTGTATCGCGCGATAGAGGGTTTCGTTATAGCCAAGGTTAACGGCGTCTACATATGTAGCTGCTATGCACCTCCACGCTGGACGATAGAGCGGTTCAATCAGGTGCTGGACCAAATATTGGAGAAACTTGGCGACAGGAGGCCAGTCATCATTGCCGGCGATTTTAATGCCTGGGCAGTTGAGTGGGGTAGCCGCCTCACAAACCCCAGAGGATGGAGCCTGCTGGAAACAGTATCCAGACTGAACTTAGTTCTAGCCAACGAAGGATCCACAAGCACCTATCGAAGAGAAGGCAGAGAGTCTATCATCGACGTGACGTTCTGTAGTCCGACTGTAGTGAGAAGTATGAATTGGAGAGTCAGCGAAGATTATACGCATAGTGATCACCAAGCGATCCGATACCGTCTTGGAGAACGGGTACAGACGGCGGCACGTGGGGATGATTCCAAAGGGCGGAAGTGGAGAACAGAAGCATTCGATGAAGAAGTGTTCGCAGAAGTGCTTCGGTATGAACGCAATATGTTGAACCTGAGTCCGGATGAACTGGTTTCGGTTCTCGTTCGAGCTTGCGATGCAACTATGCCGAGGAAGATACAGCCGCGGGACGTCCGCCGACCAGTCTACTGGTGGAATGGGAGGATCGCCGAACTCCGTCGGAACTGTCTTCGAGCTAGGAGAAGAATGCAACGGGCTCACACTGACGAGGAAAGGGAAGAGCGCAGACCTTTGTTCAGGGCGGCAAGAGCGGCCCTCAAAAAAGGCATCAAGCTCAGCAAAGCAGCTTGCATGCAGGAACTCTGCCGTAACGCGGACGCAAATCCATGGGGAGATGCCTACAGAGTAGCTATGTCAAGGATAAAAGGCCCAGCGACCCCACCCGAGAGGTGTCCAGAAAAGCTGAAAGCCGTAGTAGACGGACTGTTCCCTCAGCACGAGCCAACGGTCTGGCCTCCCACGCCGTATGAGGAAGTCGCCGCTGATATGGAGGAATCCCGTATTTCCAACCAGGAGCTCATCACGGTAGCGAAGAGCTTAAAACCCAAGAAAGCGCCAGGACTAGATGGCATCTCCAACTTGGTTCTGAAAACAGCAATCCAACAAAACCCGGATATGTTTCGAACCACATTGCAGAAGTGTATCGACGACGGAAACTTCCCCGATCGTTGGAAGCGGCAGAAATTGGTTCTGCTGCCGAAGCCGGGCAAGCCACCCGAAGATCCATCGGCGTATAGGCCTATATGTCTGCTGGACACGACTGGAAAACTTCTGGAGAAGGTGATCTCCAACAGACTCGGAAATTACACAGAAGGCGAGAACGGACTATCGAGGATGCAGTTCGGGTTCCGAAGAAGAAGGTGTACAGTTGACGCTATCCGGCTAGTTGTTCAAGCAGCCGATGCTGCCATGAAGCAAAAGAGAAGAGGAAATCGCTATTGTGCGGTCGTCACTCAAGACGTGAAAAATGCATTCAACAGCGCTAGTTGGGAAGCAATAGCTAGATCCCTACACCGGATGAGGGTTCCCGAGTATCTCTGCAGAATACTGAAGAGCTACTTTCAGAACCGGACGTTGGTCTACGAAACGCGTGAGGGACAGAAGAGTGTAGGCATAACAGCGGGTGTTCCTCAAGGTTCTATCCTGGGCCCGATGCTGTGGAACGCGATGTACGACGAATTGCTGCAGTTAAGCTTACCAAGAGGAGTGCAGATTGTTGGGTTCGCGGAT
Organism: Aedes albopictus; assembly: GCF_035046485.1. Lineage (NCBI taxonomy): Eukaryota > Metazoa > Arthropoda > Insecta > Diptera > Culicidae > Aedes > Aedes albopictus. The sequence continues at coordinate 347,121,176 of NC_085137.1, forward strand.
GACGTCGTGCTCATAGTAATCGGTGAGTCGCTGAACGAAGTGGAAGTACGGGCCTCGGCGGCGATAGAAATGGTCGAAAACTGGATGTGCGAGAGGAAGCTGGCATTAGCTCACCACAAAACTGAAGTGCTGATGATCAGCAACCGAAAGGCGGTACAGCATGTTAAAGTTTCAGTCGGAGAACTCACCATCGACTCGAGACGAGAAGTGAAGCATCTTGGGGTGTTGATCGACGACCGGCTAAACTTCAACAGTCATGTCGACTACGCCTGCGAGAAAGCGGCCAAAGCAATCGCAGTGTTGACCAGGATCATGTCAAACAGATCGGCAGTCAGTAGCGGTACGAGGAGACTCCTTGCCAGCGTGTCGACGTCGGTACTTCGGTACGGCGCTCCTGTCTGGGCAGCTGGACAGCTATCGAAGAGGAACTTGGCGCGGCTGAATAGCACATACAGGCTGATGGCTATGAGAGTAGCCAGTGCATACCGAACCATATCCACGGAAGCGGTCTGCATTATAGTGGGAATGATCCCCATAAAAATCGTACTGGAAGAAGACTGCGAATGTTACAATCGCCGAGGAACGACAGGATCCCGCAAGAATGCGAGAGCTGACTCGATGAGAAAGTGGCAGCTGGACTGGGATAGCGCCGCAAACGGAAGATGGACCCATCGGCTCATTCCAAACGTTTCGGTATGGGTGGACAGAAAACACGGAGAAGTTAACTTCCATCTGACACAGTTCCTGTCAGGCCATGGTTGCTTTAGGAAGTATCTGCACCGATTCGGCCACGCAGAGTCCCCACTTTGCCCGGCCTGTCCGAACGAGGAGGAGACACCGGAGCACGTGGTATTCTACTGCCCACGGTTCATGGCGGAACGTAGCGAGATGCAAGCGAGCAGTGTTAGGAATCTGAACGCGAACAACATCATTACGGAGATGTGCCAGAACGAAGTTACGTGGAGCGCGGTGAATAGGTCAGTTGTGCAGATCATGTCGTCGTTGCAGCGAAAATGGCGAGAGGATCAGAGGATGGCTGATCGCGAACGGAGTAGGCATGATCCATCGTCGGGGACATGACCGAGTAGTTCGTGGCGTAGTACCGGTTTTGAGTCGTCGGGGCGCTGGTGAACCGGAAGCCAACCACCAACCGGAATCGCCAGACCGACCTCGGCACTTCACTGGTCGGGATTTTCGGTGTCGGGAGAACTTCCACTGCCGGGGTTGTCTCCGTCGGAGTAGGCTAGGTCCACCGCCGGGGACTAGATCGAGTAGGTCCGCGTAAAAAGCACCGGAGCTTGGTCGTCGGGGCGCCTGTGAACCGGAAGCCGACCTCAACCGGAATCGCAGAACCGACCTCGGCACCTACCCGGGAAGTTCGGTTTCGGAAGATCTTCCACTGTCGGGGAACTCTTCGTCGGAGTAGGATAGATTCACCGCCGGGGACTATCCGAGTAGTACGCGAGAGTGCTAAAGGCTACATGGTCGCTTCCAGAAGACCTGTTTTATCAGCGGAGTAGAGAACTGCATGAGGAGTGTTAGTAACCGTAATCAATCGCTAAATGGCGAACAAATTAGTACTAACACATTACTAACTGGAGCTAAATGGCTCGGCATGTGGCATGGTAAATGTGGCTAACACAGTAGAAGGTCGCTAAATGGCGACTGTTTAATCAAAATAGAATAACAAATTACACGGGAGCCAAACGGCTCAGTACGAAGACTAGAATAACGAATTGGTGATGGTGCACAAGGCACATAACGCCTCCCCTCCGAAGAAATACTGCATGGTGGTACCGGAGGGGAATTTAAGGTGGAGGTGAACTAGGAGAGTGTTTTTAGTGGGTAGGCGCACATTCGAATCCCACACAGCGTCTTTAGAAGATTTTTGGACTCCTAGAATAAAAAAAAAAAAAAAAAAAAACACACACACACACACACACACACACACACACACACACACACACACACACACACACACACACACACACACACACACACACACACACACACACACACACACACACACACACACACACACACACACACACACACACACACACACACACACACACACACACACACACACACATACACACACACACACAAGGGGCAGCAGGAACAGGAGTCCAGGGGCTTGACGAACCCCCCCTTCTGCGAGTCGGGTGGAAGCTTGGGAATATTTCCTTAGCGAAAACCGTCCACACACCCGTGTGGATTACCACCTTTGGCTCTTCCTTCGGGGAGTGACCGGGCTTCTGGTTTCCAGACAGCTCAAGCAGAGTATGCCTAGGATGTGGTGGGGTTCCAACAGTGGGCTCTGTTGGTTCCCTATAAAAAGCCACACATCCGCAAGCAACTCCGTGCAAGCGACCTGGTACCGCTTCCAAAGTGCCTTAGCCCAAACACCTGGAGTGCCAACCGGCACATCAGGATCGATGCCAGTAAGATCCTGATTATGGCATACTGGTAAACGCTAACGACACCGGACTACGGATTATGGATTGGATGGCGACGATGGGCTCACATTCGGGCTATTCTGCTCCCTGAGTAAAGGGGTACACCAACTTGAAACGGCGAGTGGGCTAATGGCACGTTTGCCTCCGTCCCGGTAAAACCTTGGCAGGCCTCCGGATACGTTCATCATCTGTCCATCACGTTGATGGGTACTAGGCTCGGATGGAACATTCCCGACTTACGCTGATCTGGCTCTGGACACGGACTCCATGAAGGAACGTGTTCAACCCTCGCTTGGCCTCCCTGTTTCATAGACAACCAAGAGATCACGAAAGCGACTAGATACAACGGATGGTGATAGCGGTGCGGAGGGGGGACCCAATAGAATGGAGACATCAAACTATACCGAAGTAGTTGGAGAGAACGCGGACGCGTTCAGAAGAAGTGGAGTGGTGCAGCGATCACCAGTGACGCCGCTGGAAACAGCTGCGAGTACGAGTAGCAGCGCGATACGGAGCGAGCCCCAAGGGAGCTCGGGACTCCGAACCAACGAGTGTTCACACCGACCTCGAAGAGCAGTGTTGTACAGGAGTCGGGTCTGGGTGAGGTGAGGAAGAAGGTGAACGAACTGTACGAGTTTGTGAAGGACAAACACAACGTGCACCTGAAAATTAAGCAGCTGGTGGCAAACATCAAATCTGCTGTTATAGCCGCCGAACGCGAGCAAAAGGCGCTCAAGCTGAGAGTGGAAACAGCCGAGAAGTCTCTGATGGAAGCAACGGAACGAGCAACGGTTGAAAGCATGGAGACGCCGAAGAGCCACCGGAATACTCGCTCAGAGAAAAGGGGCCGGGACACGCCAGGCGAGGAGGAAGTCCCGAAGAAACAGAGAAGCGAACAGGAGCGTGCCAGCAATCGGAGTGATGATGGATGGCGCACTGTCGAGAACCAGCAGGTGAAGAAGAAGAAGAAGCGAAAGGAGAAGGAAGAAAAGAAGAAGGAACAGAAGAAGAAAGAAAAGCACCGGCGCCCAAGGGAGAGGAAAAAGGGCGACGCATTGATCGTCGAGGCGAACGACAAGACGACGTACGCTGCTCTCCTTAGTAAATTGAAGGAGGACCCGGAGTTGAAGGAGCTGGGCGAAAACGTGGTGAAGACCAGACGCACCCAAAAAGGAGAGATGCTGTTCGAGCTCAAGAAAGATCCGATGATTAAGAGCTCGGCGTTCAGGGAGCTTGTTGCCAAATCCCTGGGCAGCGAGGCTAACGTGAGAGCCTTATCACAGGAGACGGTGGTTGAAATCAAGGATCTGGACGAGGTCACTACCGAAGAAGATCTGAAGCGCGCACTGACTGCGCAGTGCAACGTCGAAGGGCCGATGGTGATTCGGATAAGGAAGTCGTATGGAGGCACCCAGACGACGACAATCCGATTGCCGGCGGATGCTGCCAACAAGCTGGTGGTGAATGACAAGGTCAAAGTTGGATGGGCGGTGTGCTCGCTGCGACTGGCTCCGCGTTTGACCAAGCAAATGGAGAGATGTTACAGGTGCACGGAGTTTGGTCACCACTCGAGGAACTGCAAGGGTCCGGACAGGTCCGAACGGTGCTGGAGATGCGGTGGAAACGGACACGTTGCTCGGGACTGCACGAAGCAACCCAGGTGCATGCTGTGCAAGCCGGAGGACGGCAATGATCATCCGACTGGAGGCTTTAAGTGCCCGGCCTACAAAAAGGCGAGGACAGGCCAACAATGATGCAGATAACTCAAATAAATCTGAATCATTGCGACACCGCACAGCAACTGTTGTGGCAGTCGACAACAGAGTCAAAGTGTGATGTTGCGATTATTGCGGAGCCGTATCGGGTTCCCCCCGAGAACGGCAACTGGGTGGCCGATAGAGCTAAGATAGCGGCAATTCAAGTCATGGGTAGATTCCCTATCCAAGAAGTGATCGAATGCTCACATGACGGTTTCGTAATTGCTAAAATCAACGGAATCTTCGTGTGCAGTTGTTATGCACCTCCAAGGTGGACGGACGAAGAGTACAACAGGATGTTGGATGCACTCACCGACGCGCTGGTTGGACGAAAGCCGGTTATCATCGGAGGTGACTTCAACGCCTGGGCCGTGGAGTGGGGTAGCAGACTTACCAATTCAAGAGGATACAGCTTACTGGAAGCCCTGGCGAAGCTGGACGTAAAGCTTTGTAATGATGGTACGGTCAGCACATTCCGCAGAGACGGACGTGAATCAATAATCGATGTCACGTTCTGCAGTCCTTCGCTTACGGAGGACATGAACTGGAGAGTCAGCGAGAAGTACTCCCACAGCGATCACCAAGCGATAACTTACACCGTCGGCTGGCGAGCCTATTCGGCAACGAGACGAACGAGGACCCGAGAGCGGAAGTGGAAGATACAGGACTTCGACAAGGGTCTCTTCATCGAGGCGCTTCGGACACACAGCGATGCAAATCTCGACGCAGAGGAGCTGACAGAAGCGGTAACAACAGCCTGTGACGCATCAATGCCAAGGAAGTTGGAGCCCAGATTCCGACGGCGCCCAGCTTACTGGTGGAATGGATCGCTCAGTATCCTACGTGCTACATGTCGCAGAGCCAGAAGAAGTGTTCAGAGGGCAAGAACTGATGTCGAGAGAGAAGAACGGAGACTCGTGTTTCGCGAAGCTCGCGCGGCTTTCAAACGGGAGATTAGGCTGAGCAAGTTGAACTGCTTCAAAGAACTGTGCCAAGAAGCTGATGCCAACCCATGGGGTAACGCCTATCGAATCGTGGTGGCAAAGTTGAAGGGCCCGGCGACCCCCGCTGAAATGTGCCCGGAAAAGTTGAAGACGATCGTGGAAGGCCTTTTTCCGCACCATGATCCAACGCTGTGGCCGCCTACGCCATATGAGGACGAAGAAGATGAATCCAGAGGTTCACGGATCTCCAACGAAGAGCTAGTAATAGTTGCGAAGGGTCTGAAGGTGAAAAAAGCTCCTGGCCCGGATGGAATACCCAATGTAGTGCTGAAAACGGCGATACAGGCGTTCCCTGACATGTTCAGGATAGTATTGCAAAAATGCTTTGATGAAGGCAATTTTCCAGATAGATGGAAGATCCAGAAGTTGGTCTTACTGCCGAAACCGGGGAAGCAGCCAGGGGACCCAGCATCGTACAGACCCATATGTTTGTTGGATACCCTCGGGAAGCTATTGGAAAGGATAATCCTTAACAGGCTCACACATTGCACGGAGAGCGAGAATGGTCTATCGAGGAAGCAATTCGGGTTCCGAAAGGGTATCTCAACGGTGGATGCAATCCGGACAGTCGTGCATAGTGCAGAGAAGGCAGCCACGCAAAAGAGGAGAGGAAAACGGTTTTGCGCGGTAGTAACAATCGACGTGAAAAACGCTTTCAATAGTGCTAGCTGGGAGGCTATCGCCGTAGCACTACACAGGATGCGTGTTCCTAGTTACTTGTGCAGAATACTGAAAAGTTATTTCCAGAACAGAGTGCTGGTGTACGAAACGGAGTTGGGCCAAAAATCAACCACGATTACGGCAGGGGTGCCACAAGGTTCCATTCTAGGTCCTACGCTCTGGAACGCGATGTACGATGGAGTACTAACATTGCAGCTGCCCAGTGGAGTTGAAATCGTTGGATTCGCGGACGATGTCGTTCTTACGGTAACCGGCGAGATGCTAGAAGAGGTCGAGATGTTGACGGCGGAGGCGTTGGACACCGTTGAAGCGTGGATGACGGGAGCTAAACTACAGTTGGCTCATCATAAAACGGAAGTAGTGCTAGTGAGCAACCGGAAAGCCGTTCAATCAGTAAACATCAACGTCGGAGAATACGAAATTGCGTCGAAGCGTGCGCTGAAGCACCTGGGGGTGATGGTCGACGACCGTTTAAATTTTAACGCACACGTCGATTACGCCTGCGAAAGGGCGTCGAAGGCTGTCAACGCGATTGCTACGATTATGCCAAACGTCGGCGGACTGAGAAGCAGCAAGAGACGCCTTCTGGCTAACGTTGCAACCTCAACCCTGAGATATGCAGTTCCGGCCTGGGCCGCCGCGCTGAAAACACAGTGTAACCGAGGGAAGCTGAACAGAGTGTTCCGACTAATGGCCATGCGGGTCGCAAGCGCCTATCGTACGATTTCATCGGAGGCAGTATGCGTTATCGCTGGGATGATACCCATTTGCATTACCCTGGCCGAGGACGTGGAATGCTATCAGCGAAGGAATACAAGGAACGTGCGGAGCATCGTTAGAACGGATTCGTTGTCTAAGTGGCAGCAAGAGTGGGACAATGCGGGAAATGGAAGGTGGACCCATCGGCTCATCCCGAATGTATCTGAGTGGGTGAACAGGAAGCATGGAGAGAGGTGAACTTTCATCTGACGCAGTTCCTGTCCGGGCACGGCTGCTTTCGGAAATATCTGCATCGGTTTGGTCACGCACCTTCGCCTCTCTGTCCAGAGTGCGGAAACGAAGAAGAGACACCAGAACACGTCGTCTTCGAATGTCCCAGATTCGACGAAGCGCGCAGGGATTTGCCTGGTATGACAGCTGACAATGTCGTCCGCGAAATGTGCCGCGAAGAAGAGAAATGGAACGCTGTCGACCGCGTAGTAAGGCGAATACTGTCCGAGCTGTAAAGGAAATGGCGTGAAGACCAGAGGATCTCTGACCGCGATCGGAGTAGGCTTGATCCACCGTCGGGGACAAGACCGAGTAGACCGTGACGTAGTACTGGTTTGTGGTTGTCGGGGCGCCAGTGAACCGGAAGCCAACCTCCAACCGGAATCGCTGGGTCGACCTCGGCACCTGGCCGGTCGTGATTGAACTGCGCGTTCGGGAGAACTTCCGTCGCCGGGGATTTTCTCCGTCGGAGTAGGCTAGGTCCACCGCCGGGGACTAGACAGAGTAGGCCGTGAAAAGAACCGGAGAACGGTCGTTGGGGCGCCTTTGAACCGGAAGCCAGTCTCCAACCGGAATCTCAGGACTGACCTTGACGCCGACCCGGGAAGATCGGTTCGGAAGAACTTCCATCGCCGGGGAACTCTTCGTCGGAGTAGGATGGGTCCACCGCCGGGGGCTATCCGAGTAGCGAGCGACCGTGGTGAACTGATAGTTTTGGACTAACAGGCCTCGGATCGAAAGTCGGTTTTCCAAGCGGTATTTATACCCTTCTTATGGGTGTAAGAAGGGTAATATGGGTGTAAGAAGGGTAAAAAAATAATTTATTGAAACACTCTTCGTAAGATATCTCAGTAATCAAATGTCGAATCGAAATAAAATTTCAGGGCCTTTTACAAGGATACTGTAGCTTTCATTTGGTGCTTAGAGAACTCAAATCGGTTGACAGTCGGCTGAGATATTAATTAGGGTACCCTTGGTCAAAAATCTCTCAAAAAGTTAACCTGTATTACTCCCATGTACTTTTTGAAAGATATCTCGATAACCAAATGTCCAATCCTAATGAAATTGAATAGGGTTCTGCTAGAATGTTGTAGCTTTCATTTGGTGCCAGGATAATCGAAATCGGTTGACAGACGGCTAAGATATTAATTATGATACACTTGGTCAAAATTCTCAATAGGTTTAGTTGTATAAATCCTAAATACTCTTCGAAAGATATCTCTGCAACCAAATGTCCAATCGAAATAAAATTTCTGGGCGACCTACCAGGATGCTGTAGCTTTCACTTGGTGCCAAGAGAACCCAAATCGATTGACAAATCTCCGAAATATTTATTATGATACGCTTGGTCAAAAATCTTAAAAAGTTTAGACGTATGACTCATAAGTACTCTTCGAGTGATATCTCGGTAACCAAACGTCCAATCGAAAAAAAAAATCAATAGCGTCCTACTAGGATGTAGTAGCTTTCATTTGCTTCCAAGAGAACTCAAATCGGTTGACAGACGGCTGAGTAACTTGCGTGACTTTTTTTGTAACGCACATACACACACACACACACACACACACACACACACACACACACACACACACACACACATACACACACACACACACACACACACACACACACACACACACACACACACACACACACACACACACACACACACACACACACACACACACACACACACACACACACACACACACACACACACACACACACACACACACACACACACACACACACACACACACACACACACACACACACACACACACATACAGACATTTGCTCAGTTCGTCGAGCTGAGTTCATTGGTATATGAGACTCGGCCCTCCGGGCCTCGGATCGAAAGTCGGTTTTTCGAGCGATATTTATACCCTTCTTATGGGTGTAAGAAGGGTAAAAAGCGCTGAAATATTGTCAACCTTATAGGGATTATTTATTTCTAGGACAAATTATAACCCGTTCAACTTCAATCGTTTGTAGCTCGCAAATTCGATTCTTTGCTGCTCTTCTACTACTTTGCCTTACACTACACTTCCAAAACAGCCTCTTCTTCTTCTTTTTCTTTAGGGTTCTACGTCCCTACTGGGACTAGGCCTGTCTTGCTTCAACTTAGTGTTCTTTAAGCACTTCCACAGTTATCAATTGAAGGGTGTTCTTTGCCTGTCATTGCATGAATTTGTATATTGTGAGGCAAGTACAATGATACACTATACCCACACTACGACTGGAACGGGAATCGAACCCGCCGTCTCCGGATTGGCGATCCATAGCCTTAACCACTAGGCTAACTGGAGACCCCCCAACAGTTTCTAAAACGTTTTATTCTTATGGATTTCTTTTACTTTTCAAAAACTATTGCTAAGAGATGTCCTTCAAAAGTTTTGCCTGAAGTGAGTACAAACATAGCACGGTAAAGGCTGGGTAACGTGTAACGCAGATTCCATTGCGCATTGCGGTCATTAGCATTCCTAGCAACTTCTTTCTGTTATTTCTGCGTGGCATCGACCGGACTACGAGCAAAATTAGGGAAGAACGTGTAATCAACTCCGGTCATCGCAACGACAACGAAATCGTTGCTAGGGGACTAGGTCCCATAACGCCCCCCGGGGGCAAAACGCCATTTGTGGATATCTGGTATATATTAACTTTAAACACCTTATAATTACACAAAATAAAATGTTTTTTTCTTGTTCCTGATGGTTCTCATACGTAAAAGTTGATTGAATACCAAAAATCCTACAAAATTTCGAATATTCATAATAACACACAATGCCATCTAATTTTACCCATATCTCTTGTAAGCTTTTACATAAAACCTTTTAACCATTAAGGTCTGTAAATTACTGTATACCCTAAAGCATATATTTCTGCTTCGTTTTAGCACAGAGTTTAAAATTAAAACGATATTTTCTGTTTTATTTTTTATTTTTTCAACAAAAACTGTTAATGAGGCAGAATGCCCCACAAGTTAACAAAAAAACCGATACAACTTAATCGACATTTCTTCCTTGTTTAAAAAAATTGAGATTGTTTCTTTAATTAAAATATAAAAACATGACAGCATAACTAAATTATTTCGTCAAATATGATATTTTTTATAATTCATGCACCAATTTTATCCAACCAAAAAACAACTTTTTGCATATAAGCCAATTTGAAATGTTTGTCTAGTTTACCGAACGAAAACAAAACAAGCTGTCAAAGCGGTCGCGCGATAGTTTCGGTTTCGGGTTGAAAATGGTGCGAAATTATAGGGTAAGAAATCAAACTTTGAACTAGTCAAATTGTAATCTTAATTTGAACCATTTCAAAATTCATTAAAACGACGTACTTTTCAGGCAAATATTGTCCCGAAAAAGATGTTAAACAGCTTTCCGTAATATAACCTGATAACATGGACTTTAAAAGCATTGAAAAAAGCGTTTTTGTCATGGAAAACAGGCAATTGAAAAATCACTGTGATTTCACCCATTTCCCCCAAGAGAAAGCACATTTTCGGTGCACTCGTACAGCTCATGCATTGTATCACACGCAATATGTGAACACGTTAAATGAAAGCTTATTTATCGTAGAATCGACCAACCGAATAATATTCCGCAATATTTCTCATAAAACTATCAAATTTAAGTGATTCTTACTTGGAGAATGTTATCTTAAGTTGAACCATTTATAATCTAAATTTGAACAAGTAAACGGGGGTGAGCTTCTAGTGTTGGCCTGTAGATTGCGCTAGTGGTTGCTTTGTTTACTCTTGGGGGATGGAAAAATCCAAATTTAGTTTCCAAATTCCTAAAGAATTTCGAACATTCTGAGTTGAGATTCCACTGCCTAATGAAAAATAGGTATGAGAATTAGCAGATTCATGTGATTTTTCATTGTTTAGCATGGAATTGGCTGTTTTGTGAGTTGCTCGAGCTGCTGCCGCGAGTAGTTCAAATTAAGATTAAAATTGGTTCAAATTATGATTACGATGGTTCAAATTAAGATTAAAATCATTGTTGATGAAAAATCGAATATTTCAATGAAATTCGGTGCAAATACAAACTTTTTACCATTTAACAGAAAGCTTATACCCGTGGCTTTCATGTACATTCGATTTTGCCGTAGTAAATTATTTCCATGTGGGAGAAAAAATCACTTAAAATTTGCACTGCTTCAGAAAGCCGCAATTTGGTTCAAAATTTGATTACCTACCCTATCCGTAAAACGACCCGTCGTGCGTGGACGGTCACCCAATTGACAGGCGCCATCCGTGACGTCCGATCGGGACAATCTACGAACAGTGTTTGCCTAAAATATTCGATCCCAAAGTGCACTCTTCGACGCTACCTGGAAAAACAAGGCGGAACAAAATGAAACGTCGTTCTTCCTCACCTTGGAAACTTTGTTCCAATCTTTGACGAAGTACAAGAAGAGCGCCTTGTTGGGATCATAATCCGCATGAGCGACTGCGGCTACGGATTGACCAGTAAGGATGTTAGGAGTCTAGCCTTCCAGTTCGCCGAGACAAACAACATAACCCATCCGTTTGCCATGGAAAAGCAGCACGCCGGATTGGGTTGGTACATTGGATTCCGCCGACGCCATCCGAATCTTGCTCTGCGGACACCCGAAAAAACTTCAATGGCTCGCAGTTCCGGATTCAATCGCGCAGCAGTGAATGTGTTTTACGACAATTTGGAGAGGATTTATGGAACCAGTGTTTACTCCCCGGACAGAATTTGGAATGCAGACGAAACTGGATTTAGCACCGTATGTCTCATGTGCTACAAACTGTAGGTCAATATAACACTGTTTGTTTATTTTTAGGTCCCAAATAAGTCTTCCGAAGTGCTCGCTGTCAAAGGTCGCCGACAAGTTGGAACAATCTCGTCAGCAGAAAGAGGAGTCAACACGACCGTTATGATGACGGTTTCTGCTGCTGGCCAGTATTTGCCCCCGATGTTCATTTTCCCCAGACAACGGATGAACGATGCGCTCAAGATTGGTGCTCCGGCTGGCTCGATTTTTGAATGCAACCCAAGTGGATGGAGCACAGTAGCTACGTGTACAAAATGGTTTGATCATTTCCTGGCTTACACAAGACCAACAGCCGAAGCGCCAGTTTTATTGATCCTAGATGGGCACTCCAGCCACACTAAGAACGTCGAGATGATCGAAAAAGCAGCACGAAACAATGTCCGTATCTTGTCCATCCCTCCCCATACTTCCCACAAATTACAACCGCTCGATGTTTTTGTTATGTGACCCCTGAAGACAAAGTATGGCCAGGCCGTCGATCGCCTTTTACGTCGAGAACCAGGACGGGTCGTAACAGTCTATGATGTAGCAACATTGGTCAACGAGGCGTTTGAGGCAACCGCAACAATGAAGAATGCCGTAGCAGGATTTCGAGCTACAGGAATTTATCCATTCGACACGGGGTTATTCTCTGACGCTGACTTTGCCGCCGCTACCAATTTGAACGCAATTAACCGTACAGCGGATAAGAATGTACAAACGGAAGCAATCGGACCCACGCCATCAACTGCTGCTGAGGTAAGCTTTTATCTAACAGTGAAGAATCCTATCTGTAGTATAATATCAATTAAAATAATACTATTGAGAATGGTCTACTCATGTTAAACATTGTTAACTTTTTTATTTGTTTTAGATCATGACGATCAGTATTTGCGAGGATAACAGCCACATAACCACGCAGGATATGCCAGGACATGACGATTTGATTCAAGTAAACGGCTGTGAAGTACTTCAGTTGGAGATTCCGAACCAAGAACGCAATGAACCCGAGTTCGGATGGGAGGTCAGCGGTGATTCGGAATTTCTAACGGTTGATCCGAACGTTTATTACACTGTTGAAAAAAATGGTGCCGTCACCATTCAAAGGTTGGACGCAGCAGAGCTCCTGACTTTGGAGCAGCAATTGGATACCACTCCAAATTCCGTATCTCTCCTTGATCCTTCGGTTCGAGATGAACCGGACATTACAAAAGCTACGACATTTGAGCTATCCCCCGAGCTGGTTCGTCCTGCACCTGCTGCGCGTAAGCGTAAATCACAGAAGCGCAAACGAGAGCAATCGGAAGAACTAAAATCAGTGGCTTATCGTGAACGATTGCTTAAACAAAGCGCAGAAAAGGAAGTAAAAAATATCAAAAAGGGTCAGCGCAGAAACAAATGGAAAAAGGCGGACACTAACACTGGCATGGACGTCCTTTGTCCTTCATGTGTAGTGTAGTACGTTTCAGAGATTCAATGGATGGCACAGGCTGGATGATGTGCCTCAAATGTCGTGTATGGTATCATAGTGAATGTGGTTCCAACGACGAAATGGTTCGAAAGTTCCATGATTAATTCCTTAAAATGAATTGATGAAGGTTTTGTTTTAAACTGTATTTTTTTTTATTATTCCGAGATTTTCTTGATGGTCTGGTCCACAGATCTACAGTTTAAGAAAGGCGATTCATAAACGTAACACAATTGGTTTATAAGCATTGCTACAATATGCAGAATAAATGAATTCGGAAGTTTAACTACAATCTTTTATTGCAATAACTAATGAATAGAAAATCCCTGTTAGGGAAAATTGTGTATTTTCGACAGTTTTTTTTCTCTCTTCGTCATGGGTGGTACTTTGAAAGCTATTGAACGCAGAGTTGGCCTCAAATCCTTCCGAACCAAGCTGAATTTACGGACAAGTTTCAGGTAATTTAGCCGACTAAACCCCCCCCCATGACGAAAAGAACGAACCTGCCGATAATACCCATCGTCACACTATTTCATAATCTGATTTTTAGAGTATTTTTTGCGTTTAGTAATATTCGGATTTGTACACTGAAACCGGATTTGAACACCTAAACGAGTTTTATATCTAGTCTTGCTAAAAAATGATAATGTGTGCTGCGAGTTGGGCGTTTTGCCTCCTTGTTGTGGTGCATATTGCCTCCAGTAAAAGTCGTTTTGCCCCACCAAAACAAACATGGTCACAAAATCAGTACATTTTTCAAACGTTTTTTAATCAATTAAAAACTAGTTTTTCTGGGAAAAAGTGGACCAAAACTAACAGATAGAGAAACAAAATAGAGAAAAAGCCTATTTAGTTCATCTTTTCTGTTTAAGGCGAAACTGGAAGCATTTTCTCATTTTTTCGGTTTTTGATTTTTTATTAAATAACGAAGCAATATTTTCAAAATCGGTTTTCGTGCACATGTAGAGTATGGATCAAGGTATCTTCTGATTTTTTTTGGGGTGGAAAATGTTTTCCATTTTTGCAGAAACCATTTTTTTGTGAAATTTTGTTCAAAAATGGTTTTTGCAAAAACGAAAAACATTTTCCACTACAAAAAAAAATCAGAAGATACCTTGATCCATACTCTACAAGTGCACGAAAACCGATGTTGAAAATATTGCTTCGTTATTTAATAAAAAATCAAAAACCAAAAAGTGAGGAAATGCTTCCAGTTTCGCCTTAACTGCTAATAATACAGACAAAAAGGCTTAAGCAGGGCGTTATGCCCCTCCTTCCCCTACATCCATCTTTGAACAAACTACTAAAGATGTATGTGCTATCATAATCGATGTATCTGTTGGAAACCTAAACAGGAAATACGTTAATTGTTCGGTTTATTTACCGCACGATGGACCATCCCCTACGGATGCTTTCAAGCAAGTCATTGCATACTGCACTTTAAAAGGCCTTCCGCTAATTGTTGGTAGTGATGCTAATGCTCACCATATAATCTGGGCCAGCTCAGACATCAATTTGAGAGGCTCCAGTTTGATGGAATACTTAAGTAGTACAGATCTTGGATTACTTAACATAGGCAACCGCCCAACCTTCATGGTATCTGGTAGAGAGGAAGTGTTAGACATAACCCTTTGCTCTAGCAGAATTAGTCATGAGCTGACCAATTGGCATGTGTCGGATGAAGAATCTTTATCTGACCATCGCTACATCTTGTTTGAACATGTGAATGCTACTTCGCAAACTTTGCGTTTCAGGAACCCCCGGTCAACCAACTGGGATCTCTTTACCAATTTGGTTGCAGCCAAATTTCATGGATACTCAATTGACACTCCAAGTGATTTAGATGATGCCGTTGATACTACAACGGCCTTCATCATGGAAGCTTTTGAAGAAGCTTGCCCTCTGCGGTCTGTGAAGACCACTAGAGGAACCCCTTGGTGGAACTCTGATCTGGCGAAGCTCAGGAAACAATGTAGAAAGATTTGGAACAGACGACGTTCGGCTGGATCGGAGGCTTTCAGGTCGGCTCGCAAGGCCTACCAGAAAGCTCTTAGGGCTGCTGAACGATCCGGCTGGAAAAACCTTTGTACAAATGTTTCCAGTCTGAGTGTAGCTAGTCGATTGAACAAAATCCTTGCAAAATCTAAGGATTTTCAAGTGAACGAACTTCGTTTGCCAAATGGTCATTCCATTTCCTCTGATGAGGAAGTTTTGGAATGTTTATTCAGTACACACTTCCCCGGATGTGTGGATATTACATCTTCGGATGAACCTGAAGTCTTTTCTTGTAGTTATGATTCTTTAGCTTCGGCTCGGAGTATCATAACTTTAGAATCGATTGAATGGGCACTTAATAGCTTTGCTCCTTTCAAATCTCCTAGGGCAAATGGGATTTATCCTATTTTGCTTCAGAAGGTATTTGATCATTTCAAACATGTTCTGAAACAACTACTTGCTTACAGTTTTGCTACAGGGTATATTCCCAAATCCTGGCGGGATATTACTGTAAAGTTTATTCCGAAAGTGGGTCGTGCATCGTATGAAGAAGCAAAGAGCTTCAGACCTATCAGTTTGATCTCTTTTCTTCTGAAATGCTTAGAACGCATAGTCGATCATCACATCCGTGATGTTCATCTGGCCAATGTGCCTCTTCATGTGAACCAACATGCTCACCGATCTGGAAAGTCCACTGTGACTCTTTTACACAAAGTTGTTTACGATATCGAGAAGGCATTCGCTCAAAAGCAATCCTGCTTGGGTGTTTTCTTAGACATCGAGGGTGCCTTTGACAACGTGCCTTTCGATGCCATATTGGAAGCCGCACGGAGTCATGGTATATATCCAATGATTTCCAATTGGATTCACCAAATGCTCAAAAACCGACATCTCTTCTCGACATTGCGTCAAGCGGAAATTAGGAAATTGAATGTTTGTGGATGCCCCCAAGCGGGAGTCTTATCACCACTTTTGTGGAATCTCGTAGCAGATACGCTATTGAGACAACTCAATAATGACGGTTTTCCTACTTATAGTTTTGCCGACGACTACCTAACATTGTTAGTCGGTATGTGCATCAGCAAAACGCTCTGCAGGTAGTTGAGGGTTGGTGTCGCCAATATGGCCTTTCGGTAAATCCAAGTAAAACATCTATTGTTCTTTTCACGGAAAAGCGAAACCGTAATTGTGTTCGACCTTTACGTCTCTTTGATTCTGAAATCAATGTGACTGAACAGGTAAAGTACGTTGGAGTCATTCTTGATTCCAAGCTTTCCTGGACACCTCTTGTTTAGTTTAGAATCAAGAAAGCTTGTATGACCTTCGGGCAATGCCGGCGAACCTTTGGTACAACTTGGGGTCTTAAACCCAGGTATATCGAATGGATTAACACAACAACACAACACAACAAGAAGCACTTTCTTGCACTTACCGTCTATGGGTACTCGGTTTACTAGAGGAAACTCTTGTGAACCGCAGTTCAACACACACCTCGCTGTTTCCACTCTGGGTGAATTGGGACAAAATTGTCCTTGCTCCAAGTGATCTTACAATTGCTTGTAATTTTCCAATGTACTATAATTTTCCACGAAATTCCCTTCCCGGGAAGAGTGGACATCTGGTTATCTGGAAAGAAGTATTTCAGACGGCTTCGTATGTTACACTGATGGCTCCCTTCTCGAAGGTCGAGCAGGTGCTGGTGTTTATTCTCGTGAGCTAAGGCTGTATCAGTCTTACTCACTTGGTAGACACTGCACCGTTTTTCAGGCCGAAATCTTTGCTTTTATGTGCGGAGTGCAATCAGCACTTCAGCAGCACGTAATAGGCAAAGTTATATACTTCTGTTCAGATAGCCAGGCTGCTATTAAAGCACTTGCTTCGGCCAACTCCAGGTCGAAGATAGTTATTGCTTGTGGAACTCAAATCGAGGAGCTGTATTCAGCAAACGCTGTTTACCTTGTATGGGTACCTGGCCATTCTTCCATCGCTGGGAATGAATTGGCTGATGAGTTAGCTCGCACTGGAGCATCACATGACTTCATTGGCTCTGAGCCAGCTATTCCGGTATCCAAGTGTTGGGTAAAGCTTCAGATTGACACCTGGGCTGCCACTCAGCACAAACAAAACTAGAATAGTTTGGAGTCATGTCGTCAAACAAAATTGTATTGTACTGAGCCAACTCTAGGGGTGGCAAAATATCTAACAAATCTGTCAAAGCAGAATTGCAGCATGCTGGTCAAAACATTGACTGGCCACTGCCGACTCAGTTATCACATGGCGAATATTCAGCAAGCTGATTCATTTGCCTTTGATAGCTGTATCATTTA
Organism: Aedes albopictus; assembly: GCF_035046485.1. Taxonomy (NCBI): domain Eukaryota; kingdom Metazoa; phylum Arthropoda; class Insecta; order Diptera; family Culicidae; genus Aedes; species Aedes albopictus. The sequence goes on from NC_085137.1 coordinate 347,138,651, forward strand.
ATATGTAACTGTTCAGTTTTTACGCAATTGCGTTTCCGAGCACTCGGAAACACTTATTAAGTAAAACTGACTTCAGAAACCTGAATCTTCAGGATGTTCTGTTGTTCTTGACGAACTGTGGTAAAAAGCTATAGGTTCTCTTTACGCTTTATGCGTTATCACAGTGCCCTTCTCAGGGCGCTGTTTGAACCCATTGTGGTACGCTTATGCGTGTATGACGATCCTGTTCTCTTACCTGTTCTTTCCCCTGTCCTATCCTTTTTTCTTCCCTTCTCCATCAGGTTAATGATGAATAGGCTCGTGTCCATGGCGATGGCACAAATTTTCCAAATGGAGGAGAACGTGCCTCTGGAGCCGACCTACTGATACCTGATAGGGAAGAACGGGTAATCAACTCCGGTCATAGGCTGACAAGGAAGGGTGAGGGGATTTTGCAATCTTAAGCCCCTGTTCTTTAGGTTAGGACTGGCTCACAACAACGTCTGTTTCTGATGTTAGGGGCGGGTAGTCAACGCCCGTGTGCTTATGAAGGACTTTAAGCTTAACTGTTCACTATGGTCCTCATAAAAGTTGGTTAGTGTTCGGCCAGTGGCAGCGATCCCAGCGAAGAAAATATGTTTGCGATTGGTAGCTCGGAAGTAATAATGCCAATATCAATATCGGGAGAACCCGCATACTTCACGATCTACTGAAGAATCGCGGGTTCGGCTTTGTTTACATTTGTGATTTTAGTAATCTTGCTTAAGATTGGAGCAAAGTTAACTCCCCGACCTTGTTCCGAAAAGCAATCCGCGCAAGATTATTAAAGGTACATGAATGTTGTTAGTATCCAATCTACGAAGTATACCGTAACTACGCTAACGCTAACGCTAACACTAACGCTAATGGATATTATCGCTAGAGCATCTGTGACAGAACTATACAGTGTTTGTTCACCTACTTGAAATGCGAAGTAGCAAAATGGGTCGAAAACAAAGTAGGTACACAGAACGGTGTGTGGTGGCGAAGGATAAATCATAAGCCCGCTGAACTCTTCGGCGTGTCTAGCATCCTGAAAGTATAGCTAAAGTTGAACAGAAACGTTGGGCAGGGCATGTTGCTCGAATATGGTGTGAAGACTATGTATTTACTTTCTGTGCGTCGCCGAGCTTTACAAACCGATGGTGTGGGTGTCAAATGGCAGAGCTATTATCAACTGGCGATGACCTAATTCAAGCCTTAAAATGATGACATAGTTATGAGCAGACGACGCCATCCTTTTCACCCAAGTTTACATCATCCGAACAACATAAAGAGCCTGGTTCGGGGGTTTAGTACATAGTACAGCCTAATTTATCTGATAATCAAATGTTGCGATCAGTAACACGATAGAGTCGCCTACGGGCGAGCTCCCAACACAGCTCGACCCGACCCAGCAATAAATGGAAGCTGACAAATTTCCGAATGGATATCCGATAGCTTGACCGAGCGTCCCGCCTTCCTTGCCCCATCTTCCTCCATTCGGTGGGTTTAGTTTCGAACGTAAATGAGCACCATTTCCCACATGTCCAGCAATAAAATTCAGCCCGAGTGGCGGCCAGTTAGCTTGTGGACGCTATAAAATTTATTGCCCCATCATTTAATTTTCGTCCTGCATCCTTCTTCTCGAAGGCCTTCGAACCAACAACCAACAGCAGCCATCGCAACGATCTCTACTGGGTCCGGTTTCCTCATCGTTCGTTCCCGGTGGATGTTATGCAATTTCTCTACAGCCCTCTAAGTGAACGCTTCCGATCCAACCAACACCGGCGTTCATAAATCTAAGCGATTGAATTTCAAATTCTTAATCCTTAAATTAATGCAATTCATGTGAGGCACTAATTCCGGAGGAAAGAAGAGTTAAGGCTATATCAATGTTTTATGTACACATACATACACCGCCTCTGCATGGTCCAACACCGGCACAGCACATTATGCAATATCGCCGCTCGCTCGTGGTGGTTTACATTTATTTGTCTTTTGTGTCACGCCGGTCAGTTTCCGGTTCGTTCCCGTTTTTGCCACCGCGCAAATACCGGAAGTGTCCCCAGCGGAGCAATCGACGGTCTGTGATAACCGGTGTGGTTCGTTCTATTTCTGTTCAATACACTACCTGCTGTATCCTTCACTGTTGTCACGCTTTGAGCATTCGATTGAGCGTAGTATGTACGTTTATTGAAGTACCTAGATATGTACATATGTACTAGTGTAGTTGTGCACTGAAGAATGGCATTGTGTCATATCCTATCGGGCAACATTGTTTCACTGCTTTGCTCCGATAGGAAGACAGCAGCATATCGAACGAACGCATATGGTACATACATACGTCTGTCGCTCTGAGAATAGGTATATCTTATTTGGCAATTTGTAGATGTGGTTGCTAGAGGCGTACTTAAGGACAAACTTTTTCAAATCCCGCTTCAACATTGCATCGAAACTTCAGATGCACAAATCTCAAGAAGCAAGCTTCAAACAACAATGTATTCCATTATTCTGTACTTGCTCACTTGTAATTAGCCTAAAATAAAGAGATCAGGTACACTGGGTTTGTTTACGAAGAGATTTGTGCCCTCGAAATCGTGAGTAGGTGCCAAAGTCAGCCATTGTGGCGGCCATTTTGGGATTCTAATAAGTCTGTCCTTAAATTTTCGAAAGAGTGAGGCTCCAGATGTTGACCTTGCATTTTCATTGCACATTAAATCAATACTTTCATTGAAATGTATGTATGTTCGCCAGATCACGCTCCACGTGGTCCGCCTAATCTTGCACTCAGCACTCCATGCCTTCTTGTGCCAACCCGCTTAGTAGCGAAAATCAATTTTGCAGGATTATTGTCCGACATTCTTGCAACATTACCTGCCCACTGTATCCTTCCGGCTTTGGTCACCTTCTAGATGCTGGGTTTGTCGAACAGTGCTACGAGCTCGTGTGTCATTCTGCTCCGCAATGCACCGTTCTTCTACACACCGCCAAAAATCACAATCGTCCTTCGCACACGAAAACTCAGAGTGCTTGCATGTTCTACTCGAGCATGTTCTTGTGGTCATAGAGGACTACCGGTCTTATGAGCGTTTTGTACATGGTGCATTTGGTGTGGGGTGAATCTTCAACTAGAACCTAATAGGTACGACTTCCACTGATGATGCGCCTTCGAATTTCACTACTCACATTGTTGTCAGCCGTCAGGTAGGATCCAAGGTTAGCGAATTCGTCCACTACCTCTGAGGTATTCCCGGCTATCGTAACATTACTTCCCAGACGAATCCTGTCGTGTAAGACTCCGCCTACTAGCAGCAAGTAGGGTGAGGGTAATTTGTTAATGGATCACTAAAATAACTAAAACGGCCGCTATGAAATGAACAGATAGCGCCACCGTAGCCTTGTGTGTGACGTAACTCGACTGCTGTCACTGTGTTACCGTCCATATACGGTGGCGCTTTTGTTTTGATACGATGAGTAGCGGAAAAGTCGGCTTCAATGATCCATTGTTGAACACTACCCAAATGATGAACACCATGCATGATCCAATTGTTGAACACTGCTTACCTTACCGATCAGATTAAGGTCTGACTGTCCTCTGCCTGGAGTCGTCTACATTCGACTCGGTCCATTGCTGTGCGTCTGGGCTGCAAAACGATGAGTCGATAAGGAGAGCGTCCAACATAGCTCTGGTCCTCACAAGTTCCTACCTCATGCTTCCACGGGTCAAGCGATGACAAAGACCGCCAGCTAAGAGACGTGTGCTTAGCTGGTAGTGCAGCCTGGGCACTGTTGGCCTTCTGACTTCAGCTAGATTGAGAAACGCTGCACCACGCCCAGCTAGATCCAAGGTGGTAGCCCCATCAGCGTGGTCGTCCTAGTGTTGGTTGGGACGTTAAACAGAACTGGCACGATGGCCCTCCGGCGAGAGAGGAGTATTGGCGTAGGCCCAATAAGCCACCCGTAAAAATCCCCATTGCGAATAATATAGGAGAAAATACGACTCGATACAATCGGCAAAGACCCACGCGACGAAATAAGGACTACGATTGGAAACTTGAACATGGAATTGCAAGTCACTTGGCTTCGCAGGATGTGACAGGGTAATTTACGACGAACTATATCCCCGCAACTTCGACATCGTGGCGTTGCAGGAACTTTGTTGGACTGGACAGAAAGTGTGGAAAAGCGGGCATCGAGCGGCTACCTTCTACCAAAGCTGTGGCATCACCAATAAACTGGGAACAGGATTTATAGTGTTGGGCAAGATGCGACAATGTGTGATCGGTTGGCGGCCGATCAACGCAAGGATGTGCATGTTGAGAGTTAAGGGCTGTTTCTTCAACTACAGCATCATCAACGTCCACTGCCCACACGAAGGGAGACCTGATGACGAGAAAGAAGCGTTCTACGCGCAGATAGAGCAAACATACGATGGTTGCTTGCCGCGTGACGTGAAAATCGTTGTCGGCGACATGAACGCGCAGGTAGGAAGGGACGAAATGTATTGACCGGTAATCGGGCGAAGCAGCCTGCACGCCGTATCAAATGATAACGTCCAGCGATGCGTAACCTTTGCAACCTCCCTTGGTATGGTAGTCCGAAGCACCTTCTCCCTCCGCAAAAATATCCACAAAGCCACCTGGAGATCATCCGACCATCAAACAGAAAACCAAATCGACCACTTTCTAATCGACGGTAAATTCTTCTCGGATATAACCAATGTCCGCACATACCGCAGTGCGAATATAGATTCGGATCACTACTTAGTCGCTGTATGCATGCGCTCAAAACTTTCGACAGTTATCACCACGTGTCGAAGTCGAACGCCCCGGCTCAACATCGAGCAGCTGCGTAACGTAGAAGTGGCTCAAGACTACGCGCAGCAGTTAGCAGTGGCCCTACCAACGGAAGAGCAGCTTGGCGCAGCTACACTTGAAGATGGCTGGAGGGACATCCGATCCGCCATAGGTTACATCACTAGGCTTCGCGACTCCGAATCACAGAAACGACTGGTACGACGGCGAATGTAAATGCAGCATGGGCGAGAATGCTGCAACACCGTACGAGAGCGAATGAGGCACGTTACAGACAGGCACGGAACAGGCAGAACTCAGTCTTCCGGATGAAGAAGCGCCAGCAGGAAGAACGAGATTGCAAAGCGATGGAAGAGCTGTACCGCGCTAAGGACACACAAAAGTTCTATGAGAAGCTGAACCTCTCGCGCAGAGACTTTGTGCCACAAGCCTACATGTGCCGAGATAATCACGCGAATATTCTCACGAGCAAGCGTGAGGTGGTCGAGAGGTAGCGGCAGCATTACGATGAGCACCTCAATGGCGACACTGCAAGTACCGAAGGTGGCGTGGTAACAGATCTAGGAGTATGTGCACAGGACGAAAGACTTCCGGCCCCTAACCTCCAAGAGATGGAGGAGGAGGTTGGCCGGTTGAAAAACAACAAAGCCGCTGGAGCAGATCAAATACCAAGCGTATTCTAAAATACGGAGGAGAAGCACTGATGAGAGCACTACACTGGGTCATTACAAAGATTTGGGAGGAAGAAGTATTACCGGAGGAATGGATGGAAGGTATCGTGTGTCCCATTTACAAAAAGGGCGACAAGTTGGATTGCGGGAACTACCGCGCGATCACACAACAGAGCGCTGCCTACAAGATACTCTTCAATGATTTTATATTTTTAAACGAAAGAGCACCTTTTTCTAAGCCTCTATGATTTTTTTTTCAGATTTTTAGAACTTTGTTTAGATACCTAAAATCAATTTCAAAGAGATTTTTCGAAATCACCTTTTGACAGCTGGCCCACTGCTTGACAGCTCCGCCCAGTACAAAATGCGACGAGGGGTGATTCGACAAATCGCTCCCATACAAACTTCAAACTGATTTTTAAATAGGTTCCCGGGCACCAAAATTCATGAAAATTTGGATTTCGGCTCAGTTTTGCATGCAGATTCAGAATATGGAATTATCTCAACACCACTTAAGAAGCCAATTGCAAGAGAGTTCGTGGGGCAATATCAGGCTGGATTTATGGGTGAACGCGCTACAACGGACCAGATGTTCGCCATCCACCAGGTGTTGCAGAAATGCCGCGAATACAACGTGCCCACACATCTCTTGTTCATCGATTTCAAATCGGCATATGATACAATCGATCGAGAACAGCTATGGCAGATTAAGCACGAATACAGATTCCCGGATAAACTGATACGGTTGATCAAGGCAACGATGGATCGAGTGAAGTGCGTACCCGAGTAAGTGAAAAAATCTGATGAATAGCTTATTCAGTTATGATTGATTGAATAACTGAAGAGCAAAAACTGATATTTGTTTGATTGATATAAGAGGTAAAAGAACAGAAAAAAAGCAAAATCTAATATGATGAACTACTCAATAATAGCTTGTTAGGATATTACAAGATCAAAGCAATAGCAGACAAGATTTGTCACTTTTTTCTAGAAAAAAAATGTCAACATCCAGCATCGAACCTACGACCTTAGGGTTCACAGGCAGCGATGCTTACTAGGGTGCCTGTACCAGTTATCGCACTACCTAAGGAAAACTATTTCTACAAAAATAAAAAGAAGACCGATGAATGTCATCGATATGTCAAATGATAGATTAGTTTTCATACTTTACAGGAAAAATATAGAAATCGAGCCAAAACTACTTTAAGTATTTATTACAGCGTGTGCCAATGATAGGAACCCTGTACCAGTTATGGACATATTTGTTAATTTGGGTTTCACTTCGCACTGTTTACATGCATTCCTTATGGGATTAGCCATAACTGGTACACTATGGCGAAAAAGGGTGCAAGGAAGCCTAAAAGTTAAGGAAAATTAATTATTTCTATCATATTTTGAGCAAATTGTGAAGTTTGAATGATTGTAACCATCTTTTGTGATCGTGATCACGATTTGTTCTTGTAGATTTGCATCATTAAAGGTTGAAAATCATCTATGGCGAATTTGAGGTACTATAGCCATAACTGGTACACTGAGCCTACTCAACTGTGGCTCGCTGTTGTAAATAATAAGGGAATTTAAGAGCATGCGGTTCTTCGTTACCACAGCTCAGAAAGGGGCACATGGCATTTCACTAACATTGAGCCATCTCTATGGGTGTATGTGTTCCATTTCGTGCAGAAGAGCTAAACTTGTTCTTATGTAGAAATTTTCAGCTATTTCGACAAAAATAAAAACTGATATCATATCACTTTGAGCTATTCGTGCGATATTCATTAGGGTATCGCGCCACTTGGGCACTTTAGGCTTCTATATTCGTCTGTTTTCCACTATAACTCAGTCAAATTTGAATCAATTGACTTGAAATGTTGTACACGGGTAGATACTATACCTATCTCAACACATTCCAAAAGTTGTGTCAATTGGTTCAAATTTACGTCTTATACATCTTAGGTAAAAATAATAGGTAACTTCATCTAGGTAGTTTTTTTTTTTCTTTTTTCTCCCGAAAGTGCTTAGGGGGTCAAGGCAATGGAAGTTCGTGGCTTTTCAAATTGTTACCCCCTAAGCACTCTCGTATGGCGTGCGTCTCATAATGTACCTGTGATACATGAACTTTGTTTACCTATCCTGTGCTGGAGGGAAATGTACCTATTGTATGGTGGAGGTTAATATAGATATAAGTTTTTGCATGCTCGGGAGAAAAAAGAAAAAAAAAACTACCTAGATTAAGTTACCTATTATTTTTACCTAAGATGTATAAGACGTGTAGAATGCGATGGATCTCTTCAGTCGAGTCAAGTACAAGACACTGAAGACGACCTTACAGTTGAGGTCGAAATACGTATCTGTCAAAGGATGCAAATTCTTAGCAGAAGATCGTGTTTACTTTGGACTCCGCAGAACTCTACGATCGAATAAAGTTCGTCATAACACGAAGTTAACTATCTACAAAACGCTGATTATCCCGCGAAAATCGGGAGGCTACGGTGGGCGGGTCACGTCATCAAGATGTCGGATAGCAACCCGACTAAAATGATTCTCGAGAGTCATCCGACCGGTACAAGAAGACGTGGAGTGCAGCGAGCTAGGTGGATCGACCAAGTGGAGGACGATCTGCGGACCCTACACAGAATGCGGAACTGGAGACAAACTTCCATGGACCGAGTGGAATGGAGACGGCTACTATGTGCAGCAGAGGCCACCCCGGCCTTCGGTAAGGTAAGTATGATGTGCGAGGTTGGCCATCCCCGATGACAATCGATGACCTTCGTCTGTGGCCGCCTTCCTCCGTGTTCCACCCTGTATTGAATCGCCAGATGGTCACTGTGCGTGTACCCTCGTGTACTCATCGTCTACCCTGCAGTCCGAGCTTGGGTATGGACTAGGGATCCAGAAAGTCACATCAATGATGGACACTGCACAGTAGGTTTTCCTTTCGGCTACGTTCGTGACATCTACGTTCAGTCTAGCCATAGCTCCGTGTAGAGCCCAGCCTCTCGCGTTAGTCGAGCGGCTACCCCATTCAACCGCCCAGGCATTGTAGTCTCCACCGATGACCACGGGACTCAATCCCACTAAAGCCTGCGCACTTTAGAATCGGTACACTTTCAACCGGCTGCAGATCAAAAACGGTTTAACCTACAAAAAATGTTGTAAGAAGCAAATGAAGCTTATTTATTGTGTTTTGTAGGAAAAATATGAAAAAAACAGTTTATATTTCTTCAAGATAAAATTTTGACCTGATTGTAAAATTTATGCCATTTTATTCTGCACAAACCAATGCTCGTTAACATTTGCAAATTTCACAGCTTACGGGCTTATATTTCCATAAGAAACAAAATTATATTCATCAAAGATATGCTCAAAACAAGTTACCACATTAAACTCTTGACAAGTATGGTTCACAATATCATAAAAAACTTATATCCTCATTGTCTATTCACGCTATATTCAAAACAAAATTTTACTCAAAGTAATTTTTTATGAAAAAATATTTCCTGGGATCGTTTTTTGGATCTACAATTCCCCAATTCAAGTGGCCTAACTTAATTCATATCAAAACCTGGATTATTTTTGGAATTATTAGCAGTTTTCCCTCACAGTAGTCGGAAATTAACAGTCATAAGGCTAACTCCTCATAATAAGCCTAAAATAAGATAGTTTTCATGGATAAAGCACTGAAAACCATGTAGATTATGGAACTATAGATGTGATTCTATGATCACAAATAAAAAACTTTTGAGTAGATTCAATTTTATTTAAAAAATCGTTAGATATTTCACGCCATCAAAACACATCCAATGAATTTCGTCAGCAATAGTCCATACAGCATTCGAGCCACGATTATTTATATTGTTCTGCATCAAATCATTGGTTTCTTGTGTACCAATACTATTCGTATAATATCCTTCCGTATGCGTATTTGCCGAACTAAAGTTTATGCGAAAACAACTTTTTCGACCTTAAATATCTATGCAAGCCTTTGATTCTCCATAAAACCCTTCAAAGGCTTACCATAGCTATATTGGAAATTGTATAACACTCATGGAATATTTTACCTCCCTTAATCAACAATCATAATACCAACAACTATTCTATACTGCGTAATTGGTGGGTTTGGTAATTATATATTCCTACACAAATCTTGAATCTGACAATGATTGGTTCTTGCTCAATGTGTTCAGAAAAAACTGGCACTATTTACGAATTGAGATCAATAGTTCATTTAAAAATATAAAAACAGCAAATTTTATATTTTTCCTACAAACTACAATAGATAAGTTTCAATTGCTTCTAACAACACTTTTTTTCCAAGTGACACCGTTTTTGAGCGGCAGCCGGTTGAAAGTGTTCCGATTCTAAAGTGCGCAGGCTTTAGTGCGTTTCATAGCGAGTCATGTAGACTAGAACTGGTCTATCGGCCACCTGGGAGGGATATAACACCTGCAGAAGTACACCTCGTTGATCTTCGCTATTGTGAACTCATCGTGTGACGTATCAATTATTTCCTGGATCGGAAAACGAACAGTTCCATAAAAAAAAAACAAGTTCATGTGTCATGTTAAGAGGAAATGGACAGAAGTTGAAATTAATATAGGGGCATTGTTGAACAACGCCATAAGACAATGTAAATAAAACAGAGGTTTTTCTCGTTATCTTGTTAGCCACAATATCAATCCCTGGATTAAGCATAAATTTGTAACATATATTTTCCATGTCTATTATGTTGTGCAAAAATGCGCAAAGCACTGAACACCAGCACTGTAACCATCACGTCTTGTAGTCGAACCTTAGACTTTCTAGCGTGCAATGTATACGACGTTGATTTTGCCCTTGATGAAAGAGAAGGAAACTAAAATACTCCCTTAATTAGTATTTGACCACCCCACAAAACCGAACCTCAATCCTCACATCTCGGACGAAAAAAGAAAACGAAAAGCGAACTAATTCCCCCAGCACTGCTACAGCCTTCTGCCGTACCTGCTATTAAAACCTCCACATTCAGCCAATCCCCATGATTTTGGAGCTCCGGCTGACTGACTGTGAGCCCAAAGATAAAACGTTACTAATCCTGGTTTAATTTGAGTATTTCCTTATTTAGAACGCTGCTGTGCTTCCATCGCATCGCCGGACGCCGGATGGCTGCTGCAGAGCAGAGGCTCTCATCACCCCCTCTCGACATGTAGAGTAGATATGCAGCAGCAAGCATACAACCATCGAAGCGAGTGAACAAGAAAATGAAACCAAGCCATAGTCCTTTTGTTTTAAAACCCCCGCCCGGTCGGGTCCGGAATGGCAGGTTCTAAATCTCTATTTCCTTCACACAGCCGAACCGTCCTGGGATTTGGGAAAGAAGAGAAGATTTCTCAATATCGGTATGAACACATGTATCCCACCTTCCTCAGTGCTCCACGAAGCCAGCAGGATGGCAACTATGTTGGACTATTTTCCACGCTCTTTTTATAATCCTCGAATTGAGACACAAATTCCTCTTGGAGATTGGCCACAGGCGGGATGCATCAGCACTAGTATCGGTAGGGTTAGCCCCGAGCGATAGTGTGTCAATGAATGGATGCGCTGTATACCTATTCTGGTCGTATCTAGATTGACCTAAAAGCATATATAATTAAGCAGGTTTTTTTTCGTCATCGTTGTGTGAATGATATTCGTCATTTGCGATACGATTGGAACGTTTTGAACCAAAGGATGCTTTGGCGGTATTGCAAATTCGTATCGGATGCCTGGAACCCAAATTTAAAATGCATCCTTTAGCTGGCTCATCTAAATGTTGACCGTTTCCCGTATTTCATACTTTAAAAGAGGTTCTCGAGGGTCCCGGGGGTCCCTTAGGGCCACTAAGAGTATTTCAGGGATGCTACAGGCGGGTTTCAGAGGTGTAAGCCCTTAGGAGGTTCAGGGAAAATTTGGTGGTTTTTTAAGGAAGATTCATGGGTTTTCGGAGAAGTATCAAAGCATATCTAAGTTTTAGATGATATCAGGGTACAGACCTATACAGACCTATCTGCCTTCTGTACACCGCCGGAAAACTGTTGGAACGGATCATTCTGTCGAGGCTGATGATCTCTATACCAAGCAACCCAATGACTCTGGCCTCTCGCATAACAAGTGCGGCTTCCGTAAAGGTCGATCGACGGTGGACACTATTAGGGCTGTAGCCAAAATGGTTGAGATAGTGCTCCAAAAGAGTAAGCGTAAGCTGCTCGCAACAGTATCGGTTTCCATACTAGGGAGTATAGCGCTGCTGCATGGTGAACCGAAACGTGAAGCGACTCGAGAGTACCCACAGTCCACAACTCAGTGCTTTCCTCTTATATGGCTCCTGGCTACTACGAGGTTGATCCCACTGCACTGATAAGCGCTCTCTACTGATTGCTTTGGTGCTGTTCTTTAGTGATCCTGCCGATGTGATGAACCTTAGGCCTACCTGAACTCAGAGCAACGCCGTTTTGGCGTCAGAGAGTCCAACGAGGTTGATCAAGATACATACATCCTCCACACCAAAAAGACCGGCTTCGTGGTGGAGAACGATTTCATATCTGGCTGACCGGGTCATAATGTTTGACGCCATGAGGTCTGTCCCACGGAATTGCTTAACTGCTGTGGCCATGTGGAGCGCTAATGCATCACGTAGCTGCTGTCGTTGCATATCCGCAGTTGGTCATGGAGCAGTGGGTTAAATCTAATCACGGCTCTCACAGCTTTGCACGTTGCAATAGTTGCCAGTTGCATTCGATGCAACAGTTCTGCTTCTCGACGCATCGCTCGGCCATCGCTTCCAGCTTAATGAACTCCACTTTTGCAACGGTGAGCATAATATGAGGCATGATATCCCACGAACGCAACACATGTTAAACTTCGGTACTATTTCTCGCACTTGTGTCGAACATCAAACGCCAAACATCGGAGTACCCGTGTTTGCTAGCGTACTCCGTACCAAAGAGTACTCAAGTACAAAACTTGTGTACGTACAGAAGTACAAAACGAAAATCGAACCGAGCGAAAACCGAGAATGACCCCGAAGTGGCTTTCCGATTGGTAAACGAGTGGTGCCGAACTGTCAATCGTCGTCCGAGAAAGTTCTTTTTTGCACGATCGCTTCCCACTTCGTTTCGTGCGATGCACGTGTACTGTACATATGTTCGTACTTGTGTTTGAAACGAACTCTGAACATAAGTACACGTTTGGGTACAGATTTGTGTGTTGCGGTTTAAACACCAAGTCAGAGTACAGGCGGAGTTTAAATACAGCAGTACTTAGCGAGTTCGGTGTTCGTTTGGGAAGACTGGAGGCATCCCAAAAGCACATGATCGATTCCTCTGACTCCAGATCTAGTGATTGCTCCCGCGATTGTCCGTTTTATTAGTTTTGTCGGAAAACCGTGTCAAATCTGCAAGTTGTATTCCCGGAATTGATTTAGGATCGGCGGCGGGTATGCATCTGGTCAGTTGTTGATCGGTTCTCGCAAAATCGTCTGGATTCGCAAAAAAAAAAAAAAATACTCCTCAAGAGGTCTCAGTCTGCTGAAAAGGATACCCGCCACTTGGGCGGTTGCTTCTAATTTCGTCTGTTTTCCACTATAACTCAGTCAAATTTGAACCAATTGACACAACTTTTGGAATGCGGTGAGATAGGTTGAAACCGACTCGTGAGAGGTTTCATAGACATCCCTAGTTTATTTAGAATGTGCGCCTACCAGGTAGGCAACCGTTAAGTAAGTGCTCGAATCAGGGGTGTTAATAGTTAAATGAGGAGAATGTGATATGTGTGAAAAGGAGGAGCTAGTAAATCGATCTGGTAAGCAAAGTGAAATTTTGGAAAGAGAAATAAAGATCAAGATAATGGAAACCGGAAATTAAAAGAAAATTAGGAAAGTATAGGGGTCTAGGGTCTGACGGAGCGATAGCTCGATCTTTCCCATACAGACTGCCGAACAGTAAAGTTGTTAAAAGTTAAATCTATTCAGTGATATTGAAGCCTTATTAAAAGTATTGAAAAAGTAATTAAAAGTGAACCTAAGACAAGTGAATTATAATTAATTTGTATTTATTTTCTACATTTAAAGCTATTTTCACAGTGAATTAATTAAAAAACCAAAAGTCGTGAGTGCGTTTCATAAATCTAGTAGGAAAAGTAAGCAATGAAAATTAAGGAAATGTTTAATGAAATAATAATGAAGATTTTTAGCTAGGAAAGTGATCGTGAGTCGGAAAATTGTTTGAAACAAATTGAAGGAGAAAACGAAACAATTCACGTGAGGTAAAATTTTGAAGATTTTTATGTGGTGCTATTGGGGTGCTAATTGGTTTTTATTACAGTCACCACAGTGACCGCGTGCCCAGTTTGGGGCTATAGGGCTACATCGCCGTAGTGCTAGATTCCTATAGTGGTGGTTTAGTGGAGGTCCGAGAATCGCGACACCGAAGCCAATCAGTGTACGTGTGCTACCGATCAGACTGCGGGCGATCCCATGGATAGGTTCTTCGCCTCGTGGCTGCGCGCCACTAAGAGCCTGTTCAGAGTGCGTGGTCATCGAATGAAGGATTCGGCCTCGTTGGCACCACCCGTCCCACATGTGGTTGCAGAATTCAGCGAGTGATCTGTAGGGGGAAAGTTTCCCACTGCCAGTGCGTATCGCCCAGACTCACGCCCCGGGAGGAAAATTCCATGGTTCTCGAGCAGTCCTGATCACACCCCACTCCCACCCCACCGAAGCGTCGGTCGCAGAAGACGAGTATCACATCGGAGCACGTGGAGGGCGCCCCGCACGAATCGTAACCTCGATTCACCGTCGTCCTCTCTCCGGCGCACAGCACGACGCCCAAACGTCGTCCGATCGTGCCAGAAGTTTTAGCGAACACCTTCAGAATTGCGTCGCCGCCGGCGCAGCCGGCTCTCCGTCGTCGTCTCTGTCGGCTACCATTGCTGAGCAACGCCCGACGTCGGCATCCGACCGGCGACCCTGTACTGGTGTTGAAGGTAACCACGAACCAATAGCTGAAACTGTAAGTACCCACCACTGTTTTACCGTACCAACACCAACATGCACTACCACCACCAGAAGAAGAAAGAAGAATGTACGTGAACAAACAATATTAGCATGCAAATTACTCACAAAAGGTACATATAACACAGATAAACAGAGTGACGTCACACTTAGGGAAGATCTTTACTAGAAAGTTAGTTTGCAGTCAGACTGCCATGATGAAGGGTGTATGAAGGAGATTTTGGCCAAGAATTACAAAATTCCATGAAAATAGCTTTTTAAGCGAAAATATAAATAGTTCTTTTTATCAAATTTTAATCAATAAATATTGTTACTTTTAACAGGTTTCTAAACACTGCTAAAATTATCATTTTCTTTTGGAATAAACTTTAAGAATAAAATCTAAACTTTTTTTGAATTTGGTCATTTTGGGAGACGAATACCTGCTTGGGAAGGAAATTTGGGAAAGTTGTTAGGGATGTTATTTGAAGGTGGATTTTCGTGAAGGGTTGGGGACACGAGCTAGCAGGGCAAACCGATCTGGAATTCTGGCAGACGACAACGGTCGTCTGGCGCAAAAGCCAGAATTTTGAGGCCCTTCCAGGATCCTCCTTACAAGGTATAGTATCTACCCGTGTACAACATTTCAAGTCAATTGGTTCAAAATTGACTGAGTTATAGTGGAAAACAGACGAATATAGAAGCCACCGCCCAAGTGGCGCGATACCCTATGCGAGAATTAAGAATGACAATACCTCTGAAATTAGCACACTCTAGGTTTAGGAATCTGTTGCATTGATTTGCACAGTTGCTCGTTTAACGTGTTCAGAAACTTCAAGTTCTACATAGTTTACTTCAATCGCCATTTAATCTATGTTTGCAATAATAATTGTCCATGATTGCTCTACAACCCAACGAGATTGTTTTTTTTTACGATTGTCAGATACAGTAAAGTTTACTTAACCTGACCTGAAGTGCAGACCTTTCAAGTTCTACAAATCTACAACAATCGCCTTTGAATCTCCGCTAGCGGTTTACAGTCATTGTTATCCATACTACTCCGCAATTCAACAAGAAGTTCATTTTTAAGGTTGTCAAATATTGTGAGGTTTAAAAAATGCCATGAAGTACAGAACTTTCAAACTCTACAGCATCTACCGCAATGCTATTCTACGCTTGAGGTTTCCGGTCATTGTAATCCATGGTAATTTACAAATTCTACAGAATTTCCTCAAATGCCGTTGAATCTACGTTTACAGTTATTTTTCATCGATATACATGGTTCTCCGTAATCTAACGAGAAGTCCTTTTACGGTTGTCAGACGTTGTCAGGTTTGCAAAATCTCCTAAAGCTCAGGGCTATCATTGTCCACGCGGATTTCTCCAAAAGTTTTTTTTTCAGGAATTACTTAAGGAATTCCCAAGGGAGACTACTACGGAGATTCCTACAGATATTAATATCTTAATAGAAATTTCTTATGGAATCCCTTCAGAATGTATGTCATTCCCCAGAAACCCATTCCCTAGAATGACTGACTGACTGATTGACATTGACAGTAAGTTCAATGTTGAAAAATATCCTATGAAAAAAACTCAATTTAATTCATCGGACAATTGTCAAGGTTCAAAAATGACCAAAAAGAACAGCCTATTAGTTGAAGAAGGTTAATTTCTCATGAAAAAATATCAGCCAATCTTTCGGCCGCACCTCCCAATGACGGTTAGATTTATTATTATTATTGTGAAGTTATTCATTGATCTATTTTATTTAAATACGGCTTTTGAAATATGCTATTTTAGTTTTTGATTCCTAAGCATCTGATATTGTTTTCAAACTCTTTTCAAGAGTACTTTTTTCTGCATGGCTGTCATGTTTTTAAATGTTTTCATCCAAATTCGGCAAGCCCAAGAAATCGAGAAACAAATATTCATTTTAGAACTGGTTGGAAGCTGTGGGAGGGCATTCTATCTACGTAACCAATGAATATTTAACCATACTGTACTTTGGTTATACAGGTCGGACTCGATTATCCGGAGTCGGGTTCTGGCGCTTCGCATAATAAAATCTCACAAACGGAATGCTGTAAGAAGCTGAAATTTTGACTGATCACTAATCAAAGTTGGCTTGACAAACTGTCAAAGTTTCAGCTTTATAGAGGGTTCCGTTACCCAGATATATGATTGAGAAGCATGTTAACCCGACTCCGGATAATCGAGTTCGACCGTATCCTTTACCTTTACTTGAAATAACAGCCTACCATAAATAATGAAGTAGGAATCTCAGTTTTCCCGCCAATAAACTACATAACACTGCACCTCGAAAGGGCAGCCATTGATGATAAGAATGAACAATCTCTGATATAAAGTTAGGCAGTTTGACCGCCAAAGAACTCTCCAACGATCAACTTAGAAAGAACAGCCAATTTCAAAAAGAAGGGAAATTCTCGGATGAAGTTAGCAGCTAGGCCAACAAACAATTCTGTAATGGTATATGTAGCCAAACACCAGTTCAACTACCAGCATAATACTGCTCAATCTACCGCACATTTATTTTTGCAATATGACCTTCGGTCGAATGGCTGGATGTCCCTTCGAACATTAGATCTCAACGATTTCATTCACCTTCTAGACAATGACAGTGTACTAAATAACCGAACCCGTCATTTCCCCTGTGTCAATTCTGGGGAATGTCTTATTCTGGGAAACGGCTGGAGAATGGGTCATTTTGGGGATTTCTTTTCTGGGGAATGTCCCATTCTGGGGAATATTCCATTCTGGGGAATGTCCCATTCTGGTGAATGGGATTCTGGGGAAATGCATTCTGGGGAATGGTATTCTTGGGAATGGGATTCTGGGAAATGGCCTACAACCATTCCCAAGTAACAATCAGCATGCCTTGAAGATTTATTCATGTTTTATCCTGGTTTTAAACGAGCATGTGAAAAAGCTAGTTGTTCTATATTTGTTGTTGCGACAATACCCCTCGATGTGGGACCGTTCCGTTTCTAAAGCGTACCTACACATGCGTCAACCGTTGCAGAATAGACGTCATTAGCATTGGGAATGATAAGGCAAAATTGATTCTGTCAGTTAGGTCATCAGCTTAATCTTAATCGGTTTTCCAAGTGCATTTCTTAATTTGATTATTCCCTATAATTTGATAAAAGCTATAAAGTATTTGATTAGCTAGTCTGTGCCTTAAGAATTGTTAAATTCGTGGAGCGTAGAGGTAGTGAGTATTGTTTGTGGATAGAAGGACTAGAGAACACTATTATTGATCATCTGTATCTTATATATATTACCTTTAGTATGACAGCTAACGTATGATTAGAAGAACTTAGGTCGTTTTCAGCGGTCGCGTTCTATTCCAAATTCTGACATTTGAATAGACCAAATCGAAATTTTAGATCTCCACCGGGGCGTTCCAAATTCACTTTTCGAACAGTTCCGGTCTAAATAAAATGGAACTGTTCTACGCCTTGTTCTATTTCGCGTCCGATTTGGAACGAGAATCAATCCGTTCCATTTTTTGACAGTTGCGTTTTGTTGTTGTTTTTCGTCGTCGTTGACTCGGTCGTCGGTTGTTCCCGTGAAAATGTTTTCGAGATTTTTATTCATTGGAACTTTGTAGGATACAAATCGGAATGATTCGTGATTGCCGAGTGCAAAATATTTGGTGACAGTTTTGGTTGTTTTCATTTTTCCCTCTCCAAACTCCCGCCGGTTCGGTCACTGGAGTTGGAAAATACATCAACACCCCCGCGATCAGGAGCTCACTCAGGAGTACCTGCTCCTGCTACTTTCGTCGTCCACTCAGGCAATCTAAAACTCCCCCGGCTGGTACGTATTTCGGCATATTTTTTTTAAATGCTTCTGCTTGAGCTACAACAGCAGCAGGTGGTTTGACCCGACAGAAAACGCTGATCATAGTACTTCTTTTTATCCATAGGAACTGTCCGGCGCAGAACATCAGAATTCTACGGCATATTCCAAACAACGAGCCCGGCGACTCTGGCTCGTATTCCCCTATATTTCCTAGTTAGTTGAGGCCTCTCTTGGCGTAGAGATGACACTGTTGAAAATGCTTTGACATCCATGTGCACAACAGAATATGTGCTCGATGAACAAATTGAGATTTGAAATTATGAAAAGAAATCCACGTACTCCGGTGAGACTCGAACTCACGACTCCCAATTCGCTAGACGGGCGCTTCTATTCCTTCAAGCTACGGAGTCACTCGACTATCTCCGTCGCCAGCAGGCATAGAACTGAACTCGATTCCACAATCGCACATGGTTATCTTCTTTTCACAATCCAAACCCCCTTCGGATGGGATTAGATGAACATCTAACACATTGTCTGTTGTGCACATGTATGTCAAAGCGGGAGAGGAAGTTATTTTTAATTGTCGAGAGCTTCGGGCACTGCCTTCCAATCACTTATTGGTATGGCAATTAGTGTGCAGTCGGACTCTCGACGGGTCGGTCCTCGGCCGACCGAATACGGTAAGGGTGACCGTAGCACCTTACAAATGTCAATTTCTTGATTTTGCTTTGGCTGACCAAGCCATGTGGGAAATTACACTGTTGAAAATGCTTTGACATCCATGTGCACAACAGAATATGTGCTCGATGAACAAATTGAGATTTGAAATTATGAAAAGAAATCCACGTACTCCGGTGAGACTCGAACTCACGACTCCCGATTCGCTAGACGGGCGCTTCTATTCCTTCAAGCTACGGAGTCACTCGACTATCTCCGTCGCCAGCAGGCATAGAACTGAACTCGATTCCACAATCGCACATGGTTATCTTCTTTTCACAATCCAAACCCCCTTCGGATGGGATTAGATGAACATCTAACACATTGTCTGTTGTGCACATGTATGTCAAAGCGGGAGAGGAAGTTATTTTTAATTGTCGAGAGCTTCGGGCACTGCCTTCCAATCACTTATTGGTATGGCAATTAGTGTGTTAGATGTTCATCTAATCCCATCCGAAGGGGGTTTGGATTGTGAAAAGAAGATAACCATGTGCGATTGTGGAATCGAGTTCAGTTCTATGCCTGCTGGCGACGGAGATAGTCGAGTGACTCCGTAGCTTGAAGGAATAGAAGCGCCCGTCTAGCGAATTGGGAGTCGTGAGTTCGAGTCTCACCGGAGTACGTGGATTTCTTTTCATAATTTCAAATCTCAATTTGTTCATCGAGCACATATTCTGTTGTGCACATGGATGTCAAAGCATTTTCAACAGTGTAATTTCCCACATGGCTTGGTCAGCCAAAGCAAAATCAAGAAATTGACATTTGTAAGGTGCTACGGTCACCCTTACCGTATTCGGTCGGCCGAGGACCGACCCGTCGAGAGTCCGACTGCACACTAATTGCCATACCAATAAGTGATTGGAAGGCAGTGCCCGAAGCTCTCGACAATTAAAAATAACTTCCTCTCCCGCTTTGACATACATGTGCACAACAGACAATGTGTTAGATGTTCATCTAATCCCATCCGAAGGGGGTTTGGATTGTGAAAAGAAGATAACCATGTGCGATTGTGGAATCGAGTTCAGTTCTATGCCTGCTGGCGACGGAGATAGTCGAGTGACTCCGTAGCTTGAAGGAATAGAAGCGCCCGTCTAGCGAATTGGGAGTCGTGAGTTCGAGTCTCACCGGAGTACGTGGATTTCTTTTCATAATTTCAAATCTCAATTTGTTCATCGAGCACATATTCTGTTGTGCACATGGATGTCAAAGCATTTTCAACAGTGTAATTTCCCACATGGCTTGGTCAGCCAAAGCAAAATCAAGAAATTGACATCCGTAGAGATGACGCCCACGGTTAGCAAAGCCATGCTGAAGGTGCCTAGATTCGATACTGTCCAGGATCATTTCGTGATGCATGACTTAACTACGGTATGTATACCTACGAAGGCAAACAAAATTAATAGCAATAGGAGTGATCATTAAAACGAATGTCCCAGCGTATTTTTTTAGTTTTATGTTTATTACGTATATTTTTTTTTATTATGAAGCATCAGCAAATCACATTCCATATATGTAGTCTAAAAAGTCGTGAGATTTTGTGTATTTCTGTATACATATTATTGAAGGAAATAAAGAGTTAAAGATAAAATCATGGGAGAAACCTTGAATCAATCTAAGATATCCTTCAACAATTCTCCTGGGAATCGATTTAAGACTACCCCACTGGATTTATTCGTGATTTCCCCCGAAAATTCTTGTCAGGATATCTCCAGAAATTCCTTCAGATATTTTCTTCCAGACTTTTCCAAAAACTCATTAGGGAGTTCATCTGGGAATACCTTTAAAGGGTTTTACTGGGAATTTCTTATGAAGTTTCTTCGGGAATTGCTTCTTTATTTCTTTAATAGTTTCATGAGTTGCTCCAGAAATGTCTCCAAGAAATCCTCCCGGAATTTCTTCGTGAGTTCGTCCGAGAATTCTTAAAGAACGTCATTGAATTACGTCAAGCTTTGGAAAGGAAAGGGGGGGTTGAAGATTATAAAAGCCATGCACAAATTACGTCACGCTTTTAGGGGGAGAGGGTTTTACATTACGTGACGAACCATACAAAACTGGGTGAGGTTTCATACTTGACGATGACTCATGTGCAATCAGTTAGCCTTTGGATTGGGCTGTGGATCGGCAATCCAGAGGAGCGGATTCGATTCCCGTTCCGGTCGGAAACTTTTTCGACTTTCCTAAGCTTTGTGTGTATCATTGTATAGGCAAAGAAAGCTCTTCAATCAATAACTCTAGAAGTGACAAAAAGCGGACCCCACACGAGCATCAATACTTTTTCAATATCGGTACTTTTTGTCGAAATTTTCATCAAACTTTCAGCTTAATCGAAAAAAAAAATCAATAATACATTGGAAAAACCATGAGTTTGATAAAAAATACCGATATTGATGAAGTATTGATGCTCGTGTGGGGCCCTCTGAAGAGAGCCAGGCAAAGTTCCAGTGGGAACGTAGAGCAACAAAGAAGAAAAAGAGACCTGCGCTACCATTGTTTACATGTATTATACTAAGACTAATTCTACACTTGCCTCCAGAAACTCCTCCATTAATTCCTCCAGGAACTATTCAGAGTTTTCTCCAGGAACCTCCATTGGTTTCTCAAGAAATTTCTCTAGGAATCCCGTCAGAGATTTTTCCAGGGAAACATCCAGGAATTTTTCCAGGAATTTCTTCTGACATCTCCATTGGTTTCTCAAGGAATTCCTCCAGGAATTACACCAGGGATTGCCCTAGAGATTTCTCCAGGAATTTCACCAGGGATTCCTCCAGAACTTCTTCTGGAGATTTTTCCAGGAATATGTACCTCAGAGATTCTTCTAGGAATTCCTCAGGGATTCCTCCAGTATTTTTTACAGGAATTCCTCCAGAAATTTATATAGGAGTTCCTCCAGGAACATCCAACATCTTGAGGAATTCCTGGTGGAACTTCTTTTTTTTAATTTTTATTTACGTGTATTTTACTAACACTAATTCTACACTTGCCTCCAGAAACTCCTCCATGAATTCCTCCAGGAACTTTTCAGAGTTTTCTTCAGGAACCTCCATTGGTTTCTCCAGGAATTCCGTCCAGGGATACCTCCAGGAATTCCTTCAGGGATTCTTCCAGGAATTTCTTCTGACATCTCAAGGAATTCCTCCGGGAATTACACCAGGGATTTCCCTAGAGATTTTTCCAGGAATTTCACCAGGGATTACTCCAGAAATTTCTCTAGAGATTTCTCCAGGAATACCTCAGATATTCTTCCAGGAATTCCTCAGGGATTCCTCCAGTATTTTTTACAAGAATTCCTCCAGAAATTTATGTAGGAGTTCCTCCAGGAACATCCAACATCTTCAGAAAACCCTGATGGAACTTTTTTTTTTTAATTTTTATTTACGTGTATTTTAACTAAGCCTAATTCTTCACCCTCCAGAAATTCCTCCAGGAACCTGCATTGGTTTCTCAAAAAAATCCTCCAGGAATTCCGTCAGAGATGTCTCCAGGGACTCCACCAGGAATTCCTTCAGGGATTCTTCCAGAAATTTCTTCTGGAATCTTATTAGTTTCTCAATGCATTCCTGCAGGAATTTCACCAGAAATTCCTCCAGAAATTCCTCTAGAGATTTCTCCAGGAATACCTCAGAGATTCTTCCAGGTATTCCTCCAGAAATTCCTTCAGGAATTCTTCAGGGATTCTCCCAGAAGTTCCCCAGGGATTCTTGCAAGAATTTTCTCCGGGATTCCTCCAGGAATTCCTCTGGGATTCCTGCAAAAATTTCCTCAAGGATTTCTCCAAGAATTCCTCAGGGATTCCTCCAGGAATTCCTCAGGGATTCCTCCAGTAATTTTTACAGGAATTCCTCCAGAAATTTATACAGGAGTTCCTCCAGGAACATCCAACATCTTCAGGAATTCCAGCAGGATCATTTTTTTTCCCGGGGGTATTCCTGAAGATATTCCCAGGGCAACTCCTTTGGGGATTCACGTAGAAACTCTTGAAGGGAATCTCTCAGAAACTCCTGCAGCGATTCCCAGAGGAACTCCCGGATGAACTCATGGAAGAATTCCCGGAAGAACTGCTGCAGGAATCCTCGGAGGAACTCCTGGATAAATTCCCGGAGAAACTCCTGAAAGAATTCCCGGAGAAACTCCTGGAGGAACTCCCGGAGTAACTCGTGGAAGAACTCCTGGAGAAATTCCCGGAGGAACTCCTGGAGGAATTCCCGGAGGAAATCCTGGAGGAATTCCCGGAGGAACTCCTGTAGGAATTTCCGGAGGAGTGCCTTGAAGACATTTCCGAAAGAACTCCTTGAGAAACACCCATGGACACTCCCGGAGTGTTTCTAATATAATATAATAATCTAATAATAAAACACTCCTGGAAAAATTCCCGAAGGAATTTTTGTATAAATTTCTGGAGAAACTCCTGGAAGAATTTCTGGAGAAATTTCTGTGGAAACTCCTGAAGAGAGGTCCCGAAGGAACTACTGAAATGATTACCGGAGGAACTCCTTAAGAGGTTTCTGGAGGAACTTCTGAAGGGATTCCTGGAGGTGCTCCTGAATGGATTCCCGGAGGAACTCCCAAAGAGATTCCCTGGAGAAACTCCTGGAGATATTCCCAGGGCAACTCCTGAAGGGATTCTCGCAGAAACTCTTGAAGGGAATCCCGGAGGAACTCCTGCAGCGATTCCCGGAGGAATTCCCGGATGAACTCATGGAAGAACTCCCGGCGGAACTGCTGCAGGAATCCCCGGAGGAACTCCTGGATGAATTCCCGGAGAAACCCCTGGAGGAATTCCCTGAGTAACTCCTGGAGGATCTACTGGAGGAATTCCCGCAGGAACTCATGGAGGAATTTTCGGAGGAACTCCTGGAGGAACTCCCGTACGAACTCCTAAAGGAATTTCCGAAGGAACTGCTGGAGGAACTCATGCCGAAACTCTCGAAGGAACTCCTGGAGATTCTCTCACCTGGAGAAATGTCCGAATTCCCGGGAAAACTCCTGGAGAAATTTTCGGGGAAAATTGAAGGTGTTTCTCAAGGAGTTCCTTTGGAAATTTCTTCAAGGCACTCCGCTAGAAATTCCTACAGGAATTCCTCCGGGAATGCCTCCAGGAGTTACTTCGGGAATTCCTCCAGGAATTTCTCCGTTAATTCATCCAGGAGTTTCTCCGGGAATTTTTCCAGTAGTTCTTCCGGGGATTCCTGCAGCAGTTCCTCCGGGAATTCTTCCATGAGCTCATCCGGGAATTCCTTTGGGAATTGCTGTAGGAGTTTCTCCGACCGAGATTACCTTCAAGAGTTTCTATAAGAATCCTTCCCGGAGGTGCCCTGGGAATACATATCTTCAGGATTTTCGCCGGGAATCCCTTCTGGAATTCCTCCAGGAGTTCCTCTTTGATCCCTCCAGGAATTTCTTCTGGAATTCCTTCACGAATTCCTTTTGGGATTCTCCCAGAAATTCTTTCTGGAAATCCTCCTGGAATTCCTTCTAACATTTCTATAGGAGTTCCTCCTGGGTATCCTCCAGGAATTCCTTCTGGGATTTTTCCAGGAATTCTTTCTGGGATTCCTTCTAAGATTCCTTCTCGGGTACCTCGGGGAGTTCCTTCTGGAATTCCTCCAGGAGTTCCTTCTGGGATTCCTCCAAAAGTTCCTTCAGGAATTCCTCGAGGAGCTCCTTCTGAGATTCTTCCAGGTATACCTTCTGGAAATCCTCCAGCAATTCCTTTTGGGATTTGTCTAGGAATTCCAGACATTCCCTCTGGGATTCCTCCAGGAGTTCCTTCTGAAATTCCTCCAGGAGTTGCTTCTTGAATTCCTCTAGAAGTTCGTACTGAGATTCTCACAGGAATTCCTTCTGGAAATCCTCCAGCAATTCCTTCTAAGATTTCTCCAGGAGTTCCTCCAGGAATTCCTGCTGGGATTTGTCCAGCAATTCATTTTCTGGGATTCTTCCAGGAATTCCTTCTGGGATTCCCCTAGGAATTCCTTCTGGGAGTCCTCCAGGAGTTCCTTCTGGAATTCCTTCTGGGTTTCCTCCAGGAATTCCTCATGAAGTTCATCCAGGAGTTCCTCCTGAGATTCCCCCAGGAATTTCTGCTGGAATTTCTCCTCAAACTACTCTGGGATTCTTCCAGGAGTTTCTTCATGAATTCTTTCTGGGATTCTCCCAGGAATTCCTTCTGGAAATCTCACAGGATTTCCTTCTAAGGTTTCTCCAGAAGTTCCTTCTGGAAATCCTCTCAGAATTCCTTTTTAGATTTCTCCAGGAGTTCCTCCTGGGATTCCTCCAGGAATTCCTTCTGAGATTTTTCCAAGATTCGTCCAAGTGTTCCTTCTGGGACTTCTCCAGAAATTCCTTCTGGTTTTATTCCATAAATTTCCTCTGGGATTCCTCTAGGAATTCTTTCGGGGATCTTCCGGGAGTTTCATCCGGTACCCCTTCAGAAATTCCTTCTGTAATGCCTCTAAGATTCCTCAAGGAATTCATTTTGAGATTCGTCTAAGAATTCCTTCGCGAAGTTCTTTAAAAAAATATTCAAAAAGTTGCTTCAAATAGTTGCTTTGGAAATACCGGGAGTCCCCATAGAAGTTCTTCCATAAATTCTTTTAGGAGTTCCTACATGAATTCTTCTAGGATTTCTTTCAAGTGTTTTCCAGAATATTCCTATAGGAGTTCATCCAGGAATTTCTCTAGAATTTCCTCCAGGGATTTCTCTAAGATTCCCTCCGGAATTTTCTCTATGAGTTCCTCCCGGAATTGCCCTAGGAGATCCTCCGGGAAATCCTCTGGAAGTTCTTCATGAGAACTCCTTTGGGAGTTCATCTGGCAATTCCTCAACAATTTACTCCTGGAATTCCTTTACGATGTACTTCGGGAATTCTTCGAGGAGCTCCACTGGGAATTCGTCTAGAAGTTCATCCGGTAATTCCTTTAGGAGTTCATCCATGGATTCCTATGGGAGTTTTCTCCGGGAAGTCCTATACGAGTTCCTCGGCGGATTCCTTAACGACTTTTATGGGAGTTCCTTCGGCAATTCCTCTAGAAGTTCTTCCGAAAACTCCTCTAGAAGTTCATCTAGGAATTTCTCTAGAAGTACTCTCGGGAATTCCTCTAGACGTTCCATAGGGAATTTCTCTAGAAGTTCTTCAGGAGTTTATCCGGGAATTCTTCGAGGAGTATCTCCGGGAATTCCTTTATGAATATCTTCGGGAATACCTCTAGGAGTTTCACCGGGATCTCCTCAAGAAGTTCCTCAGGCAATCCCTCTACGACTTACTCTAGAAGTTACACTGGGCATGCCAGGAGTTCTTCCGGGAATTCCTCCAGGAGTGCCCCCAGGTTTCCCTCCAAGAGTTCCTTCGGTAATGACTCTAGACCTTTTTTTCGGGAATAACTCCAGGAGTTCCTTCAGAAATTCCTCCAAGAGTACCTCCGGGAATTTCTCTAAGATATTCTCCAGGGCCCATATAGCCGAGGCGGTAAACGCACGGGTATTCAGCATGACCATGCTGAGGGTGACGGGTTCGATTCCCGGTCGGTCCAGGATCTTTTCGTAAAGGAAATTTCCTTGACTTCCTTGGGCATAGAGTATCTTCGTGCCTGCACACGATATACACATGCAAAATGGTCATTGGCAGAGGAAGCTCTCAGTTAATAACTGTGGAAGTGCTCATAGAACACTAAGCTGAGAAGCAGGCTTTGTCCCAGGAGGACGTTACGCCAAGAAGAGAGAGAGAGAGAGAGATTCTCCAGGAAATCTTCTAGAAACTGCGAGAATTCCTTCAGGAGTTTTTCCGAGAATTCCCCCCGGAGTTACTCCAGAAAATCCTCCAGGAGAATCTACAGGAATTCCTCTAGGAGTTCCTCTGGGAATTTCTCCAGGAGTTGCTCCGGGACTTCTTCCAAAAGTTTCTCTGTAAATTCCTCCTGGAGTTCTGCCGAGAATTCCTCCAGAAGTTTCTCCATGAATTCCTACAGGAGTTCTTCAGGGAATACCTCCAGGAGTGCCCCCAGGTATTTCTCCAAGTGTTTCTTCGGGAATTATTCCAGGACTTTTTTCGGGAATAACTTCATTAGTTCCTCTGGAAATTCCTCCTAGAGTTCCTCTGAGAATTTCGGAAAAATAGTTTATTTGGGAACTCCTCCTGCAATTCCTCCGGGAATTCCTCCCTACAGAAAGTCCCTGCAGGAGTTCCCCGAGAAGTCGCCCCAGGAATTACTCTACTTTTTCCAGAAATCACTCTAAGAATTCTTCCAAAAATTGCTCTAGGAGTTCCTTCCGAAATTGCTTCAGGTGTTCCTCTGGTAATTTCTATAATACTTCCTTCGAGAATTCCTCCAGAAGTACCTCCGGGAATTCCTCCAGGAATACCTACGGGAATTCCTCCGCGAATTCCCCTGGGAATACCTCCACGAGTTTTTCCGGAAATACCTCCAGGAGTTCTTCCGAAAATACCTCCAGAAGTTCTTCCAGGAATTCCTCTGAGTTCCTCAGGGAATTCCTTCAGGAGTTCCTCCTTAAATTCCTTCAGGACTTCTTTCAAGAATTCTTCCAGGAATATCTCCGGGAATTCCTCCAGGAGTCCCTCCGGGAATCGCTAAAAGAATTCCTTCGGGAATTTCTCCGGGAATTCCTTCAGAAGTTCCTCCGGGAATTTCTCCGGGAAATCCTTCAGGAGTTCCTCCGGAAATTTCTCCGGGAAATTCTTCAGGAGTTCCTCCGGTAATTTCTTTAAGAGTCCTCCGGGAATTTCTCCAGGAATTTCTTCGGGAATTTCTCAAGAAGTTCTTCCGGTAATTCCTCCAGAAGTTCTTCTAAGAATTCCTCCAGCAGTTCATCCGGGAATTCCTCCACAAGTTTCTTCAGGAACTCCTCCAGAAATACCTACAGGAATTTCCCTAGGAAATACATCGTAAATTCCTCGAGGAGTTTCTCTGGGAACTCCTCCAGGAGGTAATCCACGAATTTGTCCAGGAATGCCTCCGGGAATTACTGCAAGAGTTCCTTCGAGAATTTCTCCATGAGTTACTCCGGGAATTCTTTCAGGTGTACCTCCGGGTATTATTCCAGTAGAAGAATTCCCTGAGGAACTCCTGAGAACTTCTGGGAGAGCTCTCTAGGAACAATTCTTTAAGAAACTTTTGCAACACATCCCAGGGAACTCCTGGTGGTATTCCCGGGGAACTTTTGTAGAATTTCCCGGAGGAACTCTTGAAGGATTTCCTGGAGGAACTATTGAGAATTTATGGTAGAACTTTTGGAGGAACGCCTTGCACAATTACTTGAGAAACTTCTGCAGCAAATCCCAGGAAACACATTCATACTGGTATTCCCGGGAAACTCCTGGAGGAATTTCCGCAGGAACTCTAGGAAGAATACCTGGAAGAACTCCAGAAAATTTCTGACAAAACTCCTAGAGGAATTTTTGTAGGGACTCCTGGAGAAATTCCTGAAGGAACTACTGGAACAATAACTGGAGGATCGCCTGGAGAAATTCCTGCACGAATTCCTTAAGAAACTGCTGCAGCAATTCCCGAGGAATTCCTCAAAAAAAAAAAAATCCCGAATGAACTCTAATTCCTGGAGATAATCATGGAGCAACTCCTGAAGTTATTCTTGGAGGAATTCCCGGAGGAATTTTAGGTAGAACTTCTGGAAGAATTCATGGACCAACTCTTTTAGGAACTCCTGGAGGAATTCCTTGAGGTATTCCCGGAGAAAATCCAGAAGGTATTCCCATAGGAACACCTGCAGGAATTCCTGGAGGAGTTTGCGGAAGAACTCCTGAATTCCTGAAGAAAATGCTGGGTCAATTTCCTGAGAAAGTCCTGCAGCAATTCCCGGAGGAATTTCTGAAAGTATTTCCTGGAGATATTTGTGGAGGAATTCCTAGAGAAATTTTTGGAGGAATCCCTGAAGGATTTTTTTCGGTGAATTCTCGTAGGAATTTCCGGAGGAAATCCTGTAGCATTAACTGGTGGAATTCCTAGAGGAACTTGTGGAGAAGTTCCTGGAGGATTTTTTAACGGAGCTCTTGAAGGAATTCCCTGAGGAACTCTTGGAAGAATTATTGGAGTAACTCATAAAGAGATTTTCGGAAGGACTGCTGGAGGAATTTCCGGAGGAACTCCAGGATCACTTCCCGGAGAAACTCCTGGTAAAATTCGCGGAGGAATGAAAGGAAGAATTCCTCCGAAAATAGCTCCAGGAGGTCCTGCGGGAATTGGTTCAGGAGTTCTTCCAGGAGTTCCTCCGGGAATAGCTTCGGGAATTCCTCCGCGAGTTCCTCCGGAAACCATCCAGGAGTTCCTCCCAAGAAATCCCAGTGGAATTCTTGGAGGAATTTCCGGAAGATGTTTTTGAGAAATCGTTGAAAAAACTTCTGTGGTAGGAACTCCTGGAGGATTTCCCGGAGGAACTCCTAGAAAAATTCCTGGAGGAACTCTTAAAAATTTCTAGGAGAACTACTGGGGGAACTGCAGTATTCCCGGGGAACTTTTGGAGGAATTCCCGGAGGAAATTTTCTCAAAGTCTTCCTTTGGGAATTGCTTCAGGAGTTCTGGGAATTCCTTGGAGTTTCTCTAGGAATTCCTTTGGGAATTCCTCCAGGAATTCCCGGAGGTTCATCTGCAGCTATTTCACGAGAATTTTTTGGAGAAATTCTTAGAGGAACTCTGGAGTAATTCCCGGAAGAATTCCTGGAGGAACTCCTGAGAATTTCTGGGAGAGCTTCTGGAAAAACTCCAGATACAATTCTTTGAAAAACTTCTGCAGCAAATCCCATAGAACTCTTGGTGTTATTCCCAGGGGAACTCCTGGAGAAATTCTGAAGAAAATTCTAGAAGATTTCCCGGAGAAACTCGTTGAAGAATTCCTGGAGGAACTCCTGAGAATTTCTGGGAGAACTACTGTTCCAGGTGTTCCGGAACGGCCATATGAGTTGATACATACTTCGGTCTACTTTTTCTGTCTCATTCTCTCGAAATCAGGAAGTTTGATAAGTCGCACGACTTGTTTTGGTTGAAAAACAGAAGTGTCCCCAATGAGGCCCTCGAGGAACCTGTTCCAGGTGTTCCGGATCGGCCATATCAGTTGATATATACTTCAGGCTACCTTTTCTGTCTCATTCTCTCGAAATCAGGAAGTTTGATACGTCGCACGACTTGTTTTGGTTGAAAAACAGAAGTGTCCCCAATGAGGCCCCCGCGGAACCTGCTTCAGGTGTTCCGGAGCGGCCATATCAGTTGATACATACTTCAGAGTAACTTTTCTGTCTCATTCTCTCGAAATCATGAAGTTTGATACGTCGCATGACATGTTTTGGTTGAAAACCAAAAGTGTCCCCAATGTGGCCCCCGCGGAACCTGTTCCTGGTGTTCCGGAGCGGCCATATCAGTTGATACATACTTCAGTGTAGCTTTTCTGTCTCATTCTCTCGAAATCATGAAGTTTGATACGTCGCATGACATGTTTTGGTTGAAAACCAAAAGTGTCCCCAATGAGGCCCCCGCGGAACCTGTCACGGTGGTCCGGATCGGTCAACTTATACAAATCTGGTTATTGCAGTTGTGTTTCATTGCTCGCAACAAAAGTTACGCTGAAAATTGATGATTCAAATACAATAACCCACGAAATAATCACTTTTTGCCATTTTGGCACCCCCCCCCTGACCCCAGTACAATCCAGAATATCTCCGGAATGGTTCCGGATATTGCATGGCCACTTGAGTATAATATACTAGCACCAAATTATGATCGATTGAGGGCGACTTCAAAAAAATCGGCTGAAAATTGACGAAATGCTAGCATTTTGAAAATGAGATGTCGAGGTGCGGGTATGTGAAGTTTAATTTGGAATTTGAAACAAACACCGGTGGAGCGCGTGAAATTTGGTCAATTTTTGCCGTTCCAAATTTTTAGAACTGTTATAAATTTGGACCAAAAAAATGGACCACCGCTGAAAACGACCTTAGAAACTAAATCACAGGATATTTCTTTGGTTTCGTTCATTGTCGTAAGTACACAAAATGAATTTAGAACGTGTAAAATCTAATTAAACACATGTTTACATAGGGTTGAATTGTACTGCTACATCTAGGGTGGTCGTGAAACGATCCTTGCTTACCGAGTTGTTAACCAAAATTGTAAGTATGTTCAATTACTGAAATATTGCCTTCTAATCGAGAATTAAATTTTAGCTTGAAGCTGTGTCAGCACTTACCGTGTTTGCTATCAAGACTTGGAGAAACAACATTCCCACATTTGTTTTATGGGGTAGTTTTTTACTTTGCATCTTTGGCATTCCATAAAACTATAAAATAGCTTCTGCTATAAACATCGTCAGCTAAAGCCTTGGAAGTGGTCATGAATTGGTTTTATCACTTACTAGCTGACCCGGCAAACCATGTATTGCCCATTTTAATTGTTGCTCTGTCACAGTTTTTCTAATGTTTTTGTTAATTTTCTTAACTTGTTCTACATACGAACATAGCCACCTGCCATGAGGACAAATTGATCCGTTCAAAAATCGTGTTGATCATTTCATTAAATAATTCGTTGTATGGCTCCAAAGAGCATGTAAACTCATTTGTATAAACATCGGAAGCCCGGCTCCAGAGGCACGTTATCTTCCATTTGGTACATTTGTCTCAAATAAAGAATGCTGTTTGCTAACCAACTTTTTATCAATGTAAATTAAACGGAAAACTCGACCATAGAATTTACAGTTCAACTGCCATAAACTACACAACAGCGCGACTCGAAAGAAAAACCTTCGATAAAAAGAAGGAAACATTTGGGAATGTTGTAAATTTTAGCAGCTGGTCCATAAAGAAAATGGAACAGTGTGACTTGAAAGTTATCTGTATGGGAGCCTCCCGTTCCAGAAACCGCATAGGTATCACACCAAACTACCCAAGTAACACAGAAAACATCTTTGAAAATTAAATTTGAAAAAGATGTTATAGTACAGTACTATACTCGTATCTGTATGCATCTTATGTTGAAATCATGTTTTAACTATGTTTGGCAGTAACAAGCTACTGAAATATCTTATCTACATCACCACAAGTTATAGTAACGTAAATTTAACGTTGATTACACTAGTTTTTGTATAATCGCCTTCTTTCAATTAAAGATGATATCTAAAACATCAGCAGCACATAGTTATAACATATGGTCTCAAATCTGTTACAAATACGTTATTTTTACGTATTCTATGCGTTAATGTATATATTTTTTCAGAATGATGTCTCCCATCACTCAATTTAAATCAATTCATGAAACATGTCTTGCACTTAAAACTACAAATTATACTTATGATACGACACTCATATTTTATGCTTTGCTTTATGCTGATGGTTGGGGCTTAATATTTAATCGTCGTTTGGACCGAATTTGCTTACCAGGTAGGCACATAGCAAAGTCAGTATTCTCTAAAAAGCTTAGCGACTGTGGAGTTCACTTTGGGCCAGAATGGCTCGGAAGAAGGTAGCCACCTTTGAACTTCACTTCATTGTAAAGCCTCCTTTTATCTAATAATCACTTTGAGTACTTACGTGGTTATCAAATCTCGCTAGAAACACTGTTTTAATACCAGCAAAATGTTATAAATTTATTTATTCAGATTCACTCCGGGTACTGCACTCTTTCTTTGTTATTGTTATATTTATGTTCAAAACAGGTATAAAAAAAAAACAAAAATCACATTGTTGTATGCTATTTAGAAATGAATGTTGCAAATACGTTGCTATGATGTTTTTTCAATGTATTTCAAACGATACAAGTAGTTTTCGACAAACATGTTATTGTGATGTACAACAAATGTAATTTAAACGTACTTCCAATTTTTTTAAG
The DNA here is from genome assembly GCF_035046485.1 of Aedes albopictus. Classification (NCBI taxonomy): domain Eukaryota; kingdom Metazoa; phylum Arthropoda; class Insecta; order Diptera; family Culicidae; genus Aedes; species Aedes albopictus. The sequence continues at coordinate 347,171,527 of NC_085137.1, forward strand.
TTTGTTTCTATCAGGCCAGAAAAAAATACAGTGCCGGCGTAAAAGTTTCACACTGACACTTATGTACAGCCGAATTTTCATCTGCAAATTTATCTCCCAATAATTATTTATCTGGCCAGTTTGAACATGAAATAATATAATTGACTTATTGATAACAAATAAAAATTCTGTAGCCTAAAAGCACATCAATAATACAATATAATTGAAAATATCATTCCAAAACTTCCTGACGTTACTGTGACAAGAACCCACCATGTTGCATGTCCGAAAACGTGTTGGAATATATCACAAAAATAAGAGAAATGACAAAAATCTTCTTTCTTGCTTTCAATCCGATTGAAAGCGAATGAATTTATGAAGAGTGAAAGTGATTATTTCACCATAAATTTTGAATGGCACACGAAATTAAGTCATAATGCCCATCGAGAAGGCATCTTACAAATGAAATGTGAGACTTGAAAATTATTTTGAGCCATTACTAAAAATGACATACATAATAGGTGACATATTTATTTGCAGTGCGCGATTGATAATTAGTATTTTTCGTGCTAGTAATAAGTATGTTGTTACGACGTTTCTGAGAACATATTCTATACTTAAATTTATGTTATAATAATGTAAAGAAAAACATCTTTAGTAACATCAAGGATGTTTTATAAGCCGCCATTTTTTGCGCTTTTTCGGTGATATAAGTGTACGAAAAAACGTTTTCTGTATTTGAAACAAAACATGTACGTTTGTATGAAACATGTATTTTATACAGTAATATAACAAGTTGTGTTACTTGGGTAAGAACCTTCCCCGGCCCAAAAATATCTACCTACAAAATTTCACACCGATCGGATAAGTAGTTTCCGAATGCATAAGGGTCAGACAGACAGACAGCGCGAGTAATAAATTCCTAGAGAAATTCCCAGAGGTATTTCTGGAGTAATTCCATGAAGAATTCTTGGATGAATATCTGGATGAATTACTGGAGGAAGAATCTTTAGTGGAATCCCTGATGGTATTCCTGGTAAATTCCTCGAGAAATTACTGGAAAAACCTGGTGGAATTACTGGAGGAATCCTTTGAACCAATTCCTGGAGGAATCCCTGGATTCTTGGAATAATGCGTGTATAAACTCCGGAATGATGATTTCTTGGATAAATTGCCGTTGTAATTTCTGAACGAATTACTGCTTTAATTTCTTTGGGAATTCCTGAAGCAATATCTGCAGGAGTTCCTGGGGTAATTTATGGGGCAATTCCTGGTGGAATTCTTAAAGGTATTCCTGGAGAAGTCCCAGAATCAAATGCTGAAGAAATGCCTGGATGAATCCCTGGAGGAATGCATATGAAAATCCCTGGAGAAACTCCTGGAGTAATGCCTGGAGGTATTCCTAAAAGAATTCCTGGAGGAATTCCTAGAGCGATCCCTAGTGGATTCCCTAGAGAAGCTCCTGAAGGAATGCCTGGAGACATGCCTGTGCGAATTTCTGGAGGAATATCTAGAGAAATTCCTCGAAAAATCTTGAAAAATCCTGGAAGAATTTCTGGTAGATTTTCTTGAAGAATCGTTGGAAAACTTTCAGGTAGAATCCCTGGAGAAATCCTTTAAAAATTTCCTGGAGAAACTGCTCGAGGAATCCCTAGTGGAATTTCTACATGAATTTCCTGAGGTATCTCTAGAGAAATATCTGAAGGAATTCCTCGAGGAATCCTTGAGAAATCTCCAGAAGAACTTCTGGAGGAATCCCTTCAGAAATTCCATTAGCAATTTCCAGATTAATGTCTGGAGGAATTCCAGAAAAAAAAAAAACTTAGAAGAACATCTGGATGAATTATTGGAGGAGTTATCGAAGGAATTCCTGGAGGAATCTCTGGAAGAATCTTTAGAGGAATCCCTGAAGGAATTTCTGGTAAATACCTGGACCAATTCCTGAAGGAATTCCTGGAGAAAATGCTAGTGGGATTTCTGGAGGGATCCCATGAATCAATTTCTTGTGAAATCTCAGGAGGAATCCTTGGAAAAACTCCTCAAGGAAACTCTGGAAGAATTCCCGGAAAAAATCCTGAAAGAATTACTGAAGAAATTCTTGAAATAATTTCAAAAAGAAATTCGTGAAGGATTTTCTGGATCAATTCCTGGATCAATTCTTGGGGTGATTCCTGGAGGTATTCTTGGTGGCAATCCTGCAGGAAATGCCTGGATGAAATCCAGAATTCCTGAGGTAAATTCTGCAGGAATTCCTGAGTTAATATCTGCAGAATTTCCTGGTGGAATTCTCAAATGCATTCCAGGAGGAGTCCCAAAATTAAATCCAGAAGGAATGGCTGGATGAATCCCTGGAGAAATCCCTATAGAAATTCCAGGAGGTATTTCTGAAAGAATTCCTGGAGGAACTCCTAAAAGAATTCGTGGAGGAATTCCAAGAGCCATCCCTAGAGGAACTCCTGAAGGAATGCCTGGAGGAGCTTCTGAAGGAATTCCAGTAGACATACCTGAGGGAATTTCTAGAGAAATTCCTTGAGCTATATTCTAAGGATCTCATGGAGAAATTTCCAGAGAAATCCCTAGAGGAATTTCTGGAGGGTTTCCTTGAAGAATCACTGGAGAACTTTCAGGAAGAATCCCTGGAGGAATTCTTTGACAAATCCCTGAAAGAATTGCTGCTGGAGAAGTTCCTGGATGAACCCCTGGTGGAATCTCTAGAGGAATTGCTTAAGGTATATCTAGGAGGAAGTTTTAGCGGAATCTCTAGCGGACTTTATAGAGGAATTCCTGGATGAATTCCTGTAGGAATTTTTAGACGAATCCCTGAAGGAATTCACAGAGGAATCCTGGAACAACTCCTGAAGAAATGTCTGGAGGAATCCTAAGCAGAGTGCTTGGAGTCATTTTTAAAGTAATCCCGAAAGGTTTTGTACCAGGAGCCTTTACCACTCTTGTATTCTGGTCACGTGAAATAATTGGCCACCTGAAGTTCGTCTAGAGTCCCGTTGCATTCTGGGCTTTTAGCAAATAGTTTGTCTGGAAGAATCCATGCCTCGTGTTGTCCAGAAGTGCGACCTACAGCACCAGACCATTTATTCTGCCTCGAGTCCAGAGGAGTCCAGGGTTGTCTTCGCCGGACCGTCTAGTTCTACGTGGTGCCAGTTACTGGACACCACTTGACGCCACGACGCTACCACCTATAATATCTGTCACGTCACATTACCCCCCCCCCCCCCCTTTTTTTGTTAAAGAAGAGATAGAGATTGTATATCCGGACTACCTCCTTTCAGGTAAATCTGCAAAAGCTCAACCCCATTGGCGGAAAATTGTTATCCACTTTAGGACCTCGTATCGTTATAAAACGGTCACACACGGCGACTCGGGAGTCGAGATGGCTCCCTAGTCTAATAGCAAAAGACCCGTCATCGTCCACTGTAAGACGATTGCCTCAGGCCATTGGTCTTAACCGTAAAGGAGGGACTTTTCTCGGCACGGTCGTGCCGGTCTCGTCCTGGGTCGTGCCGTCCTGGTCCGACAAAAAAGCAAGACGCCTGATACCCGGATCCATCCAGCAACGCCCGCTGGTCCCCGTCGGTTGAGCACTGACCCAACAAACCTGCCATTCCATTCCCGAGCTGCCCCGGCGGTGAAATTCAGGCCACACGGTAGTGTAGCGGCTGCTCCACTACCCAAAGGCCAAAGCAATGAGGCGATATTCTTCAGCAGCATGGAGTATTGGATAATCTCGCTTACACACTTTTGGAATTTTGATTGTAAATACATAGCTGTCTCGGCAAACGTCGTACTGCCTACTGCCTGCCTACTGTGTTTTTTGACATTCAGTTCCATAGCGAAGTGCCCCGCAAGGTCATTTGTATGGGAGCCCCCCGTTCCAGAGACCGGAGAGGTCTCACACCAAGCTAAGAACCTTCCCTGGTCCCAAAAATACCCACACACAAAATTTCACACGGATCGGTTCAGTAATTTTCGAATCCATAGCGGTCAGACAGACAGACAGACAGACAGACAGACAGACAGACAGACGGAAATCCATTTTTATATATATAGATTATATGTAATTTCAATAAAACTTGCATTTGCGATTGTTGTCGGAGAGATTTCTTTTTGTTAACAAATATACAAAACTATGAGGCAACGCTTAAAACCAACAAAAGATTTCGTAGCCGTATCATAGACCAAGAAATGCTGTGATAAAACCGTTTGTTCTATCATGAGCTCAGTTATGACCACCTCTGGAGGGTTAGCTCTATTGGATAAATCATCATGAACACAGAGTTTTATCAGAAAAAAACATGTCGCCTAGACGGGATAATTTATGTAAATACTAATAAATCATTACTTAATTTTATGATTTCACGAACAGCTTAAGATCAAACTTAACGATTCCAGACGTTTCCGCCATTTTATGTTAAGAAAAATTACATTTTGTCTTTGAAACTCCGCCATGTTAATTAACGAGCAGAAGAAAATATCAACAGCATAATAAAATATGTTATTTTGACTTAATAGCTGAATAATGGAATCAGTATTTTTTATGTTATTAGCATAACATATTATGCTATAAACATATCTGTCATAAGCGGCAAAATAACAAATATCATAACAAAAAAAGTTCCTTGAATACTAATTCAATAACATGTTTTGTTAGATCAATTACAACTTAATAACAGGACATTTGGGAACTTGTTGTTGTTGTTTTGTTATTGTTCATCACATATTTGTACATTCTCGATAGTAGAATAATAATTAAATTTGTTCTACAACAAAATATATTATTGAAATTTTATCTTGTGGTTATATCCCAATAACTTGAACAAAACAAAATAAGATTGCCCAACAAAACATGTTATTAAAAAGATATATTTTGACAAGTTAACAATAACAAATTATGATATAAAAACAGGCTATGTGATTCTGTTGTTATCAATTTGCTATTCTCTTCTGCTCGGGAAAGAAAACCTTTTTTGTACCCAATTCCACCGAGTAGATTAAATGCATTTAACTTCCAATTAATGCACAGTTGTATGTTGCACTTATTTTTTGTCATTATCGCAGTCACATTCACCTCAAATTTCCCGTGGCATGTCTCCTGACACCTATTAAATTGGAAAACAAACCTGAATTCCAGACCTTCTGACAAGTCAGAAGAAGGGTTTATTTAGAAGGTTGTATCTGGGATACGATAAAACTATGATACAACCCAAAATCCTAAGCCGGTATGCAAGATTGGGCCAACTAGCCAGAACGTGGGCTTTCGGTGGCTCATAAGAGCTCAAGATGCCTTTTAAGTCGGCATCAATGGTTTTATTGTTTGGGTTTTTGAATCGCTAAAAAACTTCGATAAAATCAAGATTGTTACTTGGGATTCCTTCACGATTACCTTCAGGGATCCCGCAAGAATTTCTGGTGGACTCTCAGAGCCATGATTGGAGATATTGGAGGTAAAAATGCTTAGGAAAGCTCAGCAAGAAGTGCTGGAGAAATTCTAGTAGCAGTAACTGAAGCAATCCAATAAGTAATTTGTGGATGTATTCCAAAAGGAATTCCTACAGAATTTCTTGAAGTAATATCTGATGGAGTCATAGAAAAACAAAATCTAATTGAGGGGCCCAGAATCAAAGGGTGTAAGTGACCATTTTGTCGATTTTGAGGTGAGCATATCATAAAATTCTTCAGATTTCAAGCTTTCAGGAACTTTTTTAAGATTGTTCCTACGATGATTGGAAAAATTACAATAAATCAGAGAAAATTGGGTTGATTTTGAAGCTCCATACATTTTGTATGGGATGAAAAATTGGTCGAAAACTTTGAACCTCATTTACTCGAAAATGGGGTTTTGTCACTTACACCCCTTTGCTTCAAACCCTCTCAATGCTGTACTTTTAAACAGCTCACGCCCTAGTTCTAGTAGATAATTGACTGACTAAAAATGCGTCAGAAGATGAATTACGCACTATGCCGCCGTGTGCAGCATATTATCCATGCCAAAAAGGAAATGCCACCGTACTTGGATGACCGCAAAGACATGGACGCAATAACGCAACTTCAAACAACTTCTTTGCCTTGGCGTAACGTTCTCACGGGGACAAAACCTGCTCCTCAGTTTAGTGTTACAGTATCCGTTTTCGTTTTTGAAAATTTATAAATTTAATCCAATAAACAGTCAAAGACCATCCGCCAGCCAACCCGCATTTTCCGGTATTTAAGAAATGAAAAATCTTTTCCTTTCCACGGTTGGATTGAGACGCATGACCGAAAACTAAGACAGATCAGCGTTTGTGGCAGGATGTCCTGCAGAAATATAGCCGCCCTTGCTAAGTGCTTCTTTCTTAGCCGAGAAGGAGGCGAGTTGCTTTTAGTGGCAGCATTTTCCGAGTCCGAGACCGGGGAAAAAGCTAACCCATCGCTCAGTCAGTGCGCAATAAAAAGTCTCTCTATACTGCTACCGACTGTTGGAAACTCGAACAAATCGCGGCAATAAATAAACGAACCAAAACAGACCAAGGGCCAGGCGAGCGGTGCATAAAATATGAGCATTTTAGGAAGCGGCTTCAGGAGGAAATAAATCCTTCATCTGTTTTTGCTGCTGTGGTTAAGAGATTGGCTGTGATGCTATTTGCTTTCTAGTGAGGCATGGTACACAAATTACGTAACGCTAAAATCAGCGATTTCAGACTCCCCCCCCCCCCTCCCCCATGTAACGCTTTTTGTATGAAAACCAAACATATTTTGTATGGCTCGTAACGCTAAGCTAGACTCCCCCCCTCCCCCTATAGCGTTACGTAATTTGTGTACGATGCCTGAGAGCCATTGCAAATCTGAACAATTTGTTTAAGCTAAATCAGATTTATATCAGATTTATAAAAAAGGCGTACTCCAGAAGTTGACTTCGCACAAGTTCAGGTTATTCAAGACAAGTTTTGGAGTTAAACTTTATTCTGGTCAAATGAAGCTGAATTAGAACTCTTACTTTTTGTGTGAAGAATTAGCTTAAGTTAATATTCACGAATAAAAAGAAATAAAAAAAAACTCTTACTTTTATGCAAAACTAGGTATGCGAATTTTGCCCAAACTAAAACCAAACTGAAAATGACACATCCGACACCTCTATGAACTTGGAAATGGGAATTGAAAACGAGGTGTTTGAAAATCAAATGAATAGATTCATAATAACTTCATAAATCAACCCATAGAATCTTCAATCAACAACAATCGCCTAATTCGGTCCACTTGGATGATCCCGAAGAATCATCCATTAACATCCGCAGCCAATTTCACCGTTGCCACCGTCGCCAACCATAACCACTTCATTGCAATTTGTTTGCTTGCGTTGCTTGTCACACCACGGACGTCGCTCAAGCCGAGATTTATTGTTTTAAAGCGTAACTTTATCCGTCCATTAATCTTAATCTCTTCAATGGTGCATGGGACTTGTTCAGATTGTTCTTGCAGGAAAACTTGAAAACGGTCGGAACTTTCTGCGCTATGCGTTCTTTGGCACCTTGGCATACAGTGTAGAAGAATAGAAAAGACGTTTGCCAGTTGAGTAACTTCTTCTGGGATCCAGCTCAGATCGCGCATTCCTTTTCTTGCTAGATTTTGTAAGCGTTTTGACTAATAAAAACAAATGATTAATTAATTGTCAGCCATTTTTAGTATTCTGCACTACTCCTTCTCACTGCACTTAAGATACAGATCGTTACAAATTGTCTTGACAATATAAAACGAGAAAATTTCGATGATAACTTATCTTCATCTGAAAATTTTAACCTTAAGGCGAAACTGAATGGATTTCCTCATTTATTGGTTTTTGATTTTTTTTATTAAATAATGGAGCAATATTTCCAAAATCTGTTTTCATGCACATTCAGAGGAAGGACCAAGGTATCCCCTAATTTTTTTCTTAAGGGAAAATATTATTCGTTTACAGTTTTAAACAAAATTTCGTCTTATAGTAAAAAATATTTTTTTAAATTGTTTTTCTTTCAAGAATTAATTTGTCTACATGATTTAAAACGTTATACATCCTCAATCTTACTCAATGCTCAATTAGCTTCAGCATTCCCCTTGAGTGCAAAAATAGCATCTCGAGGAATTCCTCCGGCCAATTGTTGCGCTTTCCTCGAACTGCGAGGTGTTACAATCGACGACTAGCACAACATGCCTTCCAGTAGCGGCATCACCAGCAATCGTCGTGCTTTTCCGTGAATTCTCCCCGTATAATTTATCTCCTTCGCGCTACGCAGGGTTTCACACATTTGCCTCATCGCGTAGCGACCAGCTGGCAGCAGCTTTCTTCCGGTTGTTGCAGAAAGTGAAAACGGAACCTCCGAAGATTTATGGCGAACGCTGTGCAATAAAACTAACATTTTTATAACCTCCTCCGTCCGTCGCCTTTTGGATTCGTTTCCTGCTTTGTTGGTTTTCTCCGGGAAAAGTGTGGTAAGAAAAAAAAAGCAGTCGGACATGCGAAGCAACGTGTAGCTCACTTCATGGTGGCTTCCTAAGAGGAAAAGAAAAGTGAGATTCTTCTAGGAAGCCCTAAGACGCGTGAAAAGCTGCTCTCTGTGGGATGTTCTGGCTCTGGGCTTTGGCCACCGAGGAGAGTGACTGAGATGAAACTGTGCCAATACAGCTACAGCTACATGCAGTGAGGGCTTCAGGAAGCCAAAGTTTAATGGAGAGGCACACGATGGGAAACATAAATTTTATATTTTCTCGCTTCATTGACCTTTGGCTAAGGAAGTCTTTTATTTCGGCTTGTTGAAAGGGGTACGGAAACATTTTTAGCGCTTCACTGAGTGTTACCACAAGTAAGACGTTCAGCACGTCATTGGGTTTTGTGTGTTTTATTTATTTACTGTAAGTCTAAAAGAAGCTTTTGTTATTATGCTGACATGTTTTATTGTTGCTTTTAAATTCTTAAAACTACTTTCACATTCACAACTATGTCAATTTTAAGATTTTGAATTAACTCTTTGAATGTTTCCCATAAATCTTGGTTAGTACCCATCCGTACAACCACAACCAATTTCGCAGAACTCGCTCAAACTTATGCTTTTATACGTTTGATAATCATTACAGAGTGATGCATTCATGATGGATGGATGACAAAATGTCGAATGCCAAAACGTGGGGACAACATGTCGAAAGGGGCAGGGGCTGTTCGTTTATTATGCAAGAGAAATTATACGATTTTTCGACACCCCCACCCGCCTTATAGGAATTTTTGGATGGGAACCCAAACATTTTTGTATGATTCGTAAGATTTCTCAAATACCCCCCCCCCCTCCTTCCCCCATCAACACTTACTTAATTAATGGACGGCCCAAAGGACAAAACGTCTAAAAGTATGTAAGCGTTCGCAATTCAGTATGCATTTTGTCTATAGATTTCGTGGGAATCGTGTTTTGTGAATAAAAGTGCAGGTAGTGTTCGTATGTATTGTGTACACCGTGTCCAATAAGTTCTCATACAAAATCAAATTCAATTAATTTCATATCTGTAATTAGGATTTTCAAAATAAATTTTGTTTATTGAAAGGCCAACTAACATACACCAAATACAGCATATGTTTCGGTACTAACTGTCCTTTATCCTTCTATGCTGATCGCTTATGTGTCGTAAGTCCATTTCAGCTGGCACGCACGCTATTTCATTGGTATTTCGTCGTATTTTAACGAGTAACGGTTTTAAGTTGAAACAAATTAGGTTCCTGTCCTCCCCATTGCTAGTAGCAACTATGACCAGAAGAGAGAAAAAACTGTATTGGTAAAGTACAAAGCCGTTTTAGTTTGTACAAAATAAAACGTAAATTAAACAAAAATGTCCATTTACGTGTTTCAATAAGATATGTTGTGTTAAAGAAGCATGGATGCATCTCATCTGGTTGATTCACACCATTCTCACTTATAATACATGCTTGTATTCCTATTGTGGTAAATGTTGTCCAAAATTTGCGTTTTATGATGTGTATCTTTGATATTACGGTTATTTTCATGAAAATCAGCCCAAGTTGAGCTTATTTGCGAATGTCTAACCATATCACCACTAAAACTGTATTGTTTTAGCCTTAGTATATCCGTTTGGTACATAACTTGGGATACAAACTCAAAATTTATCCTTATGAACTCTATTTCGCTGCCGTAGAATGAGAAACTTTTAGGATATTTTTCTTGCGTGCCGTAGAAAACGTTTTCAGAAAACGGTAGTGTACTGTAAGGCTTATAAAAACAAATAGAAAATAAAATTATGTTAAACCGTATGCTTTATATAATCAGTATTATGTGGCCTTTCAATACATGTATTTATTTTGAAAATATGAATCACATATGTGAAATAAAATGATATTTTCTATATTTGTATTTTGTATGAGAACTTATTGGACACGGTGTAGTTTTCTTCTTCAGTTATGTATTAAGTGGATACTTGTTATTTTTGAACTAGTACCATATCCTGTGCATACCAGATATTCCAGATATTACCAGAATTGGGAAGAAGGACAGCAGAACCCCGCTATTTTGGACAGAACTTTGGTTCTAAATGATAGAGGCACTCCCTCTCCCTCCCTTACGTTGGAAAGTACTGACAAGTCACGCCGTAAACCAAATAAAATGCCGCCCTTGAAGGAACCATGGGCCCGATAATTGCCATTGCCACCGTTAAGGTGCCAGAGATCCGACCAACGATAGCTAAAGGCCGCCATCGTAGCCACCCTAAGGAAGTCGTGACGTAATGATGAATGTTTGTGGAAGCTGGTATCCTTGTCACTATTGCTAGACTACGCGCCCTACGACAATTGAATTTTGTTAAATTGCGAAAGTTTGTAGTTTTTTTTTCGGAGTTTCTTCATAAGTTGGATTTTGGTGTTCCGATTCCCCCGATTTGTTTTAAATATTTTATTATAGTGTTTTTCATTCGTATGTATCTGTAGGAATTTCAACGGAAGTTGCTTAAAACCATTCATTTTTTTATTTTTAAACTTAGAGAAAATATGATCTTTCATGTTCTTACATACCGTGAAATGGGGTGTTAAGAACTCATGGGGTGTTGAGGGATTCATCTTTATACACTACTTTGAAAAATCGCCAAACCGTATAAAAATTGATTTACTTATTCCAAATTCGCTTCAAATGAAATAAAGGCATACTATAAGGATTACCACGTTTTGTTACCGAACAGTAACATTAGGTTTGCAAATTTTGATGTGGGACGGTAGGGCGACATGATGTTCAGTTTTCCAACGAAGCATTTGAATGGTGTAGTGGTGCGGGCAAAAAAATAAAACGGCATACGTGTAGCCGATGAGTTCAGGCAAACTGAAGTTGGCTGCAGTGATGCGGAAATAGAGATGAGTGCTCGTTACTTCGGGCCATGAGAGACGATCGACCGAAGAAGGATCACGAAGAGCGATTAGGGCAGTGAGTGTCTCTCTCTCTCTCTCTCTCTTCTTGGCGTAACGTCCTCATTGGGACAAAGCCTGCTTCTCAGCTGTTCTATGAGCACTTCCACAGTTATTAACTGAGAGCTTCCTCTGCCAATGACCATTTTGCATGCGTATATCATGTGGCAGGCACGAAGATACTCGCAAGGGCAGTGAGTGTGCAGAGGTCGAAAGAGGAAGACCGAACAAGTGGTCCCGTCAATCTACGGGCAGGAGACCGCTCCCCAGTCCGGGTCTGCCGCGGATTGTAGTTCAAGGCGAGAACAAAGTCGTCGACCGCCGGTAAAATCCATCGCCTCATCGGGACACCGACAAAGTCCGTGGAGAATTAAGCCAGCAGACGGGGAAAAGTCCACAGCCCCGCTTGACCATACAGCGGACAATTGACCATTGCGTACCCACGTGACAGCCGGACGAAGCCATCTAATGCCGAATCTATCGAGAACCGGCCACTATCCGACCATCGCATCGGGTCTGTGACGGCAACGAGAACGTTCTGCCCCCCCCCCCCCTTTTCACCGTCAACAAGCCAAGATCTCGTGTTTCATCGCCAGACGGAAACCGGCAAGTCCGCATACAACCTCTGCAACTATCCGTGGGCGCATACAACAGGCCTTACCAAGCCCCCCCTCTCGTCGGACGAGCAAGTGGCCCGAGAGGATCCGCCCCGCAAGCCAGGGGTTCATTCGCCGTGTTCCGGCCACGTACCGCCCTGGAAGAAGCTGCCAGCATCAACCAGCCAGTACCCTACGATCGTGAGGCCACGTGTCGATGGGACCCAGAGATGTAGATCTTTGCGACCAACAGCCAACAGTGTTCCATGTCCGCAGCACCACCCTGATCACCAGAATAAACAAATGTAAGTCAATTTCAACTAGATAGGCTTCCCTCATCCGAAACTTCCCCACCTCTGATACGCCCTGGGACCCGGGAGAAAAGAGGCCTTGAGTGCCCACCCCGGAAGCGGCCGAGGCTCAGACCAGCTGCTTGGGGTTTAGGTTAGTCCCCGTCTGGGACGACGAGAGCTCCCGGGGTCGTAAGACGTTTCAGTTTTTAACTGGACACTAGACATCAAAAATAGAACGGCATTGCTTTCTCTCAATTTCACTACCATTGAAACATTCATTTGTAAGGTCAGACATATTACACAGCGTAACAAAAATAAACTTTTGGTCTGTCTCAAGAGCAAACTTATGTGTCTCCGAAGGATTTTGGGCCGCTGAATCCGAATCCGGGTTCAGATTTGCTCCAACACGTCACAATTTTGAGCTATACCTCAATTTATAGGGTAAAATATGCGATTTTGGGCTTTTTTGACTGCAAGCCATTAAGCATGGAAATATTTTTTTAAGCAATCAAAAGGTTAATTGGTCAATTAACATCTAAATTTACGACTCATGCAAAATATTTCGTTTTACCAAATCGCATTTGATAGTTATAAGCGATTTATGTTAGGTACGATATTTCCCATACAAGTCACCCTCCACAAGTTGCATGCAAGTTTTCATACTAACATAAAATGCTTAAATCTATCAAATTTGATTAGGTAGAACGAAATATTTTGCATGACTCGTTAATTTAGATGTTAATTGACCAATTAACCTTTTGATTGCTTAAAAAAATATTTCCATGCTTAATGGCTTGCAGTCAAAAAAGCCCAAAATCGCATATTTTGCCCTATAAATTGAGGTATAGCTCAAAAGTGTGACGTGTTAGAGCAAATCTGAGCACGGATTCGGATTCAGCGGCCCAAAATCCTTCAGAGACACATAAGTTTGCTCTTGAGACAAAAAAATGTTGCGCTGTGTTATTAGGAAGAACATGTGAGTAATCGTAAGGTGTTCTACAACTCATTTCAAAAGAAACTAGAGTAAAATATTTGATGTAACTAAGGTGGCTTTCGAACACAAACATTTCTTATGAAAAAAATTTAGTTTCATGAACTGGTGGGGTGTTAGGGGATTAAATTTCTCATATAACTTTTTAATTTGTATCATGAAGTTTTGAGGCGATTGATTCGTTGTATAACAGTTACTATTCTGAATGACGTATTACGGATTTCATTTTGGGTCATAGACATCCCAACAGTTGCTATGAATGATAAATTCAACTAATCTATATAAAAAAATGGAATGGTGTTTGTATGTCACGAATAGGCTCGGGAACGGGCCAACGGATCTACACCATTCTTTCAGTGTTTCATTTGTACAGGGCTCCGACGTGTTCGTACGAAAAAATAATGGGGAAAATCGACCGGGAACGCACCGAAAACGAAAAAGTTTGAAATTCCATTTTGTGGGCCATTTTTTTGTAGAGCTGCATGTCAAAAAACACAGTAGGCAGGCAGAACGACGTTTGCCGGGACTGCTAGTGCAATATAGATCTTAAGAAACATGTGTTTGATTGATAGGTACATATAATTAGAAAATTGGTCAAATATTTATTTATAGAAGTTTCTGTTGTTAAGATGTTTTGTTATGTTTTGACGAAGGTGTATTCTTCAAAATAGATTTTTCGCCTGTTTTCTTATTTCAATATTATTAATGATTGGCGCTGAAACGTGACAGCCAGTCTTGTTAGCGATCACAATCTTTGACACATTTTTGCCGATATTCGGCTGCCTTTGTCTCCAACATTCGCAACACAAGCGATCAAACTACTGTCCGGAACAAAAATGTCGAATGAATGCGCTTGACCACGATTGCGTCTTCGGGAGATGGTTCGGTTTTTGTTATTCCTGTCTTTCCCATAAAGAGAGCTGTTTTGTATAACTGAATGTGTCGTAATCGATTTATCACACACGAATAAACTAATACACTAAAACCCCAATTTACGCTCAAAACGGGGGGAGCGTAAATTGGGGGAGCGTAACTTGGGGGGAGCGCTATTTGGGAATTAGTGCGTAGTGCAGTGTTTTTTGCCTTTCTCGTACACTAAGTGTACTGGAAAGGCTATATGTTCACTCCAAAAATGACTTTTCGAGAGAAGGCCCGGAGGGTCGAGTCACATATACCAATCAACTCAGCTCGATGAATTGAGGTGATGTCTGTGTGTATGTATGTGTGTGTGTATGTATGTGTGTATGTGTGTGTACAAAAAAACTCACATCACTTTTTGGCAGTAAACCTCATCCGATTTCAATGACCGACGGTTCATTCGACGCGGAATCTGGTCCTATTGTTTCCTATTGAAAATGGTTCGAATCGGTCCAGCCGTTCCGGAGATATGGCCATTTAGGTGTTCCGGAACGGTACCCCAGGAAGGGACCAGATATGAAAATGCATCAAACCTATGCATGCGACACATCAAACCACGGCATTTTCAATAACCTGATGAGCGGTAAGCAGGAAAATAGTCTCAGACCATATCTGAACCGGTAGTGTTCCCGAACCGGTTCTGGGCGTCCCGCTGGAAGTGGCCAAATATGCAATTGAACCAAATCCATGCATGCGACACATCAAACCACGACATTTTCGATGACCTGATGGACAATGAGCAGGAAAATCATCCCAGACCATATCTGAACCGGTAGTGTTCCGGAACCGGTTCTAGGCGTTCCACTGGAAGTGGCCAAAAATACAATTGAACCAAACCCATGCATGTGACACATCAAACCACGGCATTTTCGATGACCTGATGAGCGGTAAGTAGGAAAAGAGTCTCAGATCATATCTGAACCGGTAGTGTTCCGAAACCGGTTCTAGGCGTCCCGCTGGAGGTGGCCAAATATACAATTGAACCAAACCCATGCATGCGACACATCAAACCACGGCATTTTCGATGACCTGATGGACAATGAGCAGGAAAATCATCCCAGACCATATCTGAACCGGTAGTGTTCCGGAACCGGTTCTAGGCGTTCCACTGGAAGTGGCCAAAAATACAATTGAACCAAACCCATGCATGTGACACATCAAACCACGGCATTTTCGATGACCTGATGAGCGGTAAGTAGGAAAAGAGTCTCAGATCATATCTGAACCGGTAGTGTTCCGAAACCGGTTCTAGGCGTCCCGCTGGAGGTGGCCAAATATACAATTGAACCAAACCCATGCATGCGACACATCAAACCACGGCATTTTCGATGACCTGATGGACAATGAGCAGGAAAATCATCTTAGACCATATTTGAACCAGTAGTGTTCCGGAACCGGTTCCGGGGTTCCCGCCGAAGTGGTCAAATCTGAAAGAGAAACAAACCCGTACATGCGTCACATCAAATAGCGGCTTTTTAGATTACCTAATGAACGGCCAGCAAGTGTTTCGGAATCGGTTTTGAGTGGCCGGGAGAGGCCAAATGTAAAAGTAAACCAAATCCAGGCATGTGACACATCAAGTCGTGGCTTTTGCGATAACCTGATGAACAGTTAGCTAGAAAATAGCCTTAGGTCACACTAAAGAAAACTGGTAGTGTTCCGGAATGCGTTCCGAGAGAACTCGTCGAAATTGTCAAACTCTGCATGTGACACCTTCAATTTGCAGCGTTTTTGGTTAACCGATGAGCAGTTAACAAGACAATAATGTCAGACCATATTTGGTTCAGCCGGTAGTTACCCAGAATCAGATCCGGGTAGTAAAATGTAAAATTTAGCCAAACCCATGGATGCGGTGTATCAAATCACGCCCAGTCTTGTAAACATTCGACACTTTTCACTACCTTCATTTCGTTGCCGCAGTCGGGTGTCAGCTTGCTTTGCTACATTCGTGCGCTACCGTTACCTCTTACCTACACACAACACGAGCAGTAGAACGAAGATCAATAAACCTAAGAAAGAGTCAAATCAATGTCATCTGACACGATGACACGTGTGTAATTCTAGCATTAGGCATAGATTCTCAGCCAATTCCGATTATGAATGTTAATATGAGTTTATTCTTGCATGTTGCATTGAATACGGCACACAGATGGGCAACATAGCTCTTGTTATGGAAGAAGACAGGAATAACAAAAGCCGAACCGTCTTCCGAAGCCGCTATCGTGGTGAAGTGCATTCGTTTGACATTTTTGTTTCGAACAGTAGTTTGATTGATTGTGTTGCGAATACCGGAGACAAAGGAGGCCGAATATCGACGAAAAGGTTCAAATGACTGTGATCTCTAACAATCAGTCTTGTTGACTTATCGATATCCTGATGGAAAAATAAGGTCAGACCCGGTAGTGTTGCGGGTTCAGCTGTGGCTTCGAAGGTGGTTAAAAGTAAAAGTGAATCAAACTCATACATGCGATAAATCAAATCGCGGTGATTAGGTAAAGGTGAAAAATAAGCAATAAAATAATCTCAGATCATAATTGGGACAACCGGTAGTGTTATGGTCCATGACTCATGGAATCAGATTCGGCTATCCCACCGGATATTACCAAATATAAAAATGAACCAAACCCATATATACGACACATCAGATCGCAGATTTTTTGATAATCTAATGAACGGTTAGCAAGAAAATAGCCTTAGATCACATAAGAGACTAGCTTTTGTGTAGTAGAACCAACGTTCATGTGAAAAATTAAATCGTGGCTTTGTTTAATGGCCTGATAAACGTTAGGTATGAACAACAGTGACGAATCGGTCTAAGTTCACATATATGAAAGAGAACAAAATATAGACAAAACTAAAGCGATCTCACCAAATCGCACCATTTCAGATTCCTAAGGTGTAAATTTATAGCAGGATGGGTCAACGTTGAATGGAAAAATAAGAATTTGAGCGCGTCAACAGAAGATGGCGGCTGTTTTAAGGAATTTTGAGCTCTAAAACTATGTAAAATAAATGTGTTTGGTATGGGAAATATGTTCGGAGTCCACCAGAGTATCCAAGATAGCGGTCCAAAATCCAAGATAATGGCCAAGTATTCAAGTAAGTGCCTATTTTATAGGATGTTTAATTCTTGCATTATGGGCATATTTTGTATGGAGATATGTTCATATAGCCGAGGCGGTAAACGCACGGGTATTCAGCATGACCATGCTGAGGGTGACGGGTTCGATTCCCGGTCGGTCCAGGATCTTTTCGTAAAGGAAATTTCCTTGACTTCCTTGGGCATAGAGTATCTTCGTGCCTGCCACACGATATACGCATGCAAAATGGTCATTGGCAGAGGAAGCTCTCAGTTAATAACTGTGGAAGTGCTCATAGAACACTAAGCTGAGAAGCAGGCATTGTCCCAATGAGGACGTTACGCCAAGAAGAGAGAGAAGAGATAGATATGTTCAGAATTCAAAATTTGTAATCAGAAAACCCAAGCTGTCCGCTGTTTCACAAGGTCTATATATATATGACTATAGTTTGAATAGGGAAGAATGCCGGTCTTCGTCCAAAACTGGTAACCAGAAAATCATAAACGACATGCCAAAATTCAATACGGCGACTATTTTATGTAATTTTTGGTCCAAAAATGAATACCAGGACATCCAAGATGGTGTCTCAATGTTCAAGATGGCGGTTAGTTTAGTTGGGGTAGATATCCGGAGTCATAAAATGATGACCGGAAAATCTAAAATGACGTTTCAAAATTTTGCGGCTTCATGACACTTATATGGTTAGAATTTTGTTTTATAACTTCTGAATATTTGATGTTATGCTAATATAAAATGTATCCATATTGAGTAGATTTAGCAAGCAGTTTTCATTTTGTATTTATGGCAATGTCGTCAACATGTCGCTTGAGTTTTGTTGAAAGGATATTTTTAAGCACGAGAAAGGCACCATCACCGCTAGGTGGATTAATTAGGGTTTTTTTCAGTTTTATAATTAGTTTGTGAAGATCGAAATCACAAAGTTCCTAACCTATTAAAAGGTTATAAGTTATTCAATTACAATTAATAATTTAGCATTTTTGCTAAGTTCAGTGGTTCCCAAACTACGGTCATGGGCCAAGCGAATTTCTCAAGAATCAGAGATGTGAAGATAAGGTGAAAAGGTTTTCCGAATTCTGCACTTCAGGGAGTATGTACTTACCACAATGTAGTTGTATTGCAACAAACAGTGGTTTAAAACCTATGGTCACGGGCCACGTGAATATCTCAAGAACCGAAAGTGCTAGGAGAAGAGCAAATGTTTTTCGGATTGATCATTTCAAGGATCAGTAATGCTGATATAGATATGTTGAAAAATCAGTGGTTTCCAATTTATGCTCACGGGCCACGTAAATATCTCAAGAACCGAATGTGCTAGGAAGAAGAGCAAATGTTTTTCGGATTGATCATCTCAAGGATCAGTATCTCTGATATTGATATGTTGAAAAATCAGTGTTTTCCAATCTATGCTCACGGGCCACGTGAATATCTCAAGAACCGAAAGTGCTAGGAAGAAGAGCAAATGTTTTTCGGATTGATCATCTCAAGGATCAGTATCTCTGATACAGATATGTTGAAAAATCAGTGGTTTCCAATCTATGCTCACGGGCCACGTGAATATCTCAAGAACCAAAAGTGCTAGGAAGAAGAGCAAATGTTTTACGGATTGGCCATCTTAAGGATCAGTATCTCTAATATTGATATGTTGAAAATTAGTGGTTTCCAATCTATGATCACGGGCCACGTGAATATCTCAAGAACCGAAAGTGGTAGGAAGAAGAGCAAATGTTTTTCGGATTGATCATCTCAAGGATCAGTATCTCTAATATAGATATGTTGAAAAATCAGTGGTTTCCAATCTATGATCACGGGCCACGTGAGTATCTCAAGATCCGAAAGTGCTAGGAAGAAAAAACAATGTTTTACGAATTGATCATCTTAAGGATCAGTATCTCTAATATTGATATGTTGAAAATTAGTGGTTTCCAATCTATGCTCAAGGGCCACCTGAAAATCTCAAGAACCGAAAGTGCTAGGCAGAAGAGCAAATGTTTTACGGATTGGTCATCGTAAGGATCAGTATCTCTAATATTGATATGTTGAAAATTAGTGGTTTCCAATCTATGATCACGGGCCTCGTGAATATCTCAAAAACCGAAAGTGCTAGGAAGAAGAGCAAATGTTTTACGGATTGATCATCGTAAGGATCAGTATCTCTGATATAGATATGCTGAAAAATTAGTGGTTTCCAATCTATGATCACGGGCTACGTGAATATCTCAAGATCCGAAAGAACTAGGAAGAAAAGCCAATGTTTTACGGATTGATCATTCTAAGGATCAGTATCCCTAATATAGATATGTTGAAACATCAGTTATTTCTAATCTATGGTCACGGCCCATGTGAATATCTCAAGAACCGAAAGTACTAGGAAGAAGAGCAAAGTTTAAGTTTAAGTTCGTTTGGCCGAATGTCGTTTGGCCGAATGCCATCTGGCCGATAGGGTCCATCAGAAGTATTTCCTTCTTTCAATCATAGGCTATTCTTTCTCGTTTTGATTTTCATTGACAAGTTGGCGTTGAAACTACCGATATTTTATCAAAGTTTTTTCCTTCTTTGAATCATGGACTGTTCTTTTGAGATATACTAAAACGGGAAACAATGTCATGGTCACTTTATTTCATCATTCATTTTTCCGCCAAACGGCATTCGGCCAAATGACCTTTTCGGCCAAATGGAGTTCGACCAAACGGCATTCGGCAAAATGACTCGGAACCCTATTGTATAATGCTGCTTGAGATGCATAATTTGAAAAGCCGATTTCACTTTCTCATCGCCTTTGGGATTCTTGAGGAACGAGCTTGGTGGTCTAGTGGCTACCGCTTCTGATTCATATGCAGAAGGTCCTGGGTTCAATCCCTGGCTCGTCTCTTTCCTCTTATTTTGTATCTTTCTATCTACTATTTACTATCTACTATTCTACCAATGCATGATCCATGTGCCAAAAATAAACATTTCTCACCAACACACCAACATCCGCATGACCTTGTGCAGGCGCAGAGGATTCAACGGTCTGATGTGGGCAAGCGATTGCAATCATCACTTCCCTCCCCTTCCCCATTGACCTGCAACCTGACGCAGCAGGCGCTATTGTCGCCTAAAAATACAAGACCACCAACGCTTACACACTGAAGATGGCTGTTAGTCCCAAGCAGCTATCTCATTGGTTCCTTGTGTGAGTGTAGCTGATCTGGCGATACTGGAGTAGCAACTGCGGGCGGTCAACCAAGCTCAAGCTCAAACCTTTAGGATTCTTGAGGAATTCGCATGGCCCGTAACTCCAGTTTGAAAACCCCAGAGCATTGTAATGCATACCCCTAGAGATGCATAATCCAACAAATATTCACTCTTTCTCCTCGCTCTTTAGGTTCTTACGAAAACAGCATGACCCGTAACCCCAGCTTGAGAACCACTGTTTCTCATCTCTCGTCTAATCTCTCACTTCATCTCTCATCTCATCTCTCATCTCATCTCTCATCTCATCTCTCATTTCTCATCTCTCATCTCTCATCTCTCATCTCTCATCTCTCATCTCTCATCTCTCATCTCTCATCTCTCATCTCTCATCTCTCATCTCTCATCTCTCATCTCTCATCTCTCATCTCTCATCTCTCATCTCTCATCTCTCATCTCTCATCTCTCATCTCTCATCTCTCATCTCTCATCTCTCATCTCTCATCTCTCATCTCTCATCTCTCATCTCTCATCTCTCATCTCTCATCTCTCATCTCTCATCTCTCATCTCTCATCTCTCATCTCTCATTTCTCATCTCTCATCTCTCATCTCTCATCTCTCATCTCTCATCTCTCATCTCTCATCTCTCATCTCTCATCTCTCATCTCTCATCTCTCATCTCTCATCTCTCATCTCTCATCTCTCATCTCTCATCTCTCATCTCATCTCATCTCTCATCTCTCATCTCTCATCTCTCATCTGTCATCTCTCATCTCTCCTCTCTCCTCTCTTATCTCTCATCTCATCTCACATCTCATCTCTCATCCCATCTCTCATCTCATCTCTCATCTCATCTCTCATCTCATCTCTCATCTCATCTCTCATCTCATCTCTCATCTCATCTCTCATCTCATCTTTCATCTCATCTCTCATCTCATCTCTCATCTCATCTCTCATCTCATCTCTCATCTCATCTCTCATCTCATCTCTCATCGCATCTCTCATCTCATCTCTCATCTCATCTCTCATCTCATCTCTCATCTCATCTCTCATCTCATCTCTCATCTCATCTCTCATCTCATCTCTCATCTCATCTCTCATCTCATCTCTCATCTCATCTCTCACCTCATCTCTCATCTCATCTCTCATCTCATCTCTCATCTCATCTCTCATCTCTCATCTCTCATCTCTCATCTCTCATCTCTCATCTCTCATCTCTCATCTCTCATCTCTCATCTCTCATCTCTCATCTCTCATCTCTCATCTCTCATCTCTCATCTCTCATCTCTCATCTCTCATCTCTCATCTCTCATCTCTCATCTCTCATCTCTCATCTCTCATCTCTCATCTCTCATCTCTCATCTCTCATCTCTCATCTCTCATCTCTCATCTCTCATCTCTCATCTCTCATCTCTCATCTCTCATCTCTCATCTCTCATCTCTCATCTCTCATCTCTCATCTCTCATCTCTCATCTCTCATCTCTCATCTCTCATCTCTCATCTCTCATCTCTCATCTCTCATCTCTCATCTCTCATCTCTCATCTCTCATCTCTCATCTCTCATCTCTCATCTCTCATCTCTCATCTCTCATCTCTCATCTCTCATCTCTCATCTCTCATCTCTCATCTCTAATCTCTCATCTCTCATCTCTCATCTCTCATCTCTCATCTCTCATCTCTCATCTCTCATCTCTAATCTCTCATCTCTCATCTCTCATCTCTCATCTCTCATCTCTCATCTCTCATCTCTCATCTCTCATCTCTCATCTCTCATCTCTCATCTCTCATCTCTCATCTCTCATCTCTCATCTCTCATCTCTCATCTCTCATCTCTCATCTCTCATCTCTCATCTCTCATCTCTCATCTCTCATCTCTCATCTCTCATCTCTCATCTCTCATCTCTCATCTCTCATCTCTCATCTCTCATCTCTCATCTCTCATCTCTCATCTCTCATCTCTCATCTCTCATCTCTCATCTCTCATCTCTCATCTCTCATCTCTCATCTCTCATCTCTCATCTCTCATCTCTCATCTCTCATCTCTCATCTCTCATCTCTCATCTCTCATCTCTCATCTCTCATCTCTCATCTCTCATCTCTCATCTCTCATCTCTCATCTCTCATCTCATCTCATCTCTCATCTCTCATCTCTCATCTCTCATCTCTCATCTCTCATCTGTCATCTCTCATCTCTCCTCTCTCCTCTCTTATCTCTCATCTCATCTCACATCTCATCTCTCATCCCATCTCTCATCTCATCTCTCATCTCATCTCTCATCTCATCTCTCATCTCATCTCTCATCTCATCTCTCATCTCATCTCTCATCTCATCTCTCATCTCATCTCTCATCTCATCTCTCATCTCATCTCTCATCTCATCTCTCATCTCATCTCTCATCTCATCTCTCATCTCATCTCTCATCTCATCTCTCATCGCATCTCTCATCTCATCTCTCATCTCATCTCTCATCTCATCTCTCATCTCATCTCTCATCTCATCTCTCATCTCATCTCTCATCTCATCTCTCATCTCATCTCTCATCTCATCTCTCATCTCATCTCTCACCTCATCTCTCATCTCATCTCTCATCTCATCTCTCATCTCATCTCTCATCTCATCTCTCATCTCATCTTTCATATCATCTCATGTCATCCTTCCCTAACCCTCCATCCTATCCTCTATACTCCCCTCTACCCTACCTTCTACCCTACCCTCTACTCTAACCCTCTACCCTACTCTCAACCCAACCTTCTACTTACCCTACCTTCTTCTCTAATCTCTACCTGAACCCTCTACCCCACCCTCTACCTTATCCCTCTACCCAACCCTCTATCCTACCTTCAACCCTAACACTATTCCCGATCCTCTTCCCTACCTTTTACCCTACTATCTACCCTACCTTCTACGATACCATCTAACATTACCGTCTACTCTAACCATCTACCCTACCCTCTACCCTAACCCTCTATCATAGTCTCTACCCTACCCTCTACTCTAACCCTCTACCCGAACCCTCTATCAAAGTCTCTGCCCTACTCTATACCCTAACCCTCTACTCTACCCTCTAACCTAACCCTCTACCCTAACCCTTTACTTTACTTTCAACCCTACCTTCTACCCTACTCTCTACCCGAACCCTCTAGCCAACCCTCTACCTTAACCCTCTACCCAACCCTCTATCCTACCTTCTACCCTAACCCTCTACCCTACCCTCTACTCTACCTTTTACCCTACCCTCTACCCTACCTTCTACCCTACCATCTTACATTACCCTCTACCCTAACCATCTACCCTACCCTCTACCCTAACCCTCTATCATAGTCTCTACCCTACCCTCTACCCTAACCCTCTATTATAGCCTCTACCCTACACTCTACCCTAACCCTCTACCCTACCTTCTACCCTACCATCTAACATT
This sequence comes from Aedes albopictus, assembly GCF_035046485.1. Taxonomy (NCBI): domain Eukaryota; kingdom Metazoa; phylum Arthropoda; class Insecta; order Diptera; family Culicidae; genus Aedes; species Aedes albopictus. The sequence continues at coordinate 347,195,416 of NC_085137.1, forward strand.
ACCCTCTACCCTAACCCTCAATGTATCATATGTATCACATGTTACTTGTTCCCGAATACCTAAAACCCCAATTTACGCCTAAGGAGCGTAAATTGGGGGAGCGCTATTTGGGAATTAGTGCGTAAATGGGGGGAGCGTTATTTGGGAATTAGTGCGTAAATCGGGGGGCGCAAATTGAGTTTGGCGCAAAAGAAGTGAGCGTAAATTGGGGTTTTAGTGTATTATACCAATCTCAATCAAAATTGGCTGAAATCTTGCGAAAAGCTGGAATTAGACAAATGTCACCGTGTCAGACGACGATGATTTGATCCACTTTTTTGTTTATTGATCTTCGTTCTACCGCTCGTGTTGTGTGTAAGAGGTAGCGGTCGCGCTCGAATGAAACAAAGCAAGCTGACACCCGACCGCGGCAACGAAACGAAGGTAGTGAAAAGTGTCGAATGCAAGATGTTTTTAAGGTGCAAGGATATGAGCAGTCAATGGGAGCGGGGTGAGGTATACTGCGGGGAGGTAGAGGTGACAGCTGGCGAGTTTGCATAGCTGGCTGGTTTGTCTGCTTCAATGGTTTCAATGGGGTTACCAGGGGTTGTTTGTTTTGATAGGTGAAAATTTTTCGCCTAGCCAGGGACAGGGGAATGCATACTCAAGTGTTCTAAAATGAGCGGCGTGCTCTTTGGGGCTGTCCATAAACCACGTGGTCATTTTTTTGGGATTTTTCAAACCCCCCCCCCCCCGCGTGGTCATTAGTCCATACAATTTTTTTTATTAGTCCATACAAAACGGACATTGGCCGAACCCCCCCCCCCCTCCCCTAATGACCACGTGGTTTATGGACAGCCCCTATTTATGCAGACGTCGGCAAGGGCTGTACGAAAAGGCCGCAATACTGGTGGCTCGTCGATCATTCTGAGCAAAAAAGTAGCTATGTCTACCGGAAATTAAATTGAAATGCCCAAAACAAAACATATTTTATGTAGCATGGAATAAAAGATGAACATCACACATCTATTGCGAAAACTTGGCGTTGGGAGAGCAAATTATGCAGCATTGACGCATGGCTTAGGGGCTGTCCATAAACCACGTGGTCATTTTTTTGGGACTTCTCAACCCCCCAACCCCCCACCCCCCCGCGTGGTCATTAGTCCATACAAATTTTTTTATTCGTCCATACAAAATGATCATCGGCGGAACAAAAAACTATAAATACACATCCTTAGTTTACAACCTGTTGGTCAGCCTGAGCTATTCAATTCGGTTACTCTAAATAGTAACTATGAATAATGTGTTTGTTAAAAATTGAAGCCACTCATATTGACGGTATTTTTCCAGATTTCGAGGCTTTAACAATAAAAACTCATATACAAAGGTAGATGACAATGAAACTGTCCCTGCACCTTCAGGACTATGATAATCTTTTTCGGTGATGTTCAAGAAATATTACAGTCACTGTTTATAATTAATGAATTTTTATCTTTCTTTGAAATATAAGAACTTTTACATTCATTCCCTTAAATTCCTTAACACCCCATTTTCATATTTTCCAAAAATTCATATTGTTAAATATCTTCAATTTCTTCAAAAAATCGTCAAATATTGTAATCTATACGCGTAGCAGGCAGCAAGACAGTGATTGGACTGCTTTTCCTGAAAGTTTTAAGAAGTAGAACCCATGAATGAATGAGGACGAAATTTTTTTCCGTCCCTTAACACCCCATTTTACGGTAATTATCCAGGAGAAATTCAGGGAAAAAATGAGCAATGGAGTGATGAAGAATTTTCTAAGGAATCAGTGAATGACTTTTTGAAAAACATTTACAAATTTATTCCTGAAAGATATTTTGAAAGTATGTCTGCGGAAATTTCTCAAGGACACTATGGGAGATTATCTAATCAAATCTTTGGAGAAATGTCAGGAGGAATCCTTTGACTTATTTTCAAATAAATTCCTAAATACCTTCCTGAATTTCTAAAGGAATATAAGGAACATATATTAATGAATACGAATAAAATCTTTGGATGTAACTTGACCACATTCTCCAGTGAGGTTGTTTAGATTTCTTTTTACAAAGAAACTTCCACTAGAATTTTGAAGGCATATAGATTTTGCTTTGCGCATAAAAAAAGCGAAAATAGTTATTAAAAAAAAATATAGTATATAAATACCCAGGTAATACATACTATGGAAAATGTAAAAAATATACTAGAGTAATCTAAATTTTTGACGGAAAACTATAAAACATATTATCAATCTTGGATAATGAAAAGAGTGAAACCTTGATAATATTGAAGAAAATAATGTCATGATGTTTTGTTTTAGTCTAAGGCTTTTTCGGCGCCCCTCTGAGGATGGCGCCCTTGGCGGGGGCCAACCTGGCCAACCGCACGCTACGGCTGTGCCCACAGGCTTCGTTGACGATTGAGTATCTTTTTCACTCCCTCGTCCTTTCATTCCTCGGCATGGGTCGCTTGAGACCTTGAATTGAGATTGTCCTGTTGGGTGAACTCTTACCACCGGAACAGATGGTCCTTGGTGCTATTCTGAGCCGGCAGCCGGCAGTGGCCTTGCTGCCCACGCTAGTCCAGGTGCTTGGCGACCCCAACCCTTCTGCGAGTCAACCATGTAGTTTCCCGTTAAGAATAAGATAAGTAACCCCACTTCAAGGTGTCAAGCGACCCATGCTGATGAATGAGTGATCGAGGGGGTGAAAAAGATGCTCGAACGTTAACGGAGCATGTGGGCTACTTGGGCACCCCCACACTATTTTGTCCTTTACCGCAGAGGTTCCCAAATTTTTTCCTATTGCGGCGCCTTTTGAAATTTTCAAAAGTTACACGGCGCACCAACATGTTTAACACAGAACTTTTATCATTTTAACACAACTTTCAATTGAAAATTAAAAATGCAAAATCGTGTAAAACTTTAACCTTACTATGTTTTCTTAGAATTCGAAGAAATTTAGTTTCTCAAAAAGTGATTCAAAATTCTCGATGATTTTCATTATTATTAACTCTTAATTATTTGAAAATTCAGCCCGAGGCTGGTTTGGTTCCGCTTCTTGGAGATTTCATTAATAAAGTTATATTAGTCAAGCTGTTGATTTCCAATATCTCAAGGTAAACACTAAAACTGTTGAAATACTTTCATAATTATGGATAAATTGAAATGATTTTATAGAATTTTTAACAAAAAAATAACTAAATTTCCGCAGGTGTTACAAAACCTTCCAAACTGTTATGTAAAGTAGTGTTTTTGTGCAATAATGATAATTTGGACTCTCGAAGCACCTCCTTCTAGTTCACTTAATTTATTTATCATTAGATATGGACTAACTTTAATGATTGTGTAAGGTCTGACTGAGACAAAATTGAATGACCCTTGAAAAGAAAAAATGGCTGCCAGTTGTGCCTTTGACGCACATAATTGATTAAACATTTCCAAATCTTAGGTACTAATTTCGCAGTGGTACTAAATGAAATCAAAGGTTGCATAGTTTTCCATCATTTTCCGTCAAAATCCAAACAACAATTACAAAATTATGAGTTTCGTCTTTCTTGTACTAAACCGAAAATTTGCATATAGCAGAAGTGTTCTACGATAGTGTTTTTAGTAAAAAAAAAAATTTTCCTCGAAAGTTTGAGACATATGAGGACCAGCAAACTGACAGTAATTATTTTGGAAAGTACTTTAATAATTATTTTGAAATATTTACTCTGAAGTACAAGCTATTAGAACGCAAACTAATCTAAGACATAGTATGTCCAAAAACAACTCCAAAATCTTACTAAAAATTCTTAAAAAATGTTTAAAGTAGGTTCCAAAAATTTCATAGAATATTTTTACACTTGTTAGAATTTGGAAAAAAAATTCTAAAGCGATACTAGTTTTACAAAAAAGAATCCTTGTTTTGAACTACAAGAGTTTGTTCTTTTTATTTTGGCTCCGAAAGTCAAGAGCTTGCGGCGCACCTGAGAAATGTTCACGGCGCACCAGGGCGCCGCGGCGCACAGTTTGGGAAGCACTGCTTTACCGCGTTAAGGCGAAACTCATTTTTTCGGTTTTTGATTTTTTATTAAATAACGAAGCAATATATTCAAAATCGGTTTTCGTGCACATTAGACCTCTTCATAAAAAATGAAATTTCTCGAATTCAGCCAGTCACCCCCACATCTTAATTCTAATGCTGAAACAAACTTCTGGTCAAATTTTCAGCTAAATTGGTGAAGATTTCGAGGTGCCTCAAGTCAAAATTGTGTTTTTTGGTCATTTTTCGCCTTTAAAAAATGCCCGTGGAGGCTAGAAGCCATATAAAATATCGTGGTAACCCTTAAATGAAAGATATGTATGTTCCTTACAACTTTTGTGAACATTATGTGCTGATAGGAGGATGTTTTGATCATATTTATTCGTTTTTCAGACATGCAAGTATGCTAAAAAGTTACATTTTACAACAGTTTTTGTTCTACGAAATTCAAACACTCAATTTTTATCAAAAGTTTCAAACCATTATATGATTACCCACAATATTCTGAACAATATTGCCATACATCATTTTTTTATCCGATCTACGGAAAAAATCACAAAAATCGAAAAGTAGAAGCTATCCTGAGTTTTTTGATACCTGGGGTTGACGCAACTGCTGGCAGGCAAAAAAGTCAAACATAGTAGCTTTGCTTTTTTTTAATGATTGCAATGATTGATCATTGATTCAAGTGACAGGTTAGCCCAAGTACACATTGCCTTAACAAAAGTGGCATATAATGCACCTCAGTAGTATATTAGAAATGGTTCAGATGGTAAGGCTTTGGACTGACAAACCAAAGGTTCGAATTTTGAATTTATGTCAAATGTGCTTTCCATTTTTTTTTGCAATGGTTTTCCTACAAATCTATGCGTTAAACCTAACGTCGAAGCTCGCGTCGGAAGATGTCATCCGACGATGTGATTTGATCTTTATGAGCGGATGTGATCCGCTACTCAGCCAACCAGTCCGACGTAAGAACCGAAGTACGGATTAAGCAATAAATTAGTTATTTAGCGTGTCCGATTTTCAACTACGCACCCAATGAAGGTTTTATCATTCTGTCAGAATGATGCGTATATGCATGCGCTAGTTCATGCGATTTTCCCTACGCTAGCCATCATGTATGCACAGTTTAGAACGATAGTTGATATTACCAGCTTGATAACAAAAAAACCCAAATTAATCCACCTAGTGGTGATAGTGCCTTTCTCGTTGAATATGTTCTCATACCGTCGACGTAAGCCAAAGTGTTCTGAATCCTGATACTTTATAAGAATAGCAAGCATTTTATCAAAGCCATCATTGAATTGACTCAAAAATGATTGATGGGACATAGTCCGACGTTATGATCAACGTATGAGCAGAGCTGAAATATATCAGACTTCTCAGTTGACTGCTTGAGCATCTTCATTAACACTGGAGGCCAATCAACATCAAGACGATACTTACAAGCTCAGATATAACTTTTTACACAATCTCAGATCGCTTTGCGATTTTTTTCTGCACACTTAAGGCTATATTTTATTATCATATCATAGGTTACTACATTCATGTAAAATTTTACAAAAAAAAAATGCAAGCATGTGAAATTTCCCATACAAACTGCAACCACATAACAGAGCGTGTGGGCGCAACCAGTTGCATTAAAATTTTATCCAGTAATTTTAGACACAAAAGGGAATTGGAAAACTTTTGTTCGGGGTTGATGCGATTAGTTTTGAATTTTACCAAACAATGTTGACTCCTCCTACTGTATATTTACACCTCATGAATCTAGAATTGTGTGATTTGGTGAGATCTCTTCACGGCTAGCTAGACGGTGGTAGTGAGTAAACGTTAAGCAAGAGCAAAAACGCGGCGTGCGCCGTGAGCGTTCAATTTGCGTATTGATGAATACTTGAATTAACCGTTGAAAACAAGAACGACAGGTAGTGAGTATAGTGAGACGTCTGTTTGTATTTGGGATTAATTTATCAAAATTTTGTTCTCTTACATATATTTATCGCTTGCATTGATTTTATTCACTTTCGTAGTTCCGGCGAAGCACCAAACGCTGGTGTTGTAACCCTACCGGTAGCTTTTATATGGTATGTGCCTATTTTCTAGCTAACCGTTCCTCAGGTTATTAAAAGAGCCGTGGTTTGATGTGTCACATGGTACATTTGGTCACTTTCGATGGGGTACCCCGAACTGGTTCCGGAGCACTACCGGGTCTCCCAAATATAGTCTGAGATTATTTCATTGCTAATGTTCATTAGGTTACCTAAACAATACGATTTGATGTATCGCATACATGGGTATGGATGTCTTTTGCATCTAACCACTTCCAGTGGGACATCCAGAACCAGTTGTACCGATTGTTCCTGATGTGGTCTTAGACTAGCTCCATGCAAAGTGTTAATAAGTTTTCCTAAAAAGTCGTGAATTGATGTACCGCATGCATGAGCGTGGTTCATTATTGCATTTCGCCAGTTCCGGCGAGATACTCGAAACTTGTTCCGGAACACTACCGGTAGTCTTAAATATGGCCTTAGACTATTTTCTTGCTGACCGTTCTCGTTATCGAAGAAGACGTTATTTAATATGCTACGTGCATACGTTTGGTTACATTCTACATTTGACCACTTCCGATGGGTGACCTGGAACCGGTTTCGGCACACTATTGGTTTTCCAAAGTATGGTCTATGGTTTTTTTCTTGTTAACCGTTCATCAGGTTACCTAAAAAGTCATTAAATGTGTCGCATTCATGGGTTGATTCTCCTTTACGTTTGACCATTTTCTATTGAACATCCGTAATCGGTTGCGGAACACTACCGGTAGTCCCAAATATGATCGGAAACTATCTTTTGCTAAATCAAGATACCTAAAAAGCCGCGATGTGATGTGTCGCATGCATGGGTTTGGTTCACTTTTATATTTGCTTACTTTCGGCGGGGCACCCGGAATGGATTCCGGAACAGTACCGGTAATTCCTGATGTTGTCTGATCCTATTTTCTTTCTAACCCTTCATCAGGTTATCGAGAAAACCAGATTTCATGTGTCGCGTGCACGGGTTTGGTTCACTTTCATATTTGGCCATTTCCGGCGGGACACCCGGAACCGGTTCCGGATCACTACCGATTCAGATATGTTCTGAGAATATTTTCCTGCTTTACTGTTCATGAGGTTATCGAATAATCATGGGTTTAGTTCACTTTTATATTTGACCACTTCCGGCGGGATACCTGGAACCGGTTCCAGATCATAACCGGTTCAAATATGATCTGAGAATATTTTGCTGCTTACTGTTTATCAGGATATCAAAAAAGCCACCATTTGATATGTCGCATGCATGAGTTTGGTTAGCTTTTATACCTGGCCGCCTTCAGCGGGACATCTTCCGATATGATCTGAGAATATTTTCCTGCTTACTGTTGATCAGGTTATTCAAAAAGCCGTGGTTTGATATGTCGCATGCATGGGTTTAGTTCATTTTTATGTTTGGTCATTTCTGGCGAGGCACCTGGAACCGGTTCCGGAACACAACCGGTTCAGATATGGTCTGAGACCATTTTTCTGCCTACCGTTTATTAGGTTATCAAAAAAGCCGCGGTTTGATATGTCGCATGCATAGGTTTAGTTCACTTTTATATTTTGGCCACTTCCGGCGGGACACCCGGAACCGGTTCCGGGACACTACCGGTTCAGATATGGTCTGAGACCATTTTCATGGTTACCATTCATCAAGTTATCTAAAATACCGTAGTTTGATGTGTCGCATGGATGGGTTTGTAGCGTTTTCATATTTGGCCCCTGCCTGGGGTACCCATCCGGAACACCTAAATGGCCGTAACTCCAGAACGGCTGAACCGATTCGAACCATTTTCAATAGGAAACAATGAGACCAAATTCCGCGTCGAATGAACCGTTGGTCATTAAAATCGGTTGAGGTTTACTGCCAAAAAGTGATGTGAGTTTATTTGTACACACACATACACACACACATACATACATACACACACACAGACATCACCCCAATTCGTCGAGCTGAGTTGATTGGTATATGTGACTCGACCCTCCGGGCCTTCTATCAAAAAGTCATTTTTGGAGTGAACATATAGCCTTTCCAGTACACTTAGTGTACGAGAAAGGCAAAAAAACTAAGCAAATGGTCTTATATTCAAACTTTGAACCTTTGGTTTGCCAGTCCAAAGCCTTACCATGTGAACCATTTCTCATATACTACTGAGGTACATTATATGCCACTTTTGTTAAGGCAATGTGTACTTGGGCTAACCTGTCACTTGAATCAATGATCAATCATTGCAATCATTAAGAAAAAGCAAAGCTACTATGTTTGACTTTTTTTTGCCTGCCAGCAGTTGCGTCAACCCCAGGTATCAAAAAACTCAGGATAGCTTCTACTTTTCGATTTTTGTGATTTTTTCCGTAGATCGGATAAAAAAATGATGTATGGCAATATTGTTCAGAATATTGTGGGTAATCATATAATGGTTTGAAACTTTTGATAAAAATTGAGTGTTTGAATTTCGTAGAACAAAAACTGTTGTAAAATGTAACTTTTTAGCATACTTGCATGTCTGAAAAACGAATAAATATGATCAAAACATCCTCCTATCAGTACATAATGTTCACAAAAGTTGTAAGGAACATACATATCTTTCATTTAAAGGTTACCACGATATTTTATATGGCTTCTAGCCTCCACGGGCATTTTTTAAAGGCGAAAAATGACCAAAAAACACAATTTTGACTTGAGGCACCAATCTTCACCAATTTAGCTGAAAATTTGACCAGAAGTTTGTTTCAGCATTAGAATTAAGATGTGGGGGTGACTGGCTGAATTCGAGAAATTTCATTTTTTATGAGGAGGTCTAGTCCACATGTAGAGTATGGATAAAGGTATCTACTGAATTTTTTTGAGTTGGAAAATGTTTTTCGTTTTTGCAGAAACCATTTTTTGTGAAATTTTGTTCAAAAATGGTTTCCGCAAAAACGAAAAACATTTTCCACACAAAAAAAAAATCAGAAGATACCTTGATCCATACTCTACAAGTGCACGAAAACCGATTTTGAAAATATTGCTTCGTTATTTAATAAAAAAATCAAAAACCAAAAAGAGAGGAAATGCTTCCAGTTTCGCCTTAATGCAGGACTCTGGCGAGGCGGACCTTTTCATCCTTGGTACCCACGGGATCTAACAATGACCACAAATAAAACTAATCAGAAAGTACTGGTGAGGCTAACTCCTTCACAAGAAGTGGGTTGGCTAGGTCTCCGAGGAGGAGTGAGTGAGGAGTGAGGTTGGGAAGGGTGGGCATAAGAAGGCTGCCCTGTCCCGGATGAACGGGAACAGGGGGTTGCGACCGTTGTTAGACCCCCAATCAACACACTATCGTATATGATGTTGAATAAGATGCAAAAGTGGAGGCACTTTACACGCGGTTAAATGGAAGCATGTATGCATATGGCCCCCACTTTAGCATCCTTTTCAACATCATATAAGACTTTGTGTTAGCTGGGCCCTCAGCAACCACAGAGTAGAGGGAACCAAGGAGAGGACCCCCTTGAACTAAGGTCATGCGGATGAGGAAGAAGAAAAACCGCAGGTCGAGGAAATCAGGGACGCTAAACTAAGAAGACGTAAGAGGGTAGGTGCCAAGTGCGAGTAAGACGTAACGCTCGTCATCAAGACCGAACAGTCTAAGTCACGGTCTAAGTACTTGGATGTTTTGAAGGCGAGGCGAAGCGACGCCAGGCTCGTGGATCTGGGAGCAGACGTACTCGTACGGTTGAAATGATCCTCAAGCTGAAGCGCGATGAGGAACGCAAGGGCACCACCTACAAAAGTTTGGCAGAAGGGGTCGAGGTGAGGGCTCTTACAGCAGAGGCGACTCTGAAGGTGAAGAACCTACACAAGATCACCGAAGCGGAAGAGATCGTCACGGCAGTGCGGCAACAGTGCGAGGTGTACATGGCCACCGGAGCCGTTCGGCTACGGAAAGGACCGGCAGGGACACAGGTAACCTTGGCACAGCTACCGGACGTAAATAAGTAGGGAAGCTGAAGGTGGGCTGCTCAGTATGCCAACCAACCTTTCATTAGCCACCGGAGGTTTGCTTCATGTGTCTGGAACCAGGATACAAGTCATGGGACTGCAAAGGCCCTAACAGGGGCAAACTGCGAAGGCAATTACGTGCGAAAATCCGTGAACAGCAAGCACCCAACCCAAAGGTTCAAGGTGCCCGGGCTTCAGAAAAGTGACTGACAAATCAAAGTGCAGGTCACACAGCTGAACCTGAACTACTGCGACGCAGCCCAGCAACTGCTTTGTCAGACAATTTCTGAGTGGGGGCGGATGACGCCATAATAGCAGATCCATGTCGGGTACCCACCGGCAACGGCAATTGAGTCGGATGGGTTCATAAAAATAGCGGCAATATGAACGACGGGCAAATACCCCGTCCAGCAGTAGGTGTCTACAACTTATAAGAGCTTCGTGGTCGCCAAAGTAAACGGGGCTTTCTACTGTATCTGCTATGTACCTCCGTGGTGGTCGATCTAACAGTACACGCAGATGCTTGACTGTATAACGACCGTGCCAACAGGACGAAGGCCGGGAGTAATAGCGGAGTAATAGCCTGAGCCATGGAATGGGGAAGCCGTTTCACGGAGCAGCGGGATCAGATCCTGCTAGAGACACTGCACTGGCCATCGTCCTGGCTAATGTCGGTACCAAGAGTATCTTTAGTCGGAAGGGGGCGGAGTCAATTATTGACGTTTCTTTTTGTATGCCTGGCCTAACAAGTAGTTCAAACTGGAGGGTAGACGATGATTACACTACTCTCCTACGGTGTCAGGCCATTCGGCCGAAGGTCATTAGGCCGAAGGCCATTCGGCCGAAGGTCATTAGGCCGAATGGTCATTAGGCCGAATGGTCATCAGGCCGAATGGTCATTGGGTCTTCTTCTTGCCGTTACGTTCCCACTGAGACAAAGCCTGCTTCTCAGCTTATTAACTGAGAGCTTCCTCTGCAAATGACCATTTTGCATGTGTGTATCGTGTGACAGGCACGAAGATACTTTATTGATGCTGAATCTACTGATATTTTACCCATGAATTTTTCCTTCTTTTAAATATAGGCTGTTCTTTCTAGTATCATTGCTGAAATAGTTTTTGGCGCTGAAACTGCTGATATTCAATTCATAAATTTTTCCTTCTTTAAAACATAGGCTATTCTTTCTAGTTCCATTGTTAAACTAGTTTTTGTCAAACATTGTTGGAAAAGGTAAAAACAACGGCTAACTTTCAATTCGTCCTGATGACCATTCGGCCTAATGACCATTCGGCCTAATGACCATTCGGCCTAATGACCATTCGGCCTAATGACCATTCGGCCTAATGACCATTCGGCCTAATGACCATTCGGCCTAATGACCTTCGGAATAATGGCCTTCGGCCTAATGACCTTCGGCCTAATGACCCAGCATCTCTCCTACCTACTTAGTTTAGATGGCGATGAGCTGGTAGCGGTGCTCTCATGTGCGTGCGATGCGACCATGCCTAGGCGAGTGCCAGGGCCGGATCTAAGGGGGGGGGGGGGCGGGGGGCCCGGGCCCCGGGCCCCCACATTTTAGGAGCCCCCACAAAAACCTTTTTTGGCTGCCAACATTAACTTTATTCTTCATATTGCTCAAGTATACTGTTCGAAAATAAAGAAAAATATTTTTGGTCATCTCTCCGAGGGGCCTCCACGTCCGCTCGGGCCCCGGGCCCCCACAATCCTTAATTCGGGCCTGGAGTGCACCCTAGAAATGGGAGACCACCGGCCTACTGATGGACTCAAGCGATTGCGGACCTGCGCTGCGCCTGCCTACGAGCTAGACGGCGCGGCGGATGCAGGGAGCACGATCTGAGCAAGAGCGGAACGAATGGCGGGTGGTGTTCGCCGCTGCAAAAAATCGCGCTGAAGACCGAGATAAGGTCAAGCAATAAGGCCTACGAGGTCTCTGTCAGAGAGTCAATGCGAATCCGTGGGGTAATGCTTACAGGATCGTGATGGCCAAGAAGAGAGGTGTAATAACTCGTACAGAGCAATCTCCAGCAATGTTGGAGGGGATCATCGAGGGGCTTTTTCCGCGTCATGATCCTAGTCTTTGGCATCCTTTTGTAGGACAGCTGGGGACTGCAGCTGGCAATGAGGAGAGGGTCACCGATGAGAAACTTGCGGGGCAAAATACCGTAGCAGGTAAGGCCACCCGGCATTGTTCAGATCTGCTATGCAAAAATGACTGAACTCGCTAGTTTTCCCGGAGGTTCGAAAACGGCTGTGCCTGGTATTATTGTCAAAGAAGGGGAAAGCACATGGGGTTCTATCGGTATATATGTAGGAAGATCAGTATGCTTGATCGATACAGCGCGCTGTAGCGGGGATAGTGTTCGAGAAGATCCTTCTCAACAGATTGTTGAAGTACACCAACGGTGTAAATGATCTCTTTAGTAAGCAGTTCGGCTTCCGGAATGGAGCTCGACCGTAGACGCTATCTTGTCAGTTATAGAGACCCGTAGTGGAGGAAGATCCACTACTGTAGTGACTCTGAAAGTAAGGATCGCATTCGATAGCGCCAGTCGAGCAGCTATTTTCGATGCGCTCCTGTATCTGGGGATACACAGCTGTTAAAACACCCATGCTGACGGAGGCTGAATTCGAAGTGGTAGCCCTTGGGATTGTTTTTTTTTTTCTACTCTTCAAGGCATAGCGTATGTTTGTGTCAAATAGTTTGCTGAAGAGTTTGGTGCCATGTGGGATACAACAAAAATTAAGTAAAAAGCGAGTAGCATCACCCACGCAACATGATTTGCGGGTTGCGATTTCACCCTCGCCTCGGTGAGCTCGGTGACCATGCCCATCTAGACTGCGGGGTGCCACTAACGATGGTTGCTGTGTTGTGGTGGTCTTTTCGGTAAACAGGTTAGGTATCAGTGCAATTTATGTTCTACCCGTCACCAACGCTGTTAAATAACCAACCGGAACGCATTTTGCCAAGTGTCATGGTGAGTGTATTTGCTTTCCCGGCACCGAAACGAATCTGCTTCAGTGGATGCGGGGCACTATGTGGGGACGTGAGTTCTTTTTTATGAGGCTTTCAGACTCGTTTCCGTTACAGCGTGTCTGAGCGGAGAACTATAATGATGTGCCACGATATTGCACATGAAACGAAATGTGAAGCATCTTGAAATGGTTTGGACTGGAAGATTGGTCTAGCAGTTGAATGATTTTGAGTAAAATAAAATGGATGATGCCAATTAAATTTTATGAAGACTTATAGATTTTTTGAGGCTAGATATACACTCACTACATACAAAGTACACAGAATTACTAAAGTTTCAAAAGTCATTGACGCCTCCCTGGAATTAGTCTTCTAAATCCCAACCGTCGTCTTTCCGGGACGTCATCACAACACTTCAACTTGATTGGTCCGCCAGATCAGAGCGAGTAGCGAAAATAAACGATCCAAAAGCGCACACCTCTTCCAAGAAATGGTTCTCCATAAGCCACAACCTTGCAGAGAACAACACAGACACACATAAAAGCTCACATCAATCAATCATGTTCCGTCAGTTCCAAGGAAAAGTTCAGGTTTTTCTTGCCGGCGCGATGCCGTAGCCGTAGTCCCACCCGGGTGTGCGATGAGACTACTGCAGCCACCCGCCGTGGAAGGTAGATTACTTGGGTGACTTGGGGATTGGGACCGGAGCTCCCCGACGACGCGGCGGGCTTGTGTTCAAAGGTTCAAACTTAGCTACACAGTCATGAACATAGCCATTCGCAATCGTTGTTGGGTTGGGCTTTTGGCAGACATGCCACAATCGGCCCGCACTTAATCAATCATCCTGGAGAGGATTTGTTGCGGAAGGTACAATTTGTGTGTGAGGATAATCACTTTGATTAGATTTCCACTCGATGGGTCCTGGAACCGACCCAAGACGTGTGTTTTTTTCTGGTTGGGTTATCCTCGAGCTGGAGGACAATTTTTCTTCTTTATTTCATAAGCTTATGGTTTGGAAAGGATGTTTTTGTGACAATGAAATGGTTGAAGCTTTCATTATAAAGTAAACCATTCTCTTTAGAATAATTTTGAAATGACATAACAACAATCTCTGCGCACGGATACCTGCATTTTTGATAGCTCTTAAACTGGTCCGTAGACGACTTTGGGGAGAAATTTTGAATCAAAAAAGATATATCGACTTAAAACAGCTTTTATCAAAAAACGCAGAATTTCGTGCGTGTTGTGACCGGAGGAATCCTAATCGCTTCTGTACTTCTTAACGTTCGTTGAAAGACTGATTTCGATTTGGTGTCTCTGCAGTCCTGTCATATAGCTATTTGTAGCCTGATTTGCTGTTCAATCAACTCATCCGTACACTCTATCCTTCTCAACAATGCGCAGATATTGTTGTTATATCATTTTGCTGTTGGATGCTGGAAAGACATATTTTCTATATTTGTCCCTTCCATTAATATCGCCATTTAAAAAAAAACTGTGTTTTTTTTTAATACAGCGCCTGCGTCTCCTGAGAAAACAAGAGATAGCAACAATCTCTGTGTACAGAACTATACGTTTACAAATGCCATATAAGCGTTTGTTGGACTTCGATGGGTACTTAAATTGAAAAAGTTGCTGTCAGAAATTCAACCTAAGCTAATTCAGAAAAATTACTTTTGATCGGGTATGAAAGCAAAAATAAAGTTTGAGGTCACCCCCTCAAAAGCATGTAATTTTGTCAGGCCCACATCTCCGCCCATTTAAGTCCGATTTCCAAACCCTAGGTATCATTTAAAAGATAATAAGGTAAAAAGTCTTTGAAGTTCCTCCTGACGAATTTCGTCCCAAATCGTATTCGGAGTTGGCAGCACCCTCTCAGATTACAATGAAACTTTCTGGGTATGTACACCAAGACTAGATAAGCCACTTTGCATACTTAGTTTCTTCAAAATTTATCTGGACTGACTTTTGAAAAGGGCTAAACTTTTTTATGGATTTTTAAAAAATGTTTTTAATCAAAAAATGACTACTCCTACAAAAAAGTGTTGCATGGGTGATTATCACAAAATAAGTCAAATTTTAAGAAAAAAATACTGAAAAAAATCCAAAATGAGCCCTACACTGAAAAAAATCATTTCTAAAAATTCAAAGTTGATTTAAAAAACACCATTTTTGATTTTGATGAAATTTTGTCTCAAGACAGGTAATTATGTTCCCTACCAACCGTCCATACATCACAAGATGGGCACTTTTAAGGAAAAAAAAGTTTTTCTAACAAAAACTTTTTCATGTCCAAATTACTATTTTTTCAGTGTCTTTTTTTAAAAACTAACTAAACCAGTGAAGGTTATCTAGTAATCTTAAAATGCAATGAAACTTATTTTGTCATATGCGACAATGCAATGCACCCATATTCACGCAGCAGCACTCTAGAAGTACGAAACAATATACAATTAGAACACGCATTTCATACGTGCTGCTGTAATTTCTACCCAAACGTTTCTACCCCATGTTCTTACCTAATATTAGGTAAGGCTATTTATTAGATTCGAACTACCTAATCGAAAAAAAAAAACAAATCAAGAGTTGTACTTAAAGCAAATATGAACAAAACAAGAAAATGAATCGGTATCATTCAACGTGTTACTTCTCTTTGGTTATTAAAGGCAGTTCTGAAAAGTAATGGATCAATCGTATAAATCAAAATTCAACAAATTCAAGTGCAGTGCAAAAATAAACAATCCAAAGTGCAACCGTCATAATCTACGGGGCATGTCATTAAGATTGATAGATAAAATTCATTCCATGGGATATACACATGAAATCGACGAATCGATGAGTATTTGTGAGTCATGTCGTGGATTGATAAGTCACAACCAAGGGGACGGCATCCTATTTTTTCACTATGGAGTTTGACAGGTTGGATTGTGCCTCTTTACGTGGAGCATAAATTTTTGCTCCAGCCAAAATATTCACCAACACAGTCATGAAATTTGAATGTTTACCTTTTTACGAGGGATATTGGTGCAAAAAACGCTTGCATCCATTAGATCTTATAAAAGTGTTGATCATGAAAAAGGAGCATATTTGATAATTTTCAATTTGAGAGTGGCAATGTTTAGGTGAAGTTCCTACAAAGAGTGGGAATTGTTTGTGAAAAGACACACAACACTTCTTTTTGCAAACATTGTTCGTCAAAGTGCGTTTTTTCTTATTTTCTCCCGCTGCTGTATTAAGTGAACGTTTGTATTAGTGAGCTCTGGTTGCGCATGATAAGCGGCAACAAAATCAGATCACCATAGCATCCCCGTGGTCACAACAGAAGCCCGAATACGAAAAAACGCCGATCGGATGGAAACGACGAAACTATGCAACCATCATTTAGTGGGCAGCAACATCATGATGTTCCAGAACCAGAACCGTCAACGAGTGGTCAACAAATCGAACATGAGCTGGGTAAGTAAGCCTTCAACGTGTTAGCTTCTTTTATATAACTCATTTTGCAGCTCGTTGCAAAACTACATTTTTCAGTATTCTTCGTATTTATCCAACCCGGCAAGCCTCGTTGGATAAATGTACTACATGTGCGAAAAAAAAATTATTTTTGCAACTCGTTGCATAAATACCTATCATTAACTTTCCACTGCATTCATTATTATATTGTTAGCCTTAACTTTTATCTTACGGATATGGTACCATCTATTCCATCATTGGAGTCAATTCCGTCAACAGATCAACCACAGGGTCCCCATAATATTGAGAAGTTTAATACCATTGCTGAAACATTGAGTTTATCGCCAATCTCATCTAGAAACATGATGTTCGCGCGTCACAATATCGGTTTTCGGACACTTTTGTAAAAACTCGCGACGGACTTAGAAAATGACACTTTATTTACGCGAACAGAATAATGAAAAACGACCAACGAGATGTTGGCTTCGCGACGGTATATTTGTATCTAATTTAATTATGTACAAATAACAGCTGACCGGCGGCGGCGATCGAGAGGCGATCGTAGTTAAAGCCTAATTGCTACCTGCTGACCCGATCGTTGCCTAAAGCGAAACGGGCCAAGAAATAGCGAGTGACAGAACGAGATGACCAACAGTTCCACGACTGTGGAACATGTTTGGTCACTCACTCTCTTCCTATCTATCCCTTGCATGACCATAGCCGGCCGCCTTGAAATATCATCGATTTCAAACTCTCCTGCTCTAACTAATGTATGTTTACAAAACTCAATAGAAATCCAAAATTGTTCCTTATATACTATGTACTACTGCTACTGTCGACGACGACGATGAGCCAACAGGATGACCTTGGCCTATATACTTGGCACCGACGGACTGTCGGCTGCCTGTTGCTTTTCATAGGAGTGTTGTTGTTGCTCGAAGTTGTTGTTCGTCAATAATCCTCGGTGAAAAAGTAAATTGGATGTAGAATCGTGGAGTTGGTGAAGTAAAATCGGAACAACTTACCTGGCAGACAAATTTCTGCACTTTAACTCTTTCCATACGGTGATTTGGTGTCTGCCAGGCGCGTTGGATGCCGATATCGTTGATTCGAATTTAGTGGACTGTAGTAGTTGGTTGGTTGATGACGATGCTAATTCACGATGCGATTTCAGACTTGCGTTTCTGCCCATCAGACGTTTACAACTTTCGACGGCTTGACGTAGTGATGATCTGGACGGATTGACTGGAGGATGACCTCGACTTGACGACTTCGACTAGGGAAACTTGGACGATTCGATGCCGATGACTTGATCTCGGAGTTGGCTGACGGACTGAAGCATACCGTGCCGAATGGGACGTTGGTGGCTCTGAATGAGATGAGAGGGTGCTTTTATAATCGAAATTTTGAATACTAAAAAGACTTCCCTGGATGGAGGCCTTTTGGCCTCCGGTGGACGCCCGAGCGGCGTCGACGATGACATACTGATGTTTCCTTGAATTCGTCGACGGAGTTACCGGATGATTACTTGACGTGATGACTTGGTAAACGGAATGGACGCCGTCTTCGAGCTGACGATTGACGATCCTTGACCTTGGACTTCTGACTACTATTGGCTTGGACGGATGTAGAGGCAATCTGTGCCGCGGGTGACGTTGGTGGACTCTGATGAATAATATGAAAGGGTGCTTTTTCACATGTAATGCTGAAAACAAGAATGACTTGCCTGGACGGAGGCCCTAAGGCCTCCGTTGGACGCCCGTGTGGCGCCGACGGTCCCTCTGACGAACGATGGTAGATTCGGTTTGTCCTGATTCTCGGTGACGATGATGCTCGTAAGCTTCCTAGCTATCCGTGGCGATTTTAACGGATCCTTGATGCCGAACGATCTTCACAGATTGGCCATACCCGTGGGAAATCGTGGCGGGAACCCGGGAGGTCGAATTGCGCACTTCTTCCTCCAATTGCAACGGTAGACGTACCTCGGAACATCAAACGTTTTGTGACTTTAGTGTCAGGACAGACAAAATACTACCAGACTTCTAGCCGTTTGCTAGACTGACGAGACAAACTGGACGGGATGCAACGATGCACATGCAACAACCACCAACGTACACGACACATATTACCTCAATTTTGACGAAAATGGACGGAAGACAACTCAAATTTGACTTGAGTGTCGTAAGTTTGGCTGCACCAAATGGCATGGAGGCATGTCTGAGGAAAAATGAGGAGGTTACTTTTTCGAAAGTTTAACAAATACATAACTTAACTGGGGCTGCGGAGGTCTTTTCGACCTCCGCCGTTGGAGGAGTCTTAGTTCTCCCCTTCGCCAGATTGAAAATTGTCGCGTATTGGCAGCACGCAGATCTTGGAGATCGCTCGCTGGTAACTGCCGTCTTCGGTCCGCACGGTCACAACTCTGATGTTCCCGTCAGACCCAGGGTGAACCTCGGTCACCCGTGCCAACTGCCACTTCAAGGGTGGCAAATTCTCCTCTTTCAAAACAACCATAGTGCCAACAGCTATGTTGTCTCTCTGCCTCGTCCATTTCGTCCGATTGTGGAGGTTGGACAGATACTGCTCCGACCATTTCTTCCACAACCTCTGGGTGAACTCCGTCATTCTTTCCCAAGCCGAAAGTCTGTTCTCCGGAACTCCACCTAGATCGGGTCCCGGAATGGCCGTCAGCGGCCGCTGGATCAAGAAGTGTCCAGGGGTGAGGGCCTCGAAGTCGTCCGGATCGTTGCTGATCGGAGTCAGCGGTCTTGAATTCAAGATTGCCTCTGTCTGCACCAGCACCGTTTGCATCTTGTCGTATTCCAGGGTGCGAGTGCCAATCGTTCGCTTGAACAGCGTCTTGAACGACTTTACCGCTGATTCCCACAGTCCTCCGAAGTTCGGTGAGCGGGCTGGAATGAACCGAAACTCGATTCTGTCCTCTATCGTCTGCCGTAGCACTGCATCCGTAAACTGCTGACTCGCGAACAGCTGGGCTAGCTCATCCAGCTTCCGTCGAGCGCCGACGAAGTTCGTCCCGTTGTCGCACATTATCAATGATGGCTTGCCACGACGTGCAGTGAAGCGATGCAACGTTGCGAGGAATGCCTGCGTCGACAGATCTGCCGCTAGCTCCACCGCTTTGGTAACTAGGCACACGTACACTGCTACGAAACATTTGATCGGTCGGGCTCGACGCTGCGGGTACACCACGTGGAACGGACCGCAGTAATCGATGCCGACTTTCTGGAACGGGAAACATGGTCTGACTCGCTCGGGGGGTAGATCGGCCATCAGTTGCTCCTGGATTTTCGGTTTCGCACGAAAGCACTGCACGCATTCGTGGATAACCTGCCTTGCGAGATTCCTGGCGCTCGTTGGCCAGAATCGCTCTCGGACTGCCGTGACGATCTGCTGTTGACCAGCGTGGAAGTATTTGCGGTGGTAATAGACTACGACGATTCTCGCGAAGGGATGCCGATGGTCGAGTATGTACGGATGCTTGCGGCCATCCGATACAGCCGCATTCTTCAACCGGCCGCCAACGCACAGTACGCCTTCAACTAGCTGGGGATTGAGGCTCGATATTCTAGAGGAATCCTGCACCTGTCCGTGTCGAGCGATGTCCGCGAATTCCTGTGGAAAGCATTCCCGCTGCGAAAGCTTCACCAGCTCCTTGATTGCGTCGTCGTACTCCTGGGAAGTAATGCAGCCTACCATCCGACAGGACCGATTCGCCGGCGATGAATTCCACTTGAACCGTCGAATGTGAACAGTCAGCCGAACTAGATCCACCAGCGACGAACGAAGTCCGAAGATCTCACTAGGGGAAACGGCGGGGAGGGCCGCGACAATCGCTTTCTCCTCTAATTCTGCCTGGTCGAGACTGCCCTCGTCGATCTGTGCCGAAGTGGGCCAGTACTGGTTGTCCAACATCAACCATTTCGGTCCGTGAAACCATCGAGACTCGTACTGAAGCTGCGCTGGACTCATTCCTCGTGAAATAATGTCCGCCGGGTTATCCTCACCGGCAACGTGCTTCCACACGCTTCCCTTCGTAATGTGCTGAATTTCGGAGACGCGATTCGCCACAAACTGCTTCCATCTTGCAGGTGACGATGAAAGCCAGCAGACGACGATAGTCGAGTCTGTCCAGAAGTGGCACTTGGTGACAACGTTGATGTTTTTGGCGACTTTCTCGTATAGGTGGGCGAGGAGAAGTGCCGAGGACAACTCTAGGCGGGGTGTTGACAGCGACTTCTTGTTTTTCTTCAAATTCTCGAGCGGAGCCACCCGAGATTTGGAGGTCAGCAGGTGAACTGACACGTTCCCATCTGCTGTCACGGTACGCACGTACACGCATGCGCCGTATGCCTTGTTCGACGCGTCGCAGAATCCGTGCAGCTCAATCGTTTCGGTGCTACGGCTCGTTCCGACCCATCGGGGAACTGCAATCCCGTCTAGGCCTGCTAGATTTCGCCTGTACTCACGCCACTGCTCTTGAAGCTGCGAGCTAAGCGGTTCATCCCACTCGCAGTCGTGCTTCCAGAGATCTTGAAGGAAGATCTTCGCCTGGATGATTACCGGACCCACCAGTCCTAACGGGTCAAACAGTCGAGACGCATCAGACAAGACGCAACGCTTCGTAATCTCCGCGGCCTCATTCCAAGCTGGCGAACTGAATCGGAAGCAGTCCGTGCTAGGCTCCCATGTCAAGCCTAACGTTTTCACGGCGGCGGTAGACGAATCTAGCTCCAGAATCGAGCGCTCATCTCTCAAACCCTCCGGCACCGCTGACAGCAACTCTTTGCTGTTAGAGTTCCACTTTCGCAAGGAGAATCCGGCAGACTGCAGTAGTTCTATCATCTGACCTACGAGAATCTTTCCTTCTTCGATGTCGTCTACGCCGGACAGCATATCATCGACGTAGAAGTCCTTTCTGAGGACCTTTGCCGCTGCAGGATGCGACTTTTCCCCTTCTTCTGCCAGGCGCTGCAGACACTTCGTTGCGAGGTATGGAGCGGACGCTGTACCGTAGGTGACAGTAGTGAGAGCGAAAGTACGGATCGGCTCAGAAGCGCTATCTCTCCAAACGATCCTTTGCAGCTGCTGATCGGCTGCATTCATCAGTACCATGCGGTACATTTTAGCGACGTCTCCTACGAGGGCGAATCGATGCGTACGGAACCGGAGTGTGATGTCCACGATCATGTCCTGCACAACGGGTCCCACCATTAGGGCATCGTTCAAAGAGATTCCACTGGACGTCTTGCAGGAAGCATCGAAAACGACACGCAGCTTCGTAGTCGTGCTGTCTGGCTTCAAAACAGCGTGGTGAGGCAAGTAATACGACTTTGCGCTCGCATCATCATCGTCGGAAAGCTCCCTCATGTGGCCCATGTCCAGATATTCGCGCATGAACTCCGCGTACTGCGTCTTCAGTTCTGGATTCATCGCGAGCCGCCGTTCTACTCCCAAAAAGCGCTTGATTGCTGTAGATCTGGAGTCGCCTAGCTGCTGGATCATTCGCTCCTTCTTCGGCAGAGTGACTACGAGGCCGATTCTTCGACCGACAGCGTGCTGGTTGACTGGCAAGTCTCTACTTCCCAGAACCGGGAAAGTTGATCCTGGATCTCCGCCGTCGAACAAACGTGGGTTAAGGAGTACGTTGCAGCAGTCGGACCCTCGGGAACAGGACCGGAAACAATCCATCCGAACACGGTGTCTTGTAGAGTCGGGCCGTCGTCTGTTGCCCTCCGCCGTTCGTGTTTGAGCAGCTCCATGTAGTATTCTGCTCCGATGATGATGTCTATCGGTCCCATCTCGAAGAACTTGGGATCCGCTAGCAGCGAGGGATTCGGAAGATTCCACGTTGCGACACAGAAGCTTGCAGTCGGCAGTGAAACAGTCAGCTTCGGCAACACGTGAAACGACATTTCTTCGACGAACGACGATATGTTCGGCGACCTTGGACCTACTACAGCGGTAATCAGCTTTGTCGACACTGCTTGCGACGATCCAATGCCTTGAATCGACAGGTAGACTGGCGTTTCGTCTAGCTTCAGCTTGCTAGCGAAACCTCTTGTCATGAGACAATGCTGCGAACACGAGTCGAGCAGAGCTCGTGCTACCACGGGGTTGCCGTAGCGGTCTAGAATGCTGACTAGTGCGGTCGAGAGAATGATGGTTTGTGTCGGTGTAATTGGGAGAGCTACATGTGTTTGACTTGTGGTGGCGTGTTCTGTGGCTGGCTGAGTGTGTGAGTCTGGTGTGTTTGCAGTGTTAGCAGTCCGTGTCTGTTGGTTCGGTGTTGGCGGCTTGGATTGTGGCTGTCTAGGTTGTGGATTGACTGTCGACGGTCTTGACTGCGTGGGTGGAACGGAGGATCTGGGTGCGTCAGAGTGCAGCAGTGTGTGATGCTTCTGATGGCACTGATGACACGTTCCCTTCTCGCAGGTTCTGGCCCAATGTCCAGGATACAAACAATTCCGGCAGAGCTTGTTCCTGTTTGCAGCTTCAATCCTCTCCGGCACGCTCATCCGCTGGAATCTTGCGCACTGGAATACAGAGTGTCGTGGCTCGCTGCAGAAATGACACTTCAGAGCGGACTTGAAAGATGTGTTGCACACCGCTGGACGAGATTGTCGTTGCTGGATGGGAATCGTAGGCCTTGATGGAGCGATCGACTGTAGAACGGAGCAGTGACTCTTCAGAAAGTCCATCACAGCGGGATACTGTGCAACTTCCTTGCTGTTGTGGTGGGTTTCCCAGTGGCGTAGAGTAGCCATGTCCAATCGGGAACAAACCATATAGGCGAGAATCGTGCTCCAGTCCGAAGGTTTTTCGCCGATCTTCTCCAGCATCTGCAGGTTCTTCTCGAACGCGCTGATCAACCGGTTGAGCTCCTCGTAGCTTTCCTTCTTGAGTGCCTCCACGGCGAAAAGTGCATCGAGGTGCGCCTTGACGATCAACTTCTTATTTTCATACCGGCTCTCCAACGCCTTCCACGCTACCGCGTAATTGGCTGCAGACAAATCAATGCAGTTTATTTCCTGCAGCGCATCACCGGACAACGAACACCTCAAATAGGTGAACTTGTCCACTTCCGTGAGGAGGTTACTATCGTGTATAAGACTCCGGAAGCTGTCACGGTACGGCACCCATTCTTGGATCTTTCCAGAGAACGACGGCAGCTTTATCTCGGGGAGTTTTACCTTCGCAAACTGGATTCCTGGTTGCGCATCCGGTGCTTGCGACGTGGAGTTCTTCAACGTACTGCATCCAATCGACTGGAAGGCCTGCAGTTCGGACTTCAGCGCGTAGTATACGTTTTCGAAGTCCTGCCGTACCTTGTCGTTCTGCTCGACGAGCGCTTCTTCATCGCCATCGCCGTCCTCAATCGCATCCTCCATAATCAGCTCGATTTGCATTCGGATCTCGAGAAACTGACTGAACAGCTTGTCCAACGCTTCCAATCTAACGCTCACTTGTCCCGCATCTCGCTTCGTTTGGAAACCACTTATAAACTGCTGGATTCCTTCCAGCGATTTCCGCAGCTGGTGCTCCTGCTTGTTAAGCGTTCGGAGGTCAGGCATAATTGGTCACAAATTGCACTAACACTCGCACTAACGATCGAGGTGGGTAGCTCAACCGAACAAAGTACAAAGTCACTCCACTGCACAGTCGAAAATTCACACCACTGCACTGCACTGCACTTGCACAATCACCTAGCACTTTGATCGACTCGACGAACCACCCAACGCGACCCGGTTGACAGACTTACAACCCAATAAAAACGACAGCAGCAGGGGAACCAACCATGGAAGAATCGACAGGCCAAGAAATCCAGCTAAACCGAGACCAGATCAGACTTTAACGGGCGGACAACCAGGGCTACTGCTCTTGAAATAAAATGGACTCACATCACATGCACAGAACAAATCATTTATTTGCAACAGCCACAGATTACGGCGATACATGCAATTCGCCACCACTCATGCACTCTACTCCCTTTTTCTCCTAGCAACGTCCAACTACTCCGTCCAGTATGTTCCGAGTCCGCCTCTAGGGTTCGCGCTGTCGCAGTTCCACCAAGGAGATGGCCACTATCCGCTCCGGTGGTCTCCAATTGTCTCACTGTTTTTGCGCAACTGACGGCGCCAAATCTTCGCGATGGCGCGGCGCAACTTTCACCGAAATGGTGACACTTTTCACTGTGGTTTTTTTTTGTCACCATTACCGCACAATGGTACAGCCTAAATCACTGTCCGTGGCGCAGATTGTCCACACTCGCGCCGCTGTCCGAAAACCTTCACCGCCTTCAAATCCGGCTCGAAGGACCAAATGTTCGCGCGTCACAATATCGGTTTTCGGACACTTTTGTAAAAACTCGCGACGGACTTAGAAAATGACACTTTATTTACGCGAACAGAATAATGAAAAACGACCAACGAGATGTTGGCTTCGCGACGGTATATTTGTATCTAATTTAATTATGTACAAATAACAGCTGACCGGCGGCGGCGATCGAGAGGCGATCGTAGTTAAAGCCTAATTGCTACCTGCTGACCCGATCGTTGCCTAAAGCGAAACGGGCCAAGAAATAGCGAGTGACAGAACGAGATGACCAACAGTTCCACGACTGTGGAACATGTTTGGTCACTCACTCTCTTCCTATCTATCCCTTGCATGACCACATGAGAAGTATGGAATATCGCATAAACAAATCATTGCAGATTACGAAAGCAGTTCGAAAAAATATCTTCGGAATAGATTCAACGGATGTTGGCAAAGTGGAGGCGTATGACGAGATAATTATGCAGTTAAAGGATAAGTTCAATCACCCTACAACTGACAGAAGCGAACAGATTAAAATACTATCTGTACTTCCTAAGTCTTGGTCGGTAAATAAAATCACAAGAGAGTTTAACGCACCAATGTATATGGCGAGGCAGGTGAAGGATCTTGTTTATGAACAGGGTATTCTTTGTACCACCGAAAAAAGAAGGGGGCATGGTATTGATGACGATACAAAACAAATAGTAAGAGAATTTTTTGATGATAATGATATCAGCAGGCCAATGCCAGGAACAAATGATTTTGTTTCTGAGGTTCGAAGTGGAAAAAAACAACAAGTTCAAAAACGACTTTTGATGATGTCGCTCAAAGAGGCTAATATGATTTTTGTAGATATGTACAAAACTGTGAATATTGGTTTCACAGTATTTACACAGTTGCGACCAAAGCATTGTATTTTACTTGATTCTACTGGTATACATAATGTATGCATATGTACTATTCATGAAAATGTAAATTTAATGTTCAACAGTATAAGAATTGTGTCACAAGATGAAATATTACAAAAAATGCTTTGCGATATTTCCACCAGAACAGATAATTGCTTTTTCCGTGCTTGTGAAAAGTGTGCTTGTAATGAACACATTGAAGATAAACTTACATTGATATTAGAATCAAATGACAAAGAAGAGATTATATTTCAGCAGTGGTTGAATACTGATCGCTGTAATTTAGAAACGATTATTAAACCTGTTGATGAATTTTTTCCGTATCTTGTTGATAAAATTGACAAACTTATAACACACGACTTTATTCATAAACAACAATCATCATTTCTCAGAAATAAAAAAGATACATTAAAGGATGATGAAATTCTTGCGATTTGTGATTTCTCTGAAAACTATTCATTCATAATTCAAAACGCTGCTCAAGGATATCATTGGAACAACTCGCAAGCAACAATACACCCATTTGAAATTTACTATATGAAAGATAATAAACTTGTAAATGTTAGCTTCATTATCATATCGGAAGTAATGGCTCACGATACAGTTGCGGTCCAGTTGTTCATCTCAAAAATGATAGATTTTATGAAACAATTAACGAACTTTTCTAAAATTTATTTTATGTCTGATGGGACAGCATCACAATACAAAAATTGAGACGGGCTTGGTGGTCTAGTGGCTACCGCTTCTGATTCGTATGCAGAAGGTCATGGGTTCAATCCCTGGCCCGTCCTTTTCATCCTACTTTGTATCTTTCTATCCACTTTCTCTGGCTCTCTCTTCTCTACATATACAACTCATGTATATTCATATGTTCATAGCCATCGCTAGAACCAGAAACGAATTGAAAAAAAAAGTCGTTTCCCTCCCTTCCAACTTCCACTCACAGCACATTGTATATATAACGCCTATAAGTTATGCAACCAAAGCGTGCTGTGCCGCTTGACCTTATTCACCTTATTCACCACACAATCTATCCCGAACACTATAAATAACCCTATCCATGGATCGCATCACCGACCCAACGGTGACTCCTAGATCTCCCATCCTTTCCATCTAACAAATACCCCAGTCCGTGCGGGTTGTGGGGACGCAGAGTGCTCTCGGTCTCTAGTAGCAACAACCAGTACACTCTAACATTCCTTTCCCTTCCCAGCTGACTATAAGGACTTGGCCGGCGCCGTTATTGATCAAATATGCATGAGCTGCTAAAATTGCACTTTGAGAATAAGTGGAATATCCCAGCCCCTTATTCAGTTGGATCTCAGTGCAACTGGTACCAGTTCAGATCAATCACGGAGGAGCAACCATTGACATGTATAGTCAGAATTGATCGTTGATCGTTGATCGATGGGACAGCATCACAATACAAAAATAAGAAAACTTTGCTAGTCTATGTAGATTCCAGTCAAAGCATGCATTAAGAGCAGAATGGCTTTTTTTTGCAACGTTGATGGCACTCTCAAGCGAATGGCAAAGAGAGCAAGTCTTGCTCGAGATTATGGAAATACCATAACAACTCCACGAGAGTTATATAACTGGGCAGTTGTACAGACAGATAAAAATATAACTAAATTAAATTTCTGTTACGTATCCACTGAACAGTACATTAAAATGTCAGAAGATCAAGAAGAAATATATAATAACGCCAAAACAATACCAGGCACTCAGAAATTCCATAGTTTTTTGCCTATTCCTGGCGACAAAGTAAAGGCAAACAGGTATTCTAATTCAGAAGATGAACCAAAAATATTTAGTATGATCGGAAAAAAATAGAAAAGAACATGTTTGAAATTGGCTCTAAGACACATATATATATATATTTGAAAAATTCATAATTATAAATAATTGTATATTTAAAAGTGCACTTCAATACATATTGCGATCAAACATTACATTTCCTAAGAAAATACATTTGTAATATTTTGAAGTTTTTTATGTATAGGAAAACCCTTCCAAATGATTGAATAAATAACACAAAATCTCCTAGAAAATTGAGTTTCATTGGATTCTGGGATTGTTATGGCCTTCACTGGTTTTATTGTTGATAACAAAATACACTGAAAAAAAAAATCATTCGAACAAGAAAAAGTTTTTGTTAGAAAAACTTTTTTTCCTTAAGTGCCCATCTTGCGATGTATGGACGGTTGGTAGGGAACATAATTACCTGTCTTGAGACAAAATTTCATCAAAATCAAAAATGGTGTTTTTTTTTAAATCAACTTTGAATTTTTAGAAATGATTTTTTTCAGTGTAGGGCTCATTTTTGATTTTTTCAGTATTTTTTTCTTAATATTTGACTTATTTTGTGATAATCACCCATACAACACTTTTTTGTAGGAGTAGTCATTTTTTGATTAAAAACATTTTTAAAAAATCCATAAAAAACTTTAGCCCTTTTCAAAAATCAGTCGAGAAAAAAAATTAGAAAAATGAGTATGCAAAGTGGCTTATCTGGGCAAAGTCTACACACCAAGAAAGTTTCGTTGTAATCTGAGAGGGTGCTGCCAACATTTGTTCGAGTTGGCGCGAAATCCGTCTCCTGCATCATACTTTTTCAAAAATATTTGTAGGGTATTGGTTCCCTTATTAAGCATGTGGCTCCCACAACGGGGCTTGTTGTCGCAAAAGCTAGCACTGTGACCAAACTGCTTGCATTTGGTACAATTAAAAACTTTCGGCCTTAAAAGACGCACTGGGTAAAAACCACCATCGATTACAACAAATTCCGGGAGGACGGAGCCTGGACAAGTCACATGAAGAAACGGTGAAGGTGAGTACATTTTTTTATTCCCTTCCATGGAAGCCATAGATAAGCGTTTACAGTCCAGGATAGCCACATCGGGGATTGACCTATTTTTGAAACGGCCAAAGCCGGTCTTGATGTCCTCATATGTCAACGTTTCGTCGAGGATCTTCCCGTCCACCTCCACTTCTCGTACTGGCACATAGACCGCGTATTCAACAGTAAACGCTTCGTGTTGAGCAATTTCATTTGCTGCTTTGTAGCTAGGTACGGTGCCGGAAATAGACAACCCAAGGCCCAGGCGAAGATGGCTGATAAAACCGCGTACGAGCAATGATATCATTGGGAGGCGTTTCGCCTCCAACCGAATCGTCCATGTGGAAACAAATTTATGCAAAGTATGTCAAAAGTGCAAAAGAGAAAAAGAAAAACCTTAAAGTATTAACAGTTCAATTTCTCCTTTAGGATGAGAACTGTTTGGTTCGTTAAACAAACAATGTTAATAATATATTAAAAAAAATAAGAAAAAAAATACCCAGAAAGCTTCTTGAAGGAATCCAGGGAGGAATTGCTTATGCAATCCTTGGCGCTAACTGCCAAAAAGAATCCCAAAGGAAATCGCTGAAGGAATACAAGAAATTCCTGAACAAACCCCGAGAGATATCTTTGACGGAATTCTTAACGGAAACCCAGGATATTTTTTTTAAATGAATCCCGAAAAAAAATCACGAAAGGAATCTCGTGAGAACCTCATGAAGGAATTCCCGATGGAATGCTTGGGAGAATTTCGAAAGAAATCCCAGAAGACAACTATGGAGATCTAGTGGGTTTCAAATTTTCTAGTAGCAACGGTTGATGAACCAACATGGCTTCATTTTCTCGATTACTGTAAGGACGTGGCAGGCGTCGTTATTGACTATACAAATGTTGAGCACTCGAATTGTGCATAACCAGAATACTCCCAAGCCCTATTTAAAGGTTTTAAATTTTTTCTGATCAATTACAGAGTGGCCACTACGCTATGTTCGGTTATCTAAATATGCACTGCTCCGGCTACGATACATATTTAGTGAGTTCATTGGACCCTTTTGGAGATTAAACATCATCCTCTTTTTTTTTTACTTAAAATAGTACATTTTATGTCAAATAATTCAGTGTATTCTATTATCGCTCAATTTGGTCTGCCATTTTCTTCCATTGTTGCTGCCCCCGGAAGAAAAAGGACGTTCCACGCAATTGGATAACAAATTTGGCTAGATTCGTGCCAAGAATGTATGAATTCAACAAGTGTTCATTCCACACTCCGGCGGCAAAGTTCCAATTTTCCCCGAGATGGGACCAATTGGAGGAGCTAGGCGCTATGTATTGCCAACAGTCTTAAGGCGGGTCGCGTCGCATCGCGTGCCTCACAGCCGTCGTCGTTAGCGAAAATAGTTTCTCTTGGCTCGGGCCTCAAGTGGAAAAACTTCCAATTTCTTGCGCTACCTACCCACCTACCTAGTAAAGATCGTGTGTCGTCGCTGTGCAGTGCATACGTAATCCTCCGGATAGAATAAGGAAATCCCTTCCCAATCTGCTCCGAGAACCGGGAATTGCACTCGCAGAAGGAGGAAAGTTCTGTCGAATATAAGGAGTCTCGTTGGGATTTGCAAAAACGAAACCCTCAGGAAGAAAAACCGAATAACTGGTGCTGATATATGCGAATCACGACAATTCAGAGACGCTGCTCGTTTCCGGAGTGAAAGCAACAAGATTAAATTATGGCGACTGGGGATCACCGTTTTTGGAGGGGAAGAGACGAAAGTTATGGAAATTGAATATTTCGGCGATGTTTCGTCGGAGTTGTTGTTTCGTCTATATGAACGAAATAATAATAAAGATACGTGGTTTTTCAACCGAACAATGGAACTTCAATAAATAACGTTGAACTAAAAAACTATAATGTTGTCAATGTAAAAGTAAAAGTGTTAGTGAATACAATTATTGATCGCTCGGTTGTTTACTTCACAAACTTTATCTACCTCGCAGTGCCATCGTTCATTCAATCTGTATTTCTATCAAACTAGTGTTCATTCGAAGATTATTTTATTAAGAAGACATGGAGCTCTACTGTTTTCCTATAACAACAACAAGCGTCACCGACGGCAGCGCCGCCTGTTGAGTTAAGGTGGTACTTTTGTGTAAAAGTTTAACAGTGTGTTTGGTACTGGTATGGGAGTTTACTCACACCATCATGAATAGTTCCACCTTGATCCGTGAGCTGCGCTGCTAACAGTGACTCCCGATTTTCACCAATGCTGCAAGTCTTTTTCATAAAGTGCTCTTCGGTTTATTTTAAGTGGTATTGTGCTAGTATTTATTAGTTTTAGTATTTAGTATTTAGTATTTAGTAAAACTCCTCTTTAAAATGTATGATTTTCTTAATAACGAAGGGAGGATACCCGGATAAACTGATACGATTGATCAAGGCGACGATGGATCGAGTGATGTGCGTAGTTCGAGTATCAGGGACACTCTCGAGTCACTTCGAATCTCGCAGAGGGCTACGGCAAGGTGATGGTCTTTCGTGCTTCGCTGTTCAACATTGCTTTAGAGATGGTGTAATAAGGAGAGCAGGGATAAACATGAGTGGAACGATTACCACGAAGTTCGTTCAGCTGCTTGCTTTCGCTGATGATATTGATATTTTGTGCATCCGATAAAAATTGAGCCAGGCGAATCAGATTAGTGACCACACCAGCAGAGAAATTAAGAGACGCATTTTGACAGGAAATCGAACTTACTTTGGACTTCGCTGAACTCTATGATCAAATAAAGTTCACCGTTACATGAAGTTAACTATCTACAAACCGCTGATTATGTTCATAGAAATCTGATTTTTTTTAAACCTTCGTTAACTGGACCGATCCAGTCCGATATGGTCTCAAGAAATGATGAGTTTCTGAATCAAATGAGCCCAAGATTATTGAAATCTGTGAGTGAAAAAATTGCGGAGATATGACTATTTAAGCTTCGTGGGTACCGGGGTAATATGCTGACAGTGTCAATTTCTTGATTTTGCTTTGGCTGACCAAGCCATGTGGGAAATATGCTGACAGTGCCATATAACCAGATATGCATTCGACCAATAATGTCATATGTTTCCTCTTCCATGAAATTGGTTTTGACCAAATGTCCATTCGGCCAAATGTCTAAATGTCGACCAAAACAGAGGAACACGCATTGTTATAGTTGGCACGTTACGCCTTGAACAAGATTTGTAATTTTGGTACACTTTCTTGACCAAACCTTATCATGTAGCTCATTTCATGCTTTTATGTGCTTCCAGTCTTTTGTAATTTCAGCCTTATGTTACAATTCTTTTGTTTCACATTTTTGAATTCAGCCTTATGTGCAATCAGACTTTTGAAAATCAATATTATGTTACCATCAAATCATTCAATATAAACTTTAAAAAATATTTTTGATAAGAAATCAATTTAAACCTGAATAAAACAGGTGTATTAAAACAATATTTTTTCACCCGAACATTTCTAGCTCAATGCACGAATCGCGTGGACGCGAATTTTTCAATTTAAATGAAACTTTGCAGATGTTTGGGCTTTTGTCTGAAAGTGTTTTTCATGTAATTTTATTTTTGCAATATTCTTCACCTAAGCTTTAAAAAGGGCGTATGAAAAAAAAAATATATTTTTGCCTTTCTCGTACACTAAGCAGGTCCATGCAGAAATGGCGCCAAGGGAGGGGTTTTTCCTAATTTAGGTGAAAGGCGGAGGGGCGCCTAGTGTGTGGAACATCGGTAAAGGGGGAGGTTGGTTAACCCCCAAAACACCCCCCTTGTGCACGGCCTTGATATTAAGTGTACTACTGGAAAGGCTATAATTTCACTCTAAAAACGACTTTTTTGATAGAAGGCCCGGAGGATCGAGTCACATATACCAATCAACTCTGCTCGACGAATTGAGGTGATGTCTGTGTATGTGTAGGTGTGTGTGCAAAAAAAAAACTCAAGTCACTTTTTAACATTAAACCCGATTTTAATGACCGATGGTTCATTCCACGCGGAATCTGGTCCCATTGTTTCCTATTTAGGTGTTCCGGACCGGTACCCCAGGAAGGAGCCACATATGAAAATTGTACAAACCTATGTATGCGATACAACTAACTGCAGCTTTTTTAATATCCTGATGAACGGAAACTAAGAAAACAGTCTCCGACCATATCTGAACCTCTAGTTTTTCGGAACCGGTTCCGGATGTCCCACCGGAAGTGGCCAAATATAAAAATAAACCAAACCCATGCATACCACACACCAAATCGCGGCTTTTCCGATAACCTGATAAACGGTAAGCGGGAAAATAGTCTCAGACCATATATCAACCGGTAGTGTTCCGGAATCGGTTCCGGATGTCTCGCCGGAAGTGGTCAAATACAAAAGTGAACCAAACCCATGTATGCGACACATCAAACTGTGGCTTTTTTTATATCCCGATGACGGGAAGCGGGAAAATAATCTTCGTCCATATCTGAATCGCTAGTGTTCTGGATCCGATTCCGGGTGTCCCGCCGGAAGTGGCCAAATATAAGAAGGTACATATAAATCGACGCTTTGGAGGAGCGGTGCACAGTCGAGATACCCAATCACTATGCCGAAAGCAAACATTCGTTGATGCCCGAGCAGAAGAAAATAACAAGAGAATAACATATCTAGGTATTTATCTAAAATACTACCATACCTTGATATGCCCTTCATTAGGTGGTAATAAGAGGCAAAATAACAAAAACGAATACCAAAATTTAGTATAAATAACACCTAGAAATATCAAGTCTTGTTCAATAATGAATGCATACCTAAAATTTCAAGTGCTGTATTTGTTATCTCAAAGTTATTGAATAGCAAACTAATAACATTTCTTGTTATTGAATGTTTCATTTGTTCGATGACTTCATGATGTAATAGCATATCCTGTTCTTCGGTTATTTTCACTGCTAAACCAACAAATACTACATCAATACCAAACTCTGCTCAAATACCAAAGGGCTTAGCAGTTGTCGTCGAGATATGCTTACTGAAGTTCAGTTTACAGTCAATCATAACACCCAGATCTTTGATAGAGGAGACACGATCTACACTGTTGCCATTTATATTGTAGTCGAAACTCGTAAGCGGCGTAGTTCTGCAAAAACTGATCGTTTTGCTTTTCTTGATATTCTACTCCAAGCCATTAGCAGCCAAATAATAATGTATGATACATCAATATTTTTGTAAGGGTCGTCACGCTCTGCAAAATTGCCATTTATCATGCCATTTATGATCATGTGTATAGACTACCCACTTAGCCGAATAATCATTGCGTCTACAAAAGTTAAACAAAGTGACATTTTCATTCAATTTTGATGTTCCAAAGTGCTAAAATTGAAACGAAATGTTACAGTTGTTTGGCGCAAAGCTTTTCCGATATCCAGTTATGCGTGTTTGTTTGAGTTTTTGGTTTACGTTGAGATAGGCCGAACGAGGGGACTATGCCAGCGAAGCATCCCGATACCCTATTGATTTACTTTAGACCGAAGTCGATATGTGAAATCAATTATCCCCAACAAAAGTTCGCCGAAGTAAGAACGTCTTATATCTCATGATCTTGATTACTTAGAGAGTTGGTGTCTTCGGCAAAGTGGTTTGGCTGGTCAAGGACTAATCGATAATAAGACTTAAGTTTCAAAATTCCACCGCTAGGCGGTGCTAGTGAGCTAACAAATTTTGTTTTTCATATATATCAGGAAAATTTGCAAAAAAATGTAGTATTTGTAGTAATTGAGTAGTGTGCGGTAGTTCGGCAGCAGCAAAGTTTCGCGCGCTCGCTTTGCTAGATTTTTGCGATTTTTTTTCCTCTTCCCTCTGCGGGGCTCCGACGACGGGACGCCAAGCAATCAGTAGTGTGCGGTAGTTCGGCAGCAGAGGGCAGCAGCAAAGTTTCGCGCGCTGCTTTGCTAGATTTTTGCGATTTTTTTTCCTCTTCCCTCTGCGGGGCTCCGACGACGGGACGCCAAGCAATCAGTAGTGTGCGGTAGTTCGGCAGCAGCAAAGTTTCGCGCGCTCGCTTTGCTAGATTTTTGCGAGAGTGAGTTTTTAGAGGCAAAGTGTACAGGCCGCGTTTTCATTCGGTCGTCGTCGTCGTCTATTTGACTGCTCATCTTCGTACGGGGCGATTTATGATACGATAAATGCAACAAACAACATTTTTTGCGATTTTAGTCAACAGACATTGAAATGTTCGTCACGTCAAGTGTCGGCCCAAGTTCCAAAGCCACGTTGGTTCAAATCACTTTATTTTCTCTTTCGTTAATTTTCGCACTTCGAAAACTATCTGAATGGTTCGTCATCTTCGATGTCGGCATGTGTTTTGTTTTAGTCCAAATGAAAATAAGTGGTTTGATATTAATAGGGTTGCATGAATCACTCCACCTACCAAAGTGACCTCATATCATGCGCCCTTTCCCCTCCCCACTAACAAAAAGTCCTTCCCATGACAGACGTGGAGACGCAGAGGTGATCTCGGTCTTTAGTAAGCAACGCACGTCATAATAACATTCCTTTCCTTCCTCGATGACCGTAAGGACGTGGCCGGCGCCGTTATTGACCTAATAAAGTTTGGAATTCTCGAAGATGCACATTGAGGACGGTAAGCTACTCCCAAGCTCCGTCTGTTGGTTCCTTGTGCAACTTCGATTGTTCTGGTCAATCACGGAGTAGCAACTACGAATAGTACGGTCATCTATGCTCATGCTCATGCTCATGCTCATATATCAGGAAAATTTGCAAAAAATTGCAACTAGCGCCGCCTAGCTGCAGAAAGTTGAACCAAACGGTTATTATTCTGAAAGCCCTTGATCTACCAAAAAATATTGCCGAAGACTCAATATTTCTACAAAATCAGGCTGCTGAGATATGCGAAGTTTAAAATTTGTTTGCTCTCTAGCGCCGCCTAGCGGTGGAATTTTGAATCTCAAGTCTTATTATCGGTTAGTCCTTGACCAGCCAAACAACTTTGCCGAAGACACCAACTCTCTAAGTAATCAGGATGATGAGATAGATGAGATTGAAATTTCGTTAGTGTCACATCTATTTGTCTGTGATTTATGTGATATCTTAGACAAGCAGATGCAACACTGACAAAAATTTCCATCCCATATAAATCAGCATCCTGATTACTTAGAGAGTTGGTGTCTTCGGCAAAGTTGTTTAGCTGGTCAAGGGCTTTCAGAATATGGGCCGTAAGATTCGTGATTTCACCGCTAGGCGGCGCTAGAGAGCATACAAATTTTACATTTCACATATCTCAGAATTCTGATTCTTTAGAAAGATGGTGTCTTCGGCAAAATCGTATGGTAGATCAAGGGTTTTCAGAATAATTATCGTTTGGTTCGAGTTTCTGCTGCTAGGCGGCGCTAGTTGCAATTTTTTGCAAATTTTCCTGATATATATGAAAAAAAAAATTGTTTGCGGTGGAATTTGGAACCAAAATATCCATCAACTGTAGGTCCTTGACCAGTTGGTCGGGGTTCTGCTAAACCGAACCAAAGACCATTTTTTGAAAAATTGAGTTTTCTTAACCATTAGATGAAGAATATGATGATCTTCTTTCCGTCTAAAAATCCAGTAATTCTGACAGCTCTTCGTGGAGTAAATTCAAAATTTCTGTTTGGCAGAACATACAAAAAATAAAATTGCATCCAACCAGAGTGAACTGTAAACCATTCCATAGAATCAGCGAAATATTTTAGTTTTGGTCCAAATGATGAACATTCCAAATTTTTCTCATCGCCGTCAGATTTCTAACTTCTAATCGACTCATAGTAACAATCTGTGAGAGAATTTAACACGTAAAGAAAAATACGGGTGTTGGAGGATCCAATTATGTTTCGATGGCGTTGATCGCCATTTTTCCAAATCACATTCAGCCAGACCGAACCAAATCCACTGCATTTAAAAATCAATTTATTCTCAACAATACAAAAATGAACTGGTTTTGAATACATGCGTTATGTCGATACACCTCATACTGATTATTTAACCCAGGAGCCGTAATTGAACAACAAGGCTAATAAGTATAATAAAGCTTGAAAAAACCCAAACACTTAGTTCGCTTTGGATGATCGAAAAATGGCGTTTTCACGAAAACCATTCTTGAGAAGAATGTTTGAAACTTGATTCAGACGTATCGACTGATCTTCAGCTAGTTCAAATGACCTAGTGGTAACGCGCTTGGTAATCACTTAAATGATCCAAGTTCGAATCTCTTTCATATTTTAGAAAACTTTTTTGTACTTAGTTCACTTTGGCAGAACATTTTCATGGTTTTCTTCGACCAGCATAAATTTGAAGTACCGTGATTTCGGGTGAAATTGATCACTTTTCGTAGTTTTTGGCGAATAATTTCTGAATACTTATCGATATCGTTAAATTTAATGCGTTAAAACAAGTACGACCATGGTTTTCATCGGTCAACGAATAAAAAATTCTACTGCAAATCATTTTATTACAAAAAATATCATTTAAAATAAAAAATCAAAAATTTTAATTTCGGGGTGAAATTGATCAGTCAGTGAAATGTTTTAGTAAGTGCTGAAAATATTTTTTCCTCCTAAATTAACCACCTCGGAATGCGAAAAGCTATGAAAATTTTTTACAAGTTGGCTAAATTTTTAATTATTTAAGTTTAAAGTTTAATAAATCTTAAGAAAACGCCTGAAAGTATGCAATTTACGTACTAAATATGTTATAACTTCCGGAAAAATTCAATTTCATGCATAAATTTCAATATTTACAGAACTTTTGATGACGAAATCGGGTTTAGCGAATACT
This sequence comes from Aedes albopictus, assembly GCF_035046485.1. Taxonomy (NCBI): domain Eukaryota; kingdom Metazoa; phylum Arthropoda; class Insecta; order Diptera; family Culicidae; genus Aedes; species Aedes albopictus. Next base: position 347,232,854 of record NC_085137.1, read on the forward strand.
TGTTAGCTAGAAACATCCATTCGAATATTCATTACATTTGCGATACAGCTACGGTAACAAAAGCTTGAAAGTGTCTTTGAAGTTCGCCTGACAGACAATTTCACAAAATATTGAATTTTTTACAGAAATAAGTGACTAATTGACTGTAAAACATGTAAACTCATCATTCAATAGCCCTTGAGCCAGATGAAGAACGTTTTTTACAAATTGTTTTAAGTTTAAAGCTTTATTTTTAACAAATAAAAATGGCCCTCTCGTCGATCAATTTCACCCCACTGATCAATTTCACCCGAAATCACGGTACACAAATTGCTCCACCTTCACATCTCAGGATCTCAGAACATGGACGGACATCATTTGGCATAATCACTCTTGCTCTGTGCCTGCACAATACACACCGCCTATAAAATAAAAATATGGGTGGGAAGGGCTAAGCTAGGAGGGCTTCCGCCGTTTACATTTCACACTATTTTGAGACCTCTGTGCTACCATACTACGCGTCCTCTCTGATTCATGTAAAGAATTGTGAGTGATATCGATTTCAACTTCATAGACACTGAAAAATCAAGATTTTTTATCACATTCCGACTGGTTTTCTCTCGACTGGTCAGCCACACTGAACTATAAACCATTTCCCAATGTTTTTGTTCAGCCAGAGTGGACTGAGTGCAAAGTACTGAGAAATTAAATGTTAATATATCAATGATTTTAAAAAATTTACATTTATTCTTCATCTCTGATGGTTAATAAAGGCTTGTAAGTTACATGTGTGCAAAAAAGTTTCAAATAAGCTTAGCTGTTGTTTATTTCTGAGTGGTTGAACTTTAAGCTTCCTCCTCCTCTTCTTGGCGTAACGTCCTCACTGGGACAAAGCCTGCTTCTCAGCTTAGTGTTCTATGAGCACTTCCACAGTTATTAACTGAGAGCTTCCTCTGCCAATGACCATTTTGCATGTGTATATCGTGTGGCAGGCACGAAGATACTCTATGCCCAAGGAAGTCAAGGAAATTTCCTTTACGAAAAGATCCTGGACCGACCGGGAATCGAACCCGTCACCCTCAGCATGGTCATGCTGAATACCCGTGCGTTTACCGCCTCGGCTATGTGGGCCCTCAAACTTTAAGCTTAATTATCTCGGAATAAACTTTTTGGCGCTTAGTTCGGTTTAGCAGAACCCCGGCCAGTTGTCTTGTGGGCAACATCAAATTATGCATTCGTTTAGACCAAGCATTTGCTCTCTTGCCTCATTAGCTAACCCAATATTATAAGTGGCAACTCTTTATGCGACATATTAGAGCTTTGCCTAGTGCGCGAAGAGTTATTAGTCCACTAATATGGGTGCTTTTTCATGGGCGAAGCATTTAAAGCAACCTTGGCCGTTTTATAAGCATATTTGAAAAGATGGCCGACAAAACAACTAGAACGAATGAATCAGGAAATAAACAATGGCTCCTAATACATAGAACTCCTTTCACAAGAAAGGTAACTTTAACCTAGCTACTTACATCAGCTTCCTTTATTTTTCGCGCTCAGTCAGCCTTCGGTAAACCAACGTATCTAGGTATGCATGATGTAGATTTTGCTGTCCTCCAAACCTAAATGCAGTAGTGGTTTATTCAAGTAACGTTGCATGAGTTCTTGCTAAGATAACTGTGAAAACGCGTTGACTCGACTTTGCCGAAGTATGACCAAGATCAAATGAATACTGAAAACCAATGGGAAAATTTTTGACATTTGCATGGATGGCTATTGTGATCAACTACTAGCTACTTAAGATGAGCCACGTTTCATATTTAATTGACCACAAACAACATGTGGATAGTCTAAAAACACCGGGGGATAGACATGGACGAAATGAGAGCGCTCTGGGCACTTCCAGTCCCAAAGACGAGCGCGCTGGGTGTATTGCATAACAAGCGCGCTCAGTTTCACAGCTGAAGGTGCATAATGCACCAACACCATTTCTTCCCTCCGAAGCATAAACTCACGCTTCCTGAGTAAATCGGCAAAGCATTTTGCAGGCTCTTGGCGTGGACGATATCCCTTTCGTGACGGACCATAAAAGAATGATTATCTCAAATTTTCTCTTATAAACTTAACGTCCTCCAGAATAAAACTTTCTTTACTTCGGCTACTTTATCCACCTATGCACTTTTTGGGGTCAAATTAGGACCAGCACAATTGTGCTGGTCCGTCCTCAAGCCGGTCGATGTTCTCTAAGTAATTGCTAAAAATTGCCTACTTTTAGGCGTTTTTTGGCACAGAAGATTTATTGTTATTATTAAATCACTGCAAAGTGTAAGTTTGTAGAAATTTAGACGTATAATTTTAAATCTAGGAACACGAGATCAGCTTGACAGTGTATTCAAAACATAGAAGTGAATAAAAAGAAGATAATGAGAACAGCAAATCCCTGTTCCAATCTTATTCATGATTTCGATAATATGGAGTAATATTTTTCACCCAAGTATTCAAAGTTCCTTAAAAAACTTGTACAAGCTGATATTGTGTTCCTTGAGTTGAAATTATACGTCTAAGTTTTTACAAACTAACACTTTGTAGTGGTTAAATAATTAAAATCAATCTTCTATACCGTAAAACGCCTAATAATAGGCAATTCCCGATGGAACTTGGACCGTCTTGGGGACGGAACAGCACAATTGTGCTGGTCCAACTTTGACCACCCAGAAATCTTGTGCTTTTCAACAAAGCACCACTTTTTCTTCGCCGTTTTGCAGAACTACTCTTTTTCTATCGATTTTTATCTCTGCACACCTGGATTAAACAAATATTTATAAAAATACGACAGATAAATTTTTTTCAACTTCTAGGGTGATTGTTTACTTTTTGTTTAACTTATGGTGGCGTTTTTTTTATAAACAATTCCAATCAAAGCTGAGGCTCAGAAATACAAGTAAGAGTAATAACTCGATCATAAAAATTATTTACATCATATATTTTGAGGAAAAAACAATTAAAAAAAATGTGTAAAGCCAATGGCGAAAAACAGCACGATTGTGCTGGTTCGTCACGAAAGGGATATAGATTCAATTATGACACTGTTGGTCAAATGCCGGCGCACAAGTTCGTCAAAAAAATTTCTTGCTAGTGAGTAATGAAAAAAAAACTTGTCAAACACAAATAATAATCTACACAAAAATTGAAAAAAAAAACCCACAAGTGTCACACAGATCACAAAGCATATCACATCAATTAACGTCAAAATTAACGGCATTTCTTGACGTTAATTTAATGCATTCCGTTGACGTTAACGTTAACTGGCTAGAAAATTAACGCAACGCCGTTGACGTTGATTCGGACGAAAATCAACGTTAACGGCGTTAAGGACTGTATCGGAAATTAACTATAAACGTTCAAAATGCTCTATCTCGAAGCACGGTTGGTCTTTTCATTCCGGTTCTTCTATGAAATCTTCACAATATAGTTAAGTTAAGAACAGCTTGAAGAAATTTGGAAAATGTTTAGTATTATTGAAAATATGGTTTTATGAGTACCCAAGAAACATGACTAGTTGAATAACAGTCTCTTAAGCGAAAGTTTGCTTAAGAGTGCTTTGTTCCACTCTCGTATAGCAAAAATGTTTGTTGGGTATACCATACAAAATAACAATCTGTACAAACTGTATTTTTTTAAATTTTTTTTTTAACGTTTCAACAACTTGTAGCGAAAAAAATTGTATGGGGAAAAACTGGAAAATAATGATTATTACTAGCAGTTATGTACACATAACATATCACTCAATACCGACTTTTAAAATTCTTATTTTGGATAGAAAAACCTCCAAAATTTAGAATTTAATCTATTCCAAAAAACACCTACTTTTTGGTCGAGCTTTGACGCTCTGTTTTAAATATCTTTAGAGGTTATAAAGTTCCGTTCTTTGATTGTTGATGTTGATTCTTCAATAGATTAAAATACATACCCAATTGAAAAAGAATGCAAAATTTCAACTTTATGTATTTTTTATTTGCGTAATCGTTCTTTGAAGACGCATAAAAAAAGAGTTCCTCGGAAAATGGCATTTTTTCAATTTTAAGAAAAGCCCCAAACTGCGGAGGGAATTTTTCTTGATAAAAATAAATTTCCCATATCATGAGCATTCTGGAAAAGAATATATTTGCGCAAACATAAGAGAAAAAATAAAATATTTTCCCACAGTTTTCACAATTTCAAAATTTTAGGTGGTGTCCAAAATTTTAAAAACATATGTGCAATCTTTGAGATAAAAGTCCAAGTTAAATATTTTGAAAATCAGAACTGCCATTCTTTAGTTAAAAGATTTATATCGTATCTCCAAAAATAAAGTTATGTCTATTTTGAACAGATTATTTTTTAGGCAATTGTGAACGTTTATAGTTAATTTCCGATACAGTCCTTAATCGTTGATTAACGATAACAACCCTGTACGGCATCGAGATCCTGCTGATCCGGGTGTCTTGCCAGAATTGGTCAAATGTAAAAGTGAACCAAACGGTTAGCAAGAAAATAGGCTCAGGCTACATTGAAGACTACCGCTCGTGTTATAAAACCAGCGTTGGGTGCTTCGACGGAATCATGAAAGTGAACAAAATCGATGCAATGTAAGAGAATAAAATCTTGACAAAACTAAAGCTCATCCATCCACACCACAGATTTCTGAAGTGTATACAGTAGGATGGTTTTACGTTGTAAGTAAAAATTAAAACTCAATCGCAACAACTTCAAACAATGTCTTTTCAATCCCCTTTTACGTATTCAATTACTGTGCAAAGTTTTGATGCGACTGAATGCACCCCCGCGCAGTGTAATGTGTGAAATTTGAATAGGGTTTAGTATGGAGAATTTCACTTGCTGTGCAGAAAAAAATTTGTCGAAGACCGCATAGTGATCTTTGATTGATTGCGAAAAAAAGTTATATCCTAGCTTGATCGGCTTCCAGTGATAATGAACGTGGTTGGTCATGCAGCCAACTAAGTGATCTGATATTTTTCAGCTCTGCCTCTGTGTTGAGCATTACTCGGCATTTGTCAAGAATATGTGCCTTCAATCAATTTTCCCAATTCGATGATGGTTTTGGGGAAAAACCTAAATAAATAAAGTAATCTCTGGATTCAGGGACACTTTGGCTTTCGTCGTTGAAAAGATCATGAACACATATTCGAGGAGAAAAGCACTATCACCACTAGTTGGATTAATCTAGGGTTCACTATAGGTATGTAATGCGATAGGGTTTTGCTCGCTGGAGTTGGTTTTGGTTGGGCAGATAATTTCTAACACCTTCATATGAAAATTTACATTTATTAAATTAGAAAGATCTCACCAGGCAAATCTCTTGTTTCTGATGCATCATTGATCCAAAAAGAAGCTTCAATGTCACGTCTTACCAGCGTTTTAGACATGGTAGATATGGTGAATCCTTTCCGACCGCTTAGGATCTTGTGGAGCCCATAGTAGGCCCGACTTCCATTGACGATGCGCCTTCGTACTTCAAGACCTTTCAAGACTATCGCTGTAGTCTGCCGTTATTAACTATCCCAGGTAGATCACCTCAAAAGTATCCCCCTCTACCGCAACACTGCTGCCTAGGCTTGCCATGACGTTCGCGGTTTGCCAAACAGCATTTCAAGCGTTCACCATCAATCTGCAAGTATAAGGCTACATCAGATGAAATTGAAAAATCTACAGTTCCCCGTACTGAGCTACCAATAGCAAGTCCCTTACTTCGTCGCTGGAGTCGTTTCCAATTGTATCAGTTCGTATTCTCTTGATGGTTATTATTTTTTCTACGGCCGGCTCGTAGGGCGTATCATCAGCTCCCTGGTCCTGGTTTATTGTCCAGTCCAGGAATCCAATAAGTTTGCCGAAGCAACTCCCTCCCGAATACGACCATACTTCTCACCATGTCGGTTACCCAATTTCCATAAAGTTGGCGGCCGGTTCCAACTAAGAGAAAGGGATCGAAGTTAGATGGCAAGAGGTCTAAATCGCTTTGTCGACCTTTACCGTGGCCACAGTCAGCTTTGTGATAATTGAAAGAACAGCAGATGGGAATAAGAATCAATTCATGGGAAATTTGAAATGTTACAGAGAGATGACCATAATCGAATATGGCATGGATTTAGCCATTGGCTTCAATGCTGGCTTGTATCGGTCAAGATCAAATCAATTGTTAATGGATTTCTGGCGAAGGAAAAACTTCACCAAATGCACGGCGAACTTGCGTGTGTGTATTTTTTCTTTTTACTTTATAGCCAATAATTATTATAATCTATATGATCTTTTGCTGCAGCAAATACTACATATTTTTATCGTGTCCTAACCACCACATCAGGACGCTCATTATCGATATTAACACTTCAGCTCAATTGCCCACTAAACGATCTGTGAAATGCGCGAAACTATGCGCGCCAGTGGGAATCAATTTCGCTCCTAGCCAATATGGCTTACGAACGGAGCGACACAACCCACAAAAATGGGATCCTTCCCGCATCCGCTCCGTTACTCATTATTGGTTATTATTATTGCCATCGTTATTGAAGCCATTGTCACTAAAGGGAATATGACAGAGTCTTTTGCCAATGACGATCTCCCACGCAGCGGCTCTTCGTCACCCAACCAGAAGGTTTTTCCGTTTTCTTCAATTTCTTTGGGGAAAAAAGTCTCATCAGGAGGCCATATCTTCCGATTCAATGGAGCAGCAGGGCAGGGTGCTACCATTCCCCGGCGATGATTATTATACCTACGCCGACGCCACCACCTTGCCGGGTCTCGGGAAACATTGGTTTGAATATTTTCCTTCTCCATCAACGGTTGCCCAAATTGGAAAACATTTCTGGAAGCAAAAGAACATCAAAACCGGATCCGACGGAGTGTGGGTTTGGGGCTGGAGAGCATCCTTCGCAGTTTGCTCTGTAGGAAGGCGCAGAGCAGACAGATTTGGTTGTGTGCGGTAAAGAAGGTGTCTGAGAAAATTTCCATAGATCCGTTTTAGATACAAAATACAGCAACACATCAGGCACTCGTAGCTGCAGTCTTCAATAGCAGAAGAATCTACTCGTATCCTGAAGAAAAGGACACTTAAGGCGACAAGGAGTGGATTCTGATGGCAAGGAAGGAGCGCAAGGCGAATAGACGGTTATAATAAAATATATTATATTTCTTGTTATATTGGCTTCCTGGGGACTTCTCCGGGAAAACGAGAGATGATATTGTGATATAAGGATTCATTTTGCTTATGGCTTGTCACTTCCACCCCGCAGCTACAATCGTCAGGAGTCAGTTTTACCTTGTTATAGGTACCTATCGATAACGGATGGATATTGGCGCTGAATGGAAATATAATCTACTGTTACCCAATTGCCGAACTGATTGAGAACCATCAAGAAATGGAATTTGGTTCGGTATAGGAATTTGGAAGGATGCCAAATATGGGTCATAAACAATGTTCTACCGTGAGAATAAAACTTTCTTCGAAAGTCATCCTCAACAATGCATGCATGCATAGTTTATTACATAGTTATTATGCGCTCTTTAATATTCATTGACAGAGCCTTTGTCTTATGGTATTTTAATGGGTAAAAATGTGCCAAAGCGGATACAATTTGCCTCAGACCGCCAGAGCAGATCGATTCTCTGCTGAAAATTTTTGCCTATCACAATCAACAATTTCCTCCACAAAGCACATCCGATGAAAGGAAACCCTACAAGAATCCCATCATACCGAGTACAGCTGAACGGTTCGTACATTTTCCTATTTATTCGCTGAAAGAATTTCCCAACATCCCCCACCCAACCGCAACATGCCGTCGTCGTCGTCATCGTTGTCGGTTCCTTACACATTCCAATCGTTCTTTGCAGCCACATTCTTCCTTAGCCTGATCGAAATCATTTACATACACAATATCCTTTGTCGTTTTGTCGTGTTCCGGATCATCCTGCCCCCTCCATCTACCATCCCACCCATCGCAACAAGAATGCTTCCCTCGCTTGCTCCCCGGTAGAAGGAGCTCCAAGTGAAGCCTTTCATTTTCCAATTCATTAGAATGGAAACGGGCATTGGCTCCATCATCGGTCGCTAGCATGACGCATAACTGCCGCAAGTTAGTACAAAATTCCACAGCATATGGGACAGTTCTGCGTAAACGCTGACAGTAGGGTCACGTTGCGGGAAATTTCTCCGGATGCAGAGTGGTTTCTGCATTTAGTGGTGTTGCGTGTACGTACACACTGCATTACACGAACACCACCTGAGTTACTGGTTGAAAATAGTAAACAAAGATCAGCTGTTCCCAGCAAAATCAAATGGGCATATTTTCAACCAGTAGATTTGCATTAGTGTTCGTGACACGGCGCTGCGAAACCACTAGTGCGGGCCCGTCAACAGCGTCAGCGTCGTTTCTGTCAGATCCGAAAAAATAAGAAAAATGCTGTTGCGACACAATTTGGTCGTCCGAATTCGGTAGATTATTATAATGGGGAAATGTGTTCCATGTGCGTTTGGTTTGGAAAATAGGTTCAGTTCTTCGTGGAAATCAATATGCTGCTAGAATTAGGGCTCCCATCTACTCAGCCTATAAAATCAGGACATTTCATGTATTTTCTTAAAAATGAGTAAAACTCCTCGGATTTGTTAAGAAATTTTTGCCAAATTTAGGCCAAAATCAGGACATGTCCTGCTAAATCAGGACGGGTGGTAACCCTAGCTAGAATGCGTTCATATATTACACATACCGTAACATCGAATTATCAGAGTGTGCCGTAAATAATATTTGTATACAAGATTCGAGGACTAAAATAACTTATGTATTAAATGAAAGAAACTTTTCTCGCCCCTTTTTCATGGTGTTGTTTTACACCAAGTGTCATACAGTGATAGACATTCGTTTAGCCGAGGCTAAAAAAAATTCAAAAAAGTGTCAGGAAACTCATACAAAAGATATTATGATAAAACTTTTTTATCGTAGGTATAGTATATCTAGTATTGTTTTATAAAAATGTGGTACATCATACTTACTTATACACTGAAACCAAAACGAGGGTAAAAACCCTGCAAATGTCATTTTTTGCCTAGATATTCGTTTAGCCGAATTGAACATTTTTTAGAATTCCATAATAAAAAACTAACAAATTTCGAAAAATATCCAACAAAGTCATTTTGTATGGTGACCTGCATTATAGATCGACTTGAAAATCATGAATTAGGGCGTTTTTGGAAGTGTTGCCATATTAATTTTGCATGCATCTCATATAAATATGTCATAATATTGTAAATGTTTCCAAATTGAGATTTGATGTAGTTATTTTTATCGGAAGTGTTTCAAATGAATGCAATAAAAGTTTCATGACCAAAGCAGGTTGAAAATTTACGAAAAACAATGTTTTTAACAGAAAAAAATAACGCAAACCATCAAAAAATCACGTATTTAAGTATTGTTTTGATGAAATATTATGGTTTCACTTGCATAAATCACAGCGTTTACAACTGTTACGTCTTCTAATAGCTACCAATACCTTCCAGACTGTATTCTGGCTGAAATAACACACATTGGACGGCAAATATTTCGAGAAATAGCACCGAACGTATTCAAATTTCTAGAATGAACTACTTGTTTCATAATTTAGACATTCTTTTCAAATATATCATGTTAAAATGAATGTGGTTTACAACTGAGACTCATTTATAATATATTTCTTCAGATTGAATGAAATAAGCCAATTATTTAACCATATCTTGCATTTTTGTATGAGCATCTGCTTTGAAATAAACAGGGTACAAAAATTCTGGTACTACTTGCAGTTCTTTCACTTAGCAGTCTTCTAACTCATTTAGTAATGCGAGTTTCAAACAGGTTTACTCCACAGGCATTAGGGCACGTCTTTATTTCAATACAGAACTTTTTATTTTAGCTTTTATCAATCCCATTTTAAAGTTTGAACAACCAAAAACTAGTATACTTAATTTTTTCATGACATTTTATGCAATAATTTGAACATTTCTAACAATAATTCTGTGCCATATTTTCGAAATTGCTAATCTAGCTTACATTTGAGTGTTTACAGAAATCATTTTTCTTAAATAAATTTGTTTATCGTCGCTTATCCTTATCGGGACATTTTTTTATAATATTTCTCTGAATTTCACAAATAAATAAACTTTTAAGGTCAATTATTTTGCTTACACGTCATAAACTAAATGCCTTGGAGTATATCCTCGAAATATACTCACGAAATTGCAAAAGAAAACTGTGGAAAACCAATTTTTCATTTACCTCGGCTAAACGAATGTCTAGGCAAAAAATGACATTTGAAGGGGTTTTACCCTCGTTTTTGTTTCAGTGCATATGTAAGTGTGATGTATCCCATTTTTATAAATCAGTACTAGATATACTATCACTACGATAAAAAAGTTTTATCATAAAATCTTTTGTATGGGTTTCCTGACACTGTTTTTGGTCTCGGCTAAACGAATGCCCATTGGAGTGGGTCATCGTTTATATGAAATGAATATATATCGTTTATATGGAAAAATGAAAAATTCAATGGTATCCCTTCAGATCAAAGCTTTTTTGATCCCATTTCAGGACCCAAATCAGTGTGCAAAATTTGGGCACCATCAGTTATGTCTACGTTTTGCGCATCGCGTTTGAAGTTTGTATGGGGTTTTACAAGGGAAAACACGCTTTTTTTGCATTTCTCTCATAACAAGCTCGAATTTTTTCTAAAACCATGTAACCGATAAAGTGAAAACATAGCCTAGGGTGTCCTGAAAAACTTTGTCGAAGACCGCGAAGTGATCTGATGCCTATGAAAAAAGTTATAGCGTTAGCATTGCTTAGCGAAACAGCATGATTTTGTTGCTATTGTTATTCCTTTACATGTTAAAACATAAACACATGCATGCGGTTCGTTGGTTATAACTATTTTCCCAAGCATCGGATCGCTTTCCGATCTTCTACAAAGTTTGTAAGAACATCCTAGGCTATCATGTTACAGTATCGGTTAAAAAGTTTCAGACCAACTTTTTCAACTTATGACAAAAATGCAAAAAAGTATGTTTTCCCATACAAAATCCCATACAAATTTCAATTGCAATGCGCAAAATGTAGACGCAACCGAAACGGAATCAAAAAAGCTTTGATCTGAGAAAACGGTTCCGATGACCCACACTAATGGCCATCACTGTATTTGAAAAATTTCCCTTATTCAACAACATATTCACTTTTTGCACACCAGTTTTTATAACGATTATGTTTTCACTGTGCAGTTTTTATAGAGTCCATCAAAAAATCTCAAGTTTTGACTGTTTATCAACCTGTTATACGTGCATTATTGGTACAAATTTAGGCTCAATTGAATATTTTTTCGCGAAGTTAGAACCGTTCGGGTAAAACACTATTTTTTAGACAACTCATTTTTGAGCTGTCATATCTCGGAAACCAGGGAACAGAATTGAATGATTTTTTTAACGTTTATCAACAATATATTGATACTTAATGTACCGTTATAAAATGTAATATTTTCTCACAGCGAACTAAGTTATACTGGGTTGAAATTTTTACACATATAGAGGAAAATAAGACAAATTTACAATACCACACAAAAATTACTAAATGTGTTCTTCCATTGATCTAAATAGGCTCTAATATATTTGATTAAAGATAACTTGAGAATAGGAGTGGAAAATCTTTGGACATCAACACTAAAATTTATTGACATTGATGATGATGATGATTTGATGATTGTGTACCCACCATCAGCGCAAGGATTACCTATGGCTGCAGTCATACCGGAACGGAATGATCTACCTGATGGTTTGTTGTAGCAGGGTAAGCTAAATTCACTGGAGACCTTCGGAAAACAACATGATAGTTGTTATCTCGTGACAAAGTCTGGCCACCCCACGAACATTTGCCCGGAAACCAGTTCATTTAACTTCCTTAGGCTACCCCTCCGAAATCCCCATATATGTCATGTTCAAATATAAAAAGTAATAATATGGAACGAACTCACCGGGTAATCCTGACCAGCTGGTTTTCTAGGTTTGGCTTTGGTCTCAGCATGCAAACGGTCCAAACCATATTAAATGTGCACTCGTTCACACCACTCGCTGATTCTCCGATCGACCATCGAAGCATCCGAAAAAAATACATAAGCGAGAATACCCGACGCACTGAAAAACAATCTCTTGGATACTAGCATTTCCGAACTCGGAATAACGACGAACACGAGCACCACGACACGGGCAATGTGCTCTTGCCACCGAGCCATCGTCGATTGTTTACACAAAGTGCGAACAATAAACACAAAGAAAAATGCAAAAACGCGGTAAAGACGAAATGCGGCAAGTTTCAGTCTCCGCGCCCTGCTTGTCACTGACGACCGACTACCGTTCACTCTTCCATCAGCGTTCCACTCAAGTATGAACGAAAACACAAAGAAAAATACGAAAACGCGGTAAAGACGAAATGCGGCATGTTTCAGCCACCGCGCCCTGCTTGTCACTGCTAAAATTTATTGACATTGACGTAAAAAAATTACTTTTTTACGAGAAAAATCCAAAAAGTGTCAATCTAAGATAACTTTTTTCAACGTTCAAACAATATCTATGTTCTAATAGTTTGTGAAGCATTTGTATATTGTTAAATTACGTTCAAAATTTTATTCAATTCGGTTCACTGATTTCTGAGATATGACATCTCAAAAATGAGTTGTCTAAAAAATAGTGTTTTACCCGAACGGTTCTAACTTTGCGAAAGATTAATCAATCGAGCCCAAATTTGTACCATTCATGCACATATAATAAGTTGACAAACAGTCAAAATTTGAGATTTTTTTATGCACTCTATAAAAAGTTATAGCATGTTGAACTTTTTCGTGAGAGAAGAAAAAGTTGCCTATCCCAAACATTTTGGCCATCCCCTGTACATTTGAAACGGTGTTGAACAATATAAAGTTTTTCCCATGAATGTTTACATTCATCCTGTGAGGCTTGCCAATGCAATGATTTTTTTTGCAATTTCTCATCGCAATAGGCTGTTTTACCTTACGCATATCTGCCAGGAAAAGGCCTACTTTCTCCCACACCAAATTAGCACTTAGCAGTGCTGTAGGGGAGACTGGGGAGACTTGATCCCTTTTTCTTAATTTGCCTGTAACTTTAAGAAAAAACACAAAACTGGATCAATTTTTCGTACAGAATAGCAGGTAAACATCTATTGCAAGTTTATACAAAACCGAAAGACTTTAAATTATTGTTAAAGTTTTCAAAACTGTGTTTTTATGGAGGCATATCTTATGATGTTTTTTTCAAAAATGGGTCAAAATTTATCCCCTTTTGAGCACATGGTTAATTTAAAGGGAAAATAACTCCAGAAGCTTCCTATTCATTTTTTTTCAAGTTTTCTTGCATTTTTGATGCATACGGTGTATTTAAAATTATAAGATTTCCTTAAATTGTTAAGGATATGCTGTATCTTGAAAATGGGGAGACTTGATCCCTCTTTTCATGGTATGTACTGAAATAATAATTGTCTGACACGTTTTATCATTGAATATACTAGAATTCCGAGTAAATAGAGGCTTCCAAATTGAATTTTATTTTTCACATGTATAATGTGTGTGTCTCCCCATGTCACTGTTGTATACCGTCAAGGCACCATTCACCGTGGATCTAAGAGGACTCTGGGCAAATAAGGGCTATCATTTGACACCAGTCTTATAAACATTGTAGGTGCCGTTTTTAATTGCCTTCATTATAGGTTAAAATTAAAGCAATATCCACAGAAGTAGAAAAATTTCACAAAATTTGGTGATATAGTACAATTAGTAAAGAGTAGTAGGGTCGCATAATTCCGTGGTAGGTCACCATTCACCGTGGTAGTAGGGACCCATTCACCGTGTATGAGAAATTTTATTCTTCTTTGTTTAAAAATAATCAAAACAACCCAGCCAAGGGAATTTTCTTCTTTTAAATTCATTTCAAGTAATAACTTGCAAGATTTTATTAGAAAAACGAATGTTCAAATTTCCGATTTTTTTCTAGATATATGGGACAATATGGGGCACGGTGAATGGAGACCATTGATTTTTAGGGTACCCATTTACCGTGCCTTTTTGTTTCAATTAAAAAGTACGAGTAATCGTACTTTCTTGTTAAACTTACTTCGGTAATGCAAAATACATACCTGATATGTGAATTTAATTGCTTCTTGGTGGATTAAAAACGTTACTACATTTAGTTTATCGCTTAAATCACCTTAGCGCAGTTTTCGTTTTTTCACTATGAATGCAAGGCACGAGCAGAAACCCGCTTCATGTAAACACACTTTAGTGTCAAAATGATACTTTTAAATGTTTCTAATGAGCGTTTTGACATGGTAACAATACATTAGTGTTGTATTGGTGAAATTGAAGGGAAATTGTCATATCATTCAATCATAATATGGAAATAATGAAAACATATTCGAAGGCACACGGTGAATGGTGCCTTGACGGTACACTAAGCTACATTAATTGAAATATTTATACAACAGCCTTATTTGAATAAATACGTTTGATAGTACTTTATTTATACTATGTGCTGTGAAATTTTGACACGATTTGGTTCAATTTTTACAAAGTTATTGAGATATTTCAATGCACAATTAAAATCAATTGCAGCCAAAACATTGTCGTCTGTCCAGATGTCGTTTTGGAAAAAATATGCTAGAAGAAAACTGTTTTTGATTCCGAGAAAATATGGGGGGAACAAGTCTCCCCAGGGATCAAGTCTCCTCAGTCTCCCCTAATGTTTCATTACAGCACTGATTTGCGTTGCGTAATGAACCACTACAGCACTGTTTTTAGCTCTGATCAACTTCTTGATGCTTTCTGGACTCAGTTCTGATAAAATGTGACAACTGCACAGTTAACCTGCTATGATCGAACTTTCTTAACCTTCCATAACTCGCGCTGAGTACAAAAAGCGAGATTTTTTCAACGTGTTGTACAAAATACAACAGCGCGATCGCTCGAGGGTTAAAAAACTTTCCTCAAGCGGTAATTTACGAAACTGCAAAAAACGTTGTACGGAACTCGGTGCAGAGCTTGATTTTTACAACACTCGTCGTAATTATCCAACTCGGCAAGCCTCGTTGGATAAATGTACAAATAACTAATGCTGTAAAAATCTTCATTCTGCACCTTGTTGCGCAAATAGTCGATTCTTTTACTAAACGAATTTCTTTTTAACGGACTCCTACTAGACAGGGGTGAGCGTTATAGGACACTAAGAGCATATGAGATTTCGACATTTTGGGGGTGTGGCCAATTATCTCGGGTGTGTTAAGAGATAGCGCAATACTTTCTTCGGCAAAGTTTTAGGGCTTGAAAAGATCTACCATTTAGAGTTTTGGTTCATATGATTAGTTGGTAACTTGGTCTCTAGAGGCGCCATCAACAGTTTGAAGCTAAATTGCACTACAGAAACCATGTTAGGTTGTCAAGCAAAATCTCAGAATCCCGAAAACTTATAAAGTTAGTGTCTTCGGCAAAGTAGATCTGTGTGAAACATGTCCAAGTAACCATGCTGTTAAAGCTGTACGTATTGCATATACAGTCGACTCTCCTCATGTCGATGTTCTACAACTCGATATGTCTCCCTATCTCGATGGTTTGATCTGTCCCTTCAATCTGCATACATTTTACCACTCTGTATGTCGATATCTCTTTATCTCGATATCTCCCTATCTCGATACGATCTCGTTCGTTTTTGTTCTAGATTTTTTCTCCATATGTCAATATGTACATATTCGCAGGTTACTAGATCTCTTTTCGTGGGTGCAAAAATTCTGGGAAAGTGAAGTGACATCTGTTTGTTGACGGGTTTTCCTAGTTACGGAGGATTTTTCAATCTAGTGTGCATTACAAATTTGTTCTGTATTTCAATCTCTCCATATCACGATGGTCGAGATGTAGAAAGTCGACTGTATAAAACGCATATATTGGCATACACCCAAAAAAATATTCACTTCAGGTTTACGTGAAAGCATACATAGATTTTTTCCTCAGAACTTTTCACGTAAACCTTACTGCGTGGTCCGATAATGGAGAGCTAGCCAGATTCTAGTTCATTATAAGACACATTCAACGGGCCTCGTATCATCAATAAAAATTTTTCAAAGTTGAGTTATGGCATATTTGACATTTTTATCACATTCACATTACTTTTGTCATCCAAAAATGTATTCGACATGATATTAGTGTGACAATAAATATAAATTGAACGACGATTAAGATTAACATTAAAATCGTGATTTTAAGTCTTTTAGGCACACTTTTCATCCAAACTATCGTATTTTAAACACCAACACACTGATTTTTCAAAAGTCTTCCATCATTTGTAGATAAATGTATGTAGATTTTGTAGCAAAAAAAGATTTTTAATCGGAAGACTTAACAACTCTGAAATATGGCTGATCATAGTATGGGTTTTTGTTGCGTTGTAACGTCACGAAAAAATCAACATTTTTAAATTTTATTCAAATACGGAAAACGTTACAAATATGAAATTTTGTATGCTCTTTGTACTCGAAAAGATCTTTCAAATAAGATTAAAAAAAGAAAATCGGTTCACGGAAGCCTGAGTTTCACCTGGTTGAAGTTTGCGTTGTAACGTCACGAAAAAAAGTTCTGTGGAAAAGACCAAATCATTCTGGCTTGGACGGCCTCTGAATTGGACAAACATAGTTCTATATTCAAAACAGTTTCGTTCTCGTTGTGTATGAGCTCTTTTTCGAGATATCGTTTATAATTTGCGTACCATTGCCGGTTAATATACTACGTAGACTTTTGAAGGACGGGAGAGATGGTGTTTGGCCAAAATCTACGATGTAATTGTACTGCGATATTGTAAAATTTTTTAATCGTAATCTAATACCACTCAAACCGAAAATTTCTGTGATATGTGTGGCCAACAGACGAAACACTGACGAAATTACAAAGTTATTAAGTTGGTCCAAGACTTACAGTTGATGGATTGTTTGATTTAAAGTTCCACCAACAGGCGGTGCTAGTGAACTTACAAATTTTAAATTTCATACATCTCAGGATCCCTTTTACATAGAAATACGATTTCTTTGGAAAAGTTGTTTGGTAAGTAAGGGATTAGAATTTTTTGAAAAGTATTCTACAAGTTGGAACTTTTTTCACTTTGGACATATTGTATTCAAATCAAATTGTAATATAATTCTTAACTTTCAAAAATTAATTTGATTTGGTTCACTTTTTCCTTAGATATGAGTTATTAGAACACAGTCAAAAATAAGATTTTGCTTAAAGCGCTCCATCTTTGTGTAGAGCTAACCAAAATTGTAGGAATTACATATAACAAGATGAGGAACTATCAGTCAAAATTTGATAATTTTTGATATATTTTATAAAAAGTTACGGCTTGTTGAATGTGTTTCGGGTAATAAATAAAATTGGCATTCTTTTGAAAATTTGCAATTACCACCACTGTGTGGCAGAAATTAATACCATACGGCTATTAAACTGAAAGTCCTTGATCTAACAAACAACTTTAATGAAGCAACCATATTTCCAATTCATCATGATCCTGAGATAAGTAAAACTAAAAATGTGTATATCCTCTAGCGCCTCCTAGTGGAAGGATTTGAAATCATACGGCCCATCAATTGAAAGTTCTAGACCAGCCAAACAGTTTTGTCGAGGACACCAACTGTCTAAATAGTTAGGGTCTTGAAATATATGGGATGGATATTACGCCAGTGTTACATCTATTTTTGATATAATAACAATCACCGACAAACAGACGTAACACCTACGGAATTGAAAATCATATATCTCGGGACTCTAATTACTTAGACTTTAGACTTTTAGAATGTTGATGTCTTTGGAAAAGTTGTTTATCTTGTCAAAAATTTTCAGTTTAAAAGCCGTTTGGTTCAAGTTTCTAACTGACTAGTGGTAGTTGAAATTTTGAAAAATAATGCACTTTATATTTATTCAAAAAATATTCAACTTGTTGTAACTTCTTATAAAGTGCCCAAAGATTTTGCCAAAAAATAGTTTATCAACTAATCAAAATTTGTTGAAAACGTTTTGAGAAATTCTAAACTATTGTAAACTTTTAATAAGCGTCGCCCAGTGTGTCTGAATCTTATCAAACAACTTTGCCAAAGACACAAACTCTCTAAGTAATTATGACTCTGCTGACTCTTTTTGACAGAATTAGGTCTATTTGTCTCTTGACTCACAGAAATTGACGTCCCTAAGTGGTATGCAGATCCTCAGGTATGTCTTTGGTTCAATAACTGCTCGCACATCTTAAAGCGTTTTTAATTGAATCAAATGTTTAATTCGACGGCGTGATTAGTTTTATGCTACAAAATCTGAATATCTGGTGGTGCGAAGTAATGAATATCAACGGTTTAGCCTTTGGGACAATATTAGATGAATATGGGTGGTACTAGGCCGAAGATTGGTACCATCCCAAGCAACACACATGTTATAATAGAGTTACGACAGCGCAAGTTTTGGTTGTATAGAAGTTTATTTTACGTAATTCTAACATTGTGTTAAAATAACGTAAAATAAACTTCTATACAACCAAAACTTGCGCTGTCGTAACTTTTATATAACATGTGTGTTGCTTGGGATTAACCTTAATGAAGGAGTTTTCATACTGATCGGGATTGATCACCGTGGAATTTTACTAATTTATGTGGGTTGGCTCTTTTCGGTGACATAAGAAAAAGCAGCATAATTCGCGTTACGCGTTTCGGCTTACTAATCTTCAGCCCTCTTCAGACGCCGAAACGCGTAACGCGAATTATGCTGCTTTTTCTTATGTCACCGAAAAGAGCCAACCCACATAAATTAGAGTTTTCATACTGCTGATAGCAATAACTTGGCCCTCCGAGCCATTTATCACAAAACGGATTTTTAATAGAGTAAAGTTGCTCTCGGAGCAGTAAAAATAATGCAATTTTGTCTGATTATTCTGATTCAAAAATGATGTGCATTTTCGTGACGTTACTACGCGAGCAGAACCCTGTTTGAAACTGAACGGGCGTTGTAACGTCACGAAATGTAAAAGTCGATTATTCAAAAACAAATCCGAAATTTAAATGTTTTATTCCATTGAATTGAAGAACAAACCAATAAATTTCAATGGTGGAAAAAAAATCAGAATATCATTAAAATCCAAGCAGATTTTTTAAGATGTTGGTAGCGCGTTAGAGAGGGTCGGACCCTAGCGCGTTGTAATGTCACGCAACAAATACGCATTTTGAACACTTTTTTCCAATGAAAACTAAATGTTCAATAGGTCAAATATATCAGAAATTTTACAAGGAATCCGAATATGAAAAAATATGTTGTGGTTTACGCTCGTTTTCATGAGTTATAGAGGTAAATCTGACTACGAATGCGTCAAAACGTTGTAACGTCACGGTAGAATGTGTCATAAACAGTTTTCAGATAATAGATATACGTGATTTTCTTGTTTGTTATATGTATTCAGCTGTCAGATGAATATTACGTGAAAGTTGAGTACATTACATTGGATTTCGCGGATATAATTTAAATACATTTCCATGATACTATTTGCTTTAATTCTTCATTTATTAATCATTTTTACACTACGTACTTAGTTTTATCAAACAATTTACTATAAAAAAGATGTAGTTACACTTTACCAACCGTAACGGTATTGTTTTACTCCAACTGCGAACCATGTAGTTGATTCAGTGAGACCGACGGATAGTATACCCTTTATTTTTCCGCTGGAACTATCGCTGCAGAACTAATCGGATGCCAAATGATTCTGAAAAAAGATACTGTTCTTTTGAATGTGCTTTTACAAATAATGTTAGTTACTTACTATTAAAATATCCAGCAAAACACGAAGAAATTCTAAGCCTGCAAGGGTTTCCGAAGCCATGTTATTTTTTTTCACACTGGAAAGTCACAAACACTGAAGTGCTATGTGACAAATCACGTACCATGGATATACTAATATATGACTCGGATTGGAATATCACGTAGAGATCACGAGTCAATTAGAGGATTCTATTGGAATCAGATAAATCAGGAATAGGGAAAGCAAATTTCAATTCAAGTGACGATTCACGTACATCTAACGGGAATATTTTTTTTTGCGTGTACATTAAGGTGGCCCACACTTATATGAAAAACAAAAATTTCGAAAAATACCAAGTCTTACCTCCAAAATTAGTTGTTTTGGACTCCCAGAAGCTACGTTCAAAATTTAAGCAAAATCGGTTGAGCCTAAGGGGGCGCTCAAAACGCTTGAAGTTTGTATGGGAAAACTTGGCCAAATGTATGCAGAAATTTTAAGTTTTCGAATTCTGCCGCTAGGTGGCGCTGTAAGCGTTCAATAATAAAACCCTTTGGTATTATTGTATATGCTAAACAATTTTGTCGAAGACCGCAAAGTGATCCAACGTCTGTGAAAAAAGTTATACCCTAGGAAAAGTGAGGATAAACTTTATTGTTATTTTTCCAATACATGTAAAGGAATAATATCAATAATGAAATCTCAATACTTTGCCTCACTTTGCCTAGGGTATAACTTTTTTCACAGACGTTGGATCACTTTGCGGTCTCCGACAAAGTTGTTTGGCATATAGTCACCTACAATAATACCAAAGGGTTTTATTATTGAACGCGTGAAGAATCCAGAAACATTTCGATAAAGCTGGATAAATTTCCAATAGAATTTATGGTGGTGTCCTTGGAAGTAATCGTGGTGTATTTCCTGGGAATTTCAAGAAGAATTCTCGCTGAACTCATAAAACGAATTAGAGCAAGATATATTTTTGTGATAATCACAGATGAAAACCGTGAAATAACACGGAGGTATTTCAGTATAGGGGGCGCAAAAATTTGGAAAACCAGAATAATAGCACTACTCAGCACAGCAGAGCTCGAACTTTGTTGCTGTTTCTTGCTCACAACTTACAACTTGAACAGAAGAACAGTTCAAAACTGCCAAGCTTACGTTAAATCTAATACATACACTTGTTAGACTTTTTCAAGAACTATGAATCTTTCAAATGTAAATGTTGTGAATAACCGCATACATCATCCTAATCTTTTACTCGGCGTTACGTCCCCACTGGCACAAAACCTGCAGAGAACTTCCACAGTTATTATCTGAAAGTTTACTCTGCCAACGATCCTTTTGCATGTGTAGGCGTAGAGTATATATGCCCGAAAAAGTCAAGAAAATTTCAATTACGAAAAATTCTTGGACCAACCGGGAATCTAATCCGTCACCCTCAGCCTGGTCATGATGAATACCCACGCCTTTACAGCTTAAGCTACATTTGGCCCCTCCACATTACCCCAATAATATAACAGTGAAAAGCACCATAATCCAAAATTGAGACAAACGTCACGACCCCGAAGCCCTCAACAGCCACTTTGGCTTATCTCTCCCCGGTGAACCCGATCCAACCACTACCCCTACTGGTAGGTAGCCGCCGCCCAATGCGCGTCCGACCAAAATTGTTTCTTCATCATAAAAATCGTATTATCTCTAATAAACCGATCTACGAGATACACTCGCGGGAGACTTTATTTCTATGTCTTCTATTTTTCTTCGCTGATAGACTGCCGCGTTGCTTGCTGGCTGGCAGTGGATCTAGCCGACTGCCAGGCTGACTGACTGACTGACTGATTGGGATACTAAACTGCGGATTACCGCAACCGAAATGGAAAGAACTCGGATATAAATTGGAACAGTGAGGAAAATTGGAGCGGGGTTTCGAATCACCTGGTATTACTTGTTGCAATTGTCTGACAAATTTACACTTATTACATTTTATCCTCACAATTCTTTAAGAAAAATGTGAGCTGCAAATATTTTTCTTAAAAGATTTCTCTTTTCACTCATCTTTCAGGAGAAACACTACTTTTAATTTTGATCATCTGAAAGTTTCGAGAGCAACAATTTCCTGCTGCATTATTTATTTCTTCTCGTTATCTGATGATGGTTTCATCCTAGGTCCCATTGCAAAATTTCTTCCAAACCAATCGAACCAAGACTCACCCAACAATGCCGAATGGATATCAAAATCGCAATTGAATACATCGTTTTAGCCTGGACGAAACACTATTCGGCTTCCTTTCAATAGAAAAGAACGTTCAGTTTTCGTCAAATTGACTAAAGTGAACACCGACGAAGCTTTCTTCACACTCCGACTTGATTCTGGCTTTTCAGTTAAGATGAACTGACGTTCATAGGCGGCATAGGTATGGTGAACAATGAGTAAGGGTTGAAGAGAAGGAGACTGAAATCGGTTGAACTAAATGGGGTTGAAGAAAAGAAAGTCTCAAATATCCGTAAGGCATTTCCCGAATTTTCCTAGGAGTTCCTTTCAAAATTTCACAAGAGTACCTCCAGATATTCTCGAGAAATTTTCCTTGGAACTTCTCAGAAATTGTTCCTGGAAGTCCCAGAAATACCACCTGAATTCATGGTGGATAATAAGGAACTATAAAAGAATTCCACGTGGAATTTTCCAGAAGCTTCCTACCTGAGGAACTTCAAGACAATTTCAGGACGAATCCCAAGAGAATTTCAAGAACAATTCCAGAGAATTCCAATTACATGCCAGGAAATATTTCAAGACATTTTCAAGGTAATTCTAGTAGGAATTCTAAGAAAATTCCTCGAAGAATTTGAAGCGAACTCCTGGAGGAATTCGATGAGAGCTCCTGGAGGAATTCCAAGAGAAATAAGCAGGAATTTATGGAGAAATTCCAGGAGAATTCCTGAAGAAATTCAAGGAGAACTCCTGGAGGAATTCCAGGAGAATTCCTGTTGGAATTCCAGGAGAATTCCTGGAGGAATTCCAGGAGAATTCTTAAAGGAATTCCAGGAGAATCCCTGGAGGAATTCCAGGAGAATTCCTGGAGGAATTCCAGGAGAATTCCTGGAGGAATTCCAGGAAAATTCCTGGAGGAATTGCAGGAGAATTCCGGTAGGAATTTCATGAGAATTCCGGAAGGAATTTCAAGAGAATTCCGGGAGGAATTCCAGGAGAATTTCTGAAAGAATTCCAGGACAATTTCTGGAGGAATTTCAAGAGAATTCCTGGAGGAATTTCAAAAGAATTCATGGAGGAATTCCAGGAGAATTCCAGGAGGAATTCCAGGAGAATTCCAGGAGGAATTCCAGGAGAATTCCAGGAGGAATTGCAAGAGATTCCAGGAGGAATTCCAAGAGAATTACAGGAGGAATTCCAAGAGAATTCCAGGAGGAATTTCAAGAGAATTTCAGGAGGAATTCCAAGGGAATTCCAGGAGGAATTCCAAGGGAAATCCAGGAGGAATTCCAAGGGAATTCCAGGAGGAATTCCAAGGGAATTCCAGGAGGAATTCCAAGGGAATTCCAGGAGGAATTCCAAGCGAATTCCAATAGGAATTCCAAGCGAATTCCAGGAGGAATTCCAAGCGAAATCCAGGAGGAATTCCAAGCGAATTCCAGGAGGAATTCCAAGCAAATTCCAGGAGGAATTCCAAGCAAATTCCAGGAGGAATTCCAAGCGAATTCATGGAGGAATTCCAAGCGAATTCCAGGAAGAATTTCAGGCGAATTCCAGGAAGAATTTCAGGCGAATTCCAGGAGGAATTCCAAGCGAATTCCAGGAGGAATTCCAAGCGAATTCCAAGAGGAATTCCAAGCGAATTCCAGGAGGAATTCCAAGCGAATTCCAGGAGGAATTCCAAGCGAATTCCAGGAGGAATTCCAAGCGAATTCCAGGAGGAATTCCAAGCGAATTCCAGGAGGAATTCCAAGCGAATTCCAGGAGGAATTCCAAGCGAATTCCAGAAGGAGTTCCAAGCGAATTCCAGAAGGAGTTCCAAGCGAGTTCCAGGAGGAATTCCAAGCGAATTCCAGGAGGAATTCCAAGCGAATTCCAGGAGGAATTCCAAGCGAATTCCAGGAGGAATTCCAAGCGAATTCCAGGAGGAATTCCACGCGAAATTCCAGGAGGAATTCCAAGCGAAATTCCAGGAGGAATTCCAAGCGAATTCCAGGAGGAATTCCAAGCGAATTCCAGGAGGAATTCCAAGCGAACTCCAGGAGGAATTCCAAGCGAATGCCAAGAGGAATTTCAAGCGAATGCCAAGAGGAATTTCAAGCGAATTCCAGGAGGATTTCTAAACGAATTCCAGGAGGAATTCCAAGCGAATTCCAGGAGGAATTCCAAGCGAATTCCAGGAGGAATTCCAAGCGAATTCCAGGAGGAATTCCAAGCGAATTCCAGGAGGAATTCCAAGCGAATTCCAGGAGGAATTCCAAGCGAATTCCAGGAGGAATTCCAAGCGAATTCCAGGAGGAATTCCAAGCGAATTCCAGGAGGAATTCCAAGCGAATTCCAGGAGGAATTCCAAGTGAATTCCAGGAGGAATTCCAAGCGAATTCCAGGAGGAATTCCAAGCGAATTCCAGTAGGAATTCCAAGCGAATTCCAGGAGGAATTCCAAGCGAATTCCAGGAGGAATTCCAAGCGAATTCCAGGAGGAATTCCAAGCGAATTCCAGGAGGAATTCCAAGCGAATTCCAGGAGGAATTCCAAACGAATTCCAAGAGGAATTCCAAGCGAATTCCAGGAGGAATTCCAAACGAATTCCAGGAGGAATTCCAAGCGAATTCCAGGAGGAATTCCAAGTGAATTCCAGGAGGAATTTCAAGTGAATTCCAGGAGGAATTCCAAGCGAATGCCAGGAGGAATTCCAAGCGAATTCCAGGAGGAATTCCAAGCGAATTCCAGGAGGAATTCCAAGCGAATTCCAGGAGGAATTCCAAGCGAATTCCAGGAGAAATTCCAAGCGAATTCCAGGAGGAATTCCAAGCGAATTCCAGGAGGAATTCCAAGCGAATTCCAGGAGGAATTCCAAGCGAATTCCAGGAGGAATTCCAAGCGAATTCCAGGAGGAATTCCAAGCGAATTCCAGGAGGAATTCCAAGCGAATTCCAGGAGGAATTCCAAGCGAATTCCAGGAGGAATTCCAAGCGAATTC
Source organism: Aedes albopictus (assembly GCF_035046485.1). NCBI lineage: Eukaryota > Metazoa > Arthropoda > Insecta > Diptera > Culicidae > Aedes > Aedes albopictus. The sequence goes on from NC_085137.1 coordinate 347,257,909, forward strand.
CAGGAGGAATTCCAAGCGAATTCCAGGAGGAATTCCAAGCGAATTCCAGGAGGAATTCCAAGCGAATTCCAGGAGGAATTCCAAGCGAATTCCAGGAGGAATTCCAAGCGAATTCCAGGAGGAATTCCAAGCGAATTCCAGGAGGAATTCCAAGCGAATTCCTGGAGGAATTCCAAGCGAATTCCTGGAGGAATTCCAAGCCAATTCCAGGAGGAATTCCAAGCGAATTCCAGGAGGAATTCCAAGCGAATTCCAGGAGGAATTCCAAGCGAATTCCAGGAGGAATTCCAAGCGAATTCCAGGAGGAATTCCAAGCGAATTCCAGGAGGAATTCCAAGCGAATTCCAGGAGGAATTCCAAGCGAATTCCAGGAGGAATTCCAAGCGAATTCCAGGAGGAATTCCAAGCGAATTCCAGGAGGAATTCCAAGCGAATTCCAGGAGGAATTCCAAGTGAATTCCAGGAGGAATTTCAAGTGAATTCCAGGAGGAATTTCAAGTGAATTCCAGGAGGAATTTCAAGCGAATTCCAGGAGGAATTCCAAGCGAATTCCAGGAGGAATTCCAAGCGAATTCCAGGAGGAATTCCAAGCGAATTCCAGGAGGAATTCCAAGCGAATTCCAGGAGGAATTCCAAGCGAATTCCAGGAGGAATTCCAAGCGAATTCCAGGAGGAATTCCAAGCGAATTCCAGGAGGAATTCCAAGCGAATTCCAGGAGGAATTCCAAGCGAATTCCAGGAGGAATTCCAAGCGAATTCCAGGAGGAATTCCAAGCGAATGCCAAGAGGAATTCCAAGCGAATTCCAGGAGGATTTCCAAACGAATTCCAGGAGGAATTCCAGACGAATTCCAGGAGGAATTCCAGACGAATTCCAGGAGGAATTCCAAGCGAATTCCAGGAGGAATTCCAAGCGAATTCCAGGAGGAATTCCAAGCGAATTCCAGGAGGAATTCCAAGCGAATTCCAGGAGGAATTCCAAGCGAATTCCAGGAGGAATTCCAAGCGAATTCCAGGAGGAATTCCAAGCGAATTCCAGGAGGAATTCCAAGCAAATTCCTGGAGGAATTCCAAGCGAATTCCTGGAGGAATTCCAAGCGAATTCCAGGAGGAATTCCAAACGAATTCCAGGAGGAATTCCAAGCGAATTCCAGGAGGAATTCCAAGCGAATTCCAGGAGGAATTCCAAGTGAATTCCAGGAGGAATTTCAAGTGAATTCCAGGAGGAATTCCAAGCGAATTCCAGGAGGAATTCCAAGCGAATTCCAGGAGGAATTCCAAGCGAATTCCAGGAGGAATTCCAAGCGAATTCCAGGAGGAATTCCAAGCGAATTCCAGGAGGAATTCCAAGCGAATTCCAGGAGGAATTCCAAGCGAATTCCAGGAGGAATTCCAAGCGAATTCCAGGAGGAATTCCAAACGAATTCCAGGAGGAATTCCAAGCGAATTCCTGGAGAAATTCCAAGGGAATTTCTGGAGAAATTCCAAGCGAATTCCAGGAGGAATTCCGAGGGAGGAATTCTAATGGAATTTCAAGCATCATGTCATGAATTCGTTGAATTGGTCTACATAGCATGCAAAACCTCCTGATGATACAGAAATCAAGCCTTTTCTCAAATACTGAAACTTTAAATCTGCCGATCTTTAATCACTTCATCTACTCCCGTAACTTCATCGCCCAACTAGACACTCCTATGGCGGAAAATGTGCTCCATCGCATCGTTTTGTGCAAATGTATTTATGTGTCCATTTTGTGCTCACTTCCTTCGATTTGTCGCGTGCAATCAGTGTCTCTCCACATCCTCTAAGGCACACAGTCATGCCGCCATCACCGACGCCGTGGCTTCCGTTTCTAGGAAACCGGTGCGACTACGGCAAGGACGACGTTTCCGGTCGAAGGCAGCTCAATTCAATTTATTTTAACAAGTGCCCTATTATAAGGAGATTTCGCCTGTCTTGTAAAAAAAGAAAGATTGCGACGTTTTTCTTTGGGGGAGATTCTCTTCCGCCCAAAATGAATCGTATTGAATCTTGACATTCATGATTATTTGATTACCTGTTGTCGCTTGAAGGTGGTCGAAAAACAGTGCCCAGATGCTTACCTGAAATGGGAAAGAAAAATTGAAATTTATTACGAGCTGAAAAGTGTCGACAGCAGTTCATGGACTAATTCAATTCCTAACGACAAAGTTCGAAAACTTATGAAGTTTTTGTTCTTTACAGAGCACTTGGAAGTTCACTCCATTTTGCTGCTTTGGCACGTTGCAAGAAAATAAAGGCCTCTGAAAAACAAACTCAATTTTCGGGAAAAAGCCTTGCTGAGAGCAGACATCGTTTATTGGCGTGGTAAGTAGGTAGCTATCCTAACCCCAGCCTAGAGGACGACTATCAGGGTTCAACTTTGGCAAAGAAAATCTCGACGACGACGGCGACCGCGCCAAGGATGTCGGTACCGAAGAAACGAAAACTCATCGTGTCGAGGAACTTTTTCAATTTGAATCCTTTATGAGAGGATAATGGTGCTGAAATTGAAATCTATATAAGATTTATTCTCCTATTTTGGCTGCCGCACATAACCAACAAGGCCGCTGTCTGTCGGCGCGAATGGGATGTTCGGTAGAAGGAACTGATAACCAACTGAAAGATGAGTTGAGTGAATATTATCTACTGATGAGCTGGAGATGAACCATTCTGAGGCACTAGGAACGATGCCAAATTTGAATCAATGTGGTGGCAGGGTCAAGTGTATAACAATGGATTTGAACATTAATGGGTTATGTAAATTTGCGACATTTAAAAATATCCATGAAATAAAAGCGTTCAACATAGCTTTGGAAGCTTAAAAGCTGCGGGCAGGCGTGGAATCTTATGAAAGACATTTTTTTTTCCAAACTAAAGAGATGAACCAGCCTCGGGCTTAAAATCTATAGGCTGTCTTAGAGGCGAATGGCTTCAAAGCCTTAACCTTCTTACGGCACTTAGAAGAATAGGGTAAAAGGGTATAATACGCCCCACCGGGGCATACCGCCCCCCTTTATTTTGTAGCGATTCAAGCGCTTTTTGCATGCGAGATAGATTGGGAATCTTAAATATTGATGACTAATTGCCATCAAGCTGATCCGTTAGTTGATTGGTATAGAAAAGCAATAAAAATATCAAAAAGTCTGAAATCGAGGCTTTTGGCGTAATATTTTACCTCTTGCAAGCTGGCTTTATTGTAAACGAAGCCAGTTCTGTTCGCTTATGTTATTTTGCAACTTTTATGCAGTTAAACACTTGTTAAAAGGCCCTCCAAGGATAAGCATGTGGTAGAATTATCCCGTGGTACAGTTTTATCACGGGGCTGGACGTTTTTCTTTTGATGGGGCGTATTGCCCCGTTTGTTTTGATAAGGTAAATTTTGGAACGTTTTCGGAAAACGTTTCAAAGTTTCCATAGCCGCCCCTCCAGAGGTAAAGTTCTCATGCAACACTTTACTGACTTCAGAAACAACGATTTGCAGTGGACAATAGATGGAATAAGGCGCCAATTTTAGATATATTGCCATTTCTGCTTAGGGGGGGCATATTATACCTGTTTACCCTACTGTTTTCGACAAAGTTTCTCAGAAGACAAAGAGCTTTCACATAGAACACAATTTAGTTCGAGAATCACACAAAACGTACTGCTAGTGTTCTTTGGAGCTTCCAGTTTAGTCTAAACGTAGTATATCTCGCGTTTCAATTCACTTCGAAGGATATTGTCTTTGGCAGAGTTGATCAGAAGAATGAAAGCTTGAACATGTAAAACAATTTAGTGCGAGATTCACTCACAGTAGCGTGTCGCTAGTGTTCCTAGGAGCTACCATTTTGATATAAGCGTTGTGGACTATTTGGAAGTATTCTGTTTTCGGCAATGTTTCTCTGAAGCACGAAAGCTTTCACAAAGAATACGTTGTGATTCGAAACTCGTTCACGTTCTCCTGAAAATTGAGCTTATTTTGCAAGATAATCGATCTACGGCCCCCGGTTTATTTAATCCCTGGATGGTTGAGTCTGACCCAAGTCCATCCTGTTCTTTGAAGGATACTGTCTCCGACTAGGTGATTCGGAAGAAAAAAACCTCGACATAACCGTTGTATATCTCGCGTTCTGGATTATTTCATAGCTTTTTGTCTTTGTAAAAACTTCTCAGGAGAATAAAAAAATACGCAAAAAAACAATTGAATTCGAAATTCGCTCACATTATGGCGCTTATGTTCTTTAGAGCTGTCAGTTTGGAATCCGTGTAGCAATTCCTTGAGGAATATCTTCTGAAAATTTTTCGGAATTTCTTTCGACAGTTAGGTACTCTGAAAACTCTTTCGGAATAGTTTTTGAAAATTCTGCAATTTTTTGCAAGAAAATTTCTTCAGATTTTTTTTTTAAATTTTCTGTGGCAATTCTTTTGTCAAATTGTTAGGCAATTTCTTTGGAAACGCCTTTGTGAAATTTATTTTTTTTTCTTCGGATATTTCGTTGGAACTTCCTTCTGCAGCTTCACTCTGGTTATTCTTTTTACCATTCGTTTGGAAAATTCTCTGGTAATTACATTGGGAATTTCTTCAACGCTCTTTCGGAAACTTTATTGCCAATTTTTACGGAAATTGATTGGGTAATTCGTTCAGCGATTCGATGAATTTCATTCGAATTATCTTCGGAAAATTCTTCGAACTTTCTGTCAACAGATTTTATTTGATTTAGTCCAAAAATTCCAATAAGCCTACTTTTTGTGGTTTTATTGGACAATTTGTTTTGAAAACTATTTCGGCAATGGCTCTGGAATTTGGTTTGATAACTTTTTTGGAAATTTCTCGGCAATTATATTGGATATTGGTTTAGGTTATTATTTTTCAAAACACCTACGGCATAACTTTTCAAAATGGTCTAACTAATTGCTTTGGAAATTTATCATCTTATTGATCCTGGGACTTTCAACGGCAATCCCTTTACTTACTTTTGTTATTTTTTCGTTAGTTCTTTTCGAAATTTCTGTGGCAATTTTTGTAAATTTCTCCGGTAATTCCTAAGTAAAATCATTTGGTAGTTCCCCTGTAAATTCCTTTGGTAATACCTTACAGAACTCCGTCTGCTATTATTTTGAAGTTTTTTAGATACTCTTTTACAAATGAAAAAAAAAACAAGAATTTACAACGGAATGGCCACAATTTTCAATCATTTCTATATTAGGAAAAAAATCCTGAAAAATTTCACAAAGCGATTCCCAAAAACCTTTGTATTGAAATAGCTGAAGGCGCCCTAAATGAATAACCGAAGGACTTTCTAATGAAATTGCTACAAAAATTACCTGAGGATGTCCAGAAGAAAAGACTGCCTGAAGAAATTTCCAAAAAGATAACCGAAATATGTCAAAAAAACTTCCAAAAGAGTTCCAATAGAATAAATGCATAAAGAAACCATCCAAGAATAGACCGATCAAATCCAATTGAATTTTCTTAGTGATTTGCAGAAAAAAAGGTCGAAGGAATTACCAAAGGAATTGCCAGAGAATTTCACAATTAATTTGCCTAAGAAAAAACAAAAAGAAATCAATGAGAATTTGCCGGCAGAAATTAAAAAAGTGATTGTCAAATAAATTCTCATAGGAATTTTTGAATGGATTTCCATTGTCATT